>NW_022681454.1:66605143-67205143 GCF_009764315.1 Trachypithecus francoisi
TGGTAGTTTCTTTTGCTGTGTAGAAGCTCTTTAGTTTAATTAGATCCCTTTGTCTATTTGGCTTTTGCTGCCGTTGCTTTTGGTATTTTAGACATGAAGTCCTGCCCATGCCTGTCCTGAATGGTACTACCTAGGTTTTCTTCTAGGGTTTTATGGTATTAGGTCTAACATTTAAGTCTCTAATCCATCTTGAATTATTTTCGTATAAGGAGTAAGGAAAGGATCCAGTTTCAGCTTTCTACTTATGGCTAGCCAATATTCCCAGCACCATTTATTAAATAGGGAATCCTTTCCCCATTTCTTGTTTCTCTCAGGTTTGTCAAAGATCAGATGGCTGTATACGTCTGGTATTATTTCTGAGGACTCTGTTCTGTTCCATTGATCTATATCTCTGTTTTGGTACCAGTACCATGCTGTTTTGGTTACTGTAGCCTTGTAGTATAGTTTGAAGTCAGGTAGCGTGATGCCTTCAGCTTTGTTCTTATGACTTAGGATTGTCTTGGCAATGCGAGCTCTTTTTTGGTTCCATATGAACTTTAAAGCAGTTTTTTCCAATTCTGTGAAGAAAGTCATTTGTAGCTTGATGGGGATGGCATTGAATCTGTAAATACCTTGGGCAGTATGGCCATTTTCATGATATGATTCTTCCTATCCATGAGCATGGTATGTTCTTCATTTGTTTGTGTCCTCTTTGATTTCACTGAGCAGTGGTTGTAGTTCTCCTTGAAGAGGTCCTTTACATCCCTTGTAAGTTGGATTCCTAGGTGTTTTATTCTCTGTGAAGCAATTGTGAATGGAAGTTCATTCCTGATTTGGCTCTCTGTTTGTCTGTTACTGTGTATAAGAATGTTTGTGATTTTTGCACATTAATTTTGTATCCTGAGACTTTGCTGAAGTTGCTTATCAGCTTAAGGAGATTTTGGCTGAGACGATGGGGTTTTCTAAATATACAATCATGTCATCTGCAAACAGGGACAATTTGACTTCTTCTTTTCCTAACTGAATACCCTTGATTTCTTTCTCTTGCCTGATTGCTCTAGCCAGAACTTCCAACTCTATGTTGAATAGGAGTGGTGAGAGAGGGCAGCCCTGTCTTGTGCCAGTTTTCAAAGGCAATATTTCCAGTTTTTCCCCATTCAGTATGATATTGTCTGTGGGCTTGTCATAAATAGCTCTTATTATTTTGAGATACATTCCATCAATACTGAATTTATTGAGCGTTTTTAGCATGAAGGGCTGTTGAATTTTGTCAAAAGCCTTTTCTGCATTTATTGAGATAATCATGTGGTTCTTGTCTTTGGTCCTGTTTATATGCTGGATTACGTTTATTGATTTGCGAATGTTGAACCAGCCTTGCATCCCAGGGATGAAGTCCACCAGGCTGGGGGAGGAGTGCCCGACATTGCTGAGGCTTAAGTAGGTAAACAAAGCCGCTGGGAAGCTTGAACTGGGTGGAGCTCACAGCATCTCAACGAAACCTGCCTGTCTCTGTAGACTCCACCTCTGGGGACAGGGCACAGCTAAACAACAAAAGGGGAAGCAGCAGAGGCCTGTGCAGACATGAACGACTCTGTCTGACAGCTTTCAAGAGAGCAGTGGATCTCCCAACACGGAGGTTGAGATCTTTGAACGGACAGACTGCCTGTTCAAGTGGGTCCCTGACCCCTGAGTAGCCTAACTGGGAGACATCCACCAGTAGGGGCAGTCTGACACCCCACACCTCACAGGGTGGAGTACACCCCTGAGAGGAGGCTTCCAAAGTAAGAATCAGACAGGTTCACTCGCTGTTCAGCAATATTCTAACTTCTGCAACCTCTGCTGCTGATACCCAGGCAAACAGGGTCTGGAGCGGACCTCAGGCAATCTCCAACAGATCTACAGCTGAGGGTCCTGACTATTAGAAGGAAAACTATCAAACAGGAAGAACACCTATACCAAAACCCCATCAGTACGTCACCATCATCAAAGACCAGAGGCAGATAAAACCACGAAGATGGGGAAGAAGCAGGGCAGAAAACCTGGAAATTCAAAAAATAAGAGTGCATCTCCCCCTGCAAAGGAGCGCAGCTCATCGCCAGCAACGGATCAAAGCTGGTCAGAGAATGACTTTGACGAAATGAGAGAAGAAGGCTTCAGTCCATCAAACTTCTCAGAGCTAAAGGAGGAATTACGTACCCAGTGCAAATAAACTAAAAATCTTGAAAAAAGAGTGGAAGAATTGATAGCTAGAATAATTAATGCAGAGAAGGTCATAAATGAAATGACAGAGATGAAAACCATGACACGAGAAATACGTGACAAATCCACAAGCTTCAGTAACTGACTCGATCAACTGGAAGAAAGAGTATCAGCGATTGAGGATCAAATGAATGAAATGAAGCAAGAAGAGAAACCAAAAGAAAAAAGAGGAAAAAGAAATGAACAAAGCCTGCAAGAAGTATGGGATTATGTAAAAAGACCAAATCTACGTGTCATTGGGGTGCCTGAAAGTGAGGGGGAAAATGGAACCAAGTTGGAAAACACTCTTCAGGATATCATCCAGGAGAACTTCCCCAACCTAGTAGGGCAGGCCAACATTCAAATTCAGGAAATACAGAGAACACCACAAAGATACTCCTCGAGAAGCGCAACTCCAAGACACATAATTGCCAGATTCACCAAAGTTGAAATGAAGGAAAAAATCTTAAGGGCAGCCAGAGAGAAAGGTCGGGTTACCCACAAAGGGAAGCCCATCAGACTAACAGCAGACCTCTCGGCAGAAACTCTACAAGCCATAAGAGAGTGGGGGCCAATATTCAACATTGTTAAAGAAAAGAATTTTAAACCCAGAATTTCATATCCAGCCAAACTAAGTTTCATCAGTGAAGGAGAAATAAAATCTTTTACAGATAACCAAAGGCTTAGAGATTTTGTCACCACCAGGCCTGCCTTACAAGAGACCGTGAAGGAAGCACTAAACATGGAAAGGAACAACCAGTACCAGCCATTGCAAAAACATGCCAAAATGTAAAGACCATCGGGGCTAGGAAGAAACTGCATCAACTAAGGAGCAAAATAACCAGTTAATATCATAATGACAGGATCAAGTTCACACATAACAATATTAACCTTAAATGTAAATGGACTAAATGCTCCAATTAAAAGACACAGACTGGCAAACCGGATAAAGAGTGAAGACCCCTCAGTCTGCTGTATTCAGGAGACCCATCTCACATGCAGAGACATACATAGGCTCAAAATAAAGGGATGGAGGAAGATCTACCAAGCAAAAGGAGAACAAAAAAAAAAAAAAAGCAGGGGTTGCAATCCCAGTATCTGATAAAATAGACTTTAAACCATCAAAGATCAAAAGAGACAAAGAAGGCCATTACATAATGGTAAAGGGATCAATTCAACAGGAAGAGCTAACTATCCTAAATATATATGCACCCAATGCAGGAGCACCAAAATTCATAAAGCAAGTCCTTAGAGACTTACAAAGAGACTTGGACTCCCATACAATAATAATGGGAGATTTCAACACTCCACTGTCAACATTAGACAGATCAACGAGACAGAAAGTTAACAAGGATATCCAGGAATTGAACTCATCTCTGCACCAAGCAGCCCTAATAGACATCTATGGAACTCTCCACCCCAAATCAACAGAATATAGGTTCTTCTCAGCACCACATCGCACTTATTCAAAAGCTAGCTGAAGGCAAGAAATAACTAAGATCAGAGCAGAACTGAAGAAGATAGAGACACAAAAAACCCTCCAAAAAATCAATGAATCCAGGAGTTGGTTTTTTGAAAAGATCAACAAAATTGACAGACCGCTAGCAAGACTAATAAAGAAGACAAGAGAGAAGAATCAAATAGACGCAATAAAAAATGATAAAGGGGATATCACCACGGACCCCACAGAAATACAAACTACCATCAGAGAATACTATAAACACCTCTGTGCAAATCAACTAGAAAATCTAGAAGAAATGGATAATTTCCTGGACACTTACACTCTCCCAAGACTAAACCAGGAAGAAGTTGAATCCCTGAATAGACCAATAGCAGGCTCTGAAATTGAGACAATAATTAATAGCCTACCAACCAAAAAAAGTCCAGGACCTGATGGATTCACAGCTGAATTCTACCAGAGGTACCAGGAGGATCTGGTACCATTCCTTCTGAAACTATTCCAATCAATAGAAAAAGAGGGAATCCTCCCTAACTCATTTTATGAGGCCAACATCATCCTAATACCAAAGCCTGGCAGAGACACAACAAAAAAAGAGAATTTTAGACCAATATCCCTGATGAACATCGATGCAAAAATCCTCAATAAAATACTGGCAAACCGGATTCAGCAGCACATCAAAAAGCTTATCCACCATGATCAAGTGGGCTTTATAAAAGCCATTTTTAAGTGACTTTCAGGAGGAAATGGTTTCCAAATGACCACTTAGGATATGTAAAGGAAATTAGTCAATATAGCAGCAAATTAATTTTTTAAACTATTCTATCACAGAGTATTAAATAAATAGTAGTGATTTGTGGAAAATCTTATATGTTTATTCCAGTGATGTGTCAGGTTTATGGATTATGCACTGCATTCGTGAAAAGATTTTAAATTTTAAAACTTGATATATGTTTACTTACTGAATGTATGTTAACTTATTGAAGTTATACATATATATACCACCAAACCAATATAATAAGTGTATACAGAAATATATTAAACATAAACAATTAAAGGGGTTAAATATATGATATAAAATCATTATGTTTTAATTTTACAAAACATTTGGTTTCACTAAAGTGAATATTAATATTTCTGTTGAGAGAAGGTCATTGATTACCTCATAATTTTTGAAAATTTGAGTTTACTTATTTGTAATACATCAATTTAGAAATATTGTGGATAGTTGCTTATTTTTGTGTAATATTTGTATTTAATGATTATAATAGATTAACAAAAATCCATATATAAAAATGAAAAAATGCATCATTGATAACAGTTATTAAACTATTACAAATTTTGATCTCATATTCCAATTACACAGATTTTTGTTGAACTACAGATAGTAAATTTTCATTTCCCTGATACTGGACAGTTCTTTCAAACTAAGATGTTGCATATTTATATTTTTACCAAAAGTTAATAATTAAAAATATTTTAATTAGAAGCTGTGTAGCTTCTCAATATTGCTTCAGAGTTTTAAAACTATCATATAGGAGACATTGTGGCAACAAAGTCACATAAATAAGAACAAATTTTCAACCATCTTCTTTTTAACTTCTCTCTATATGAAAAATTCCCTTAGAAAAGCAATCATTCTACCCCTTGGTATTAAAAGGCAACCTTTGTTGAAATGGCAGACTAAGTAGCTTTATTATTTTTGAATATATCTGCTTGGTAGCAAACTACTGACATCACAGAAATGGTTATCAAATTTGAGTTATCTCTTTGCAAAGAAAAATCACTCCTTTTTAAACTCAATCCCATTACGTCACCAATTATTGTAGAATTTACTATTTAATTATTTCCAAATAATATTTAGCTGTACTAGATAAATCTTATATGAAATACAGTATGTTGAAATGTTCTGCTAGTGAAAACAAAAATGTATCCACCATTATTAACCTTTAAAAATTACTGAAACTTCCTTTGGAAATACTTCCACATTGTAAGTGACAAGTGACTGTCAGAGAGATGTGGATCTAGTGAAAGCACCAGCTTTTCTGCATTCATTAAAGGTTAATAAAGCTTAATTTATTTCTTAATTTTGGTAAAAATAAATATAAGTAGGCATTACACTATTGCTTCTTTTGTTCAGTCATGTTTACAGATGAGAAAATTTCAAACCCAAGGTCGAAAAGCATCTATTCATTAATTAAAACCAACTTCCCAGAGTGTTGGGTGGAGCAGTCATAATCTTGCTCTGCTAGTGATGTGGGTGATATGGAAATATTTCTAGCTTTGTCAGAAACTTTAGTCACATGTGGTGCTCATAACATTTGTGTGTGTCAGGTTGTCCTCTGGCTGTCTGGTAAAGATTACGTAGTCCTTCTTCAAGTAATGTTTTTAAATGAAAAAATAAATTTCATGCAATTACAAAGGAAATCAGTTATACTGAAATTTAGTTACCAAGACATTTAAACCCAAAATTCAGGGAGACAGAATAATATATGTGCTTCTTTACCAGTGTAATAAAAAACTATATCTAGTCATGGTTCTGAAACTTACTGAAATTTTATAATAATAAGTGCAAACATATTTTAAGGTTTTTACATCAATGTAATCTCATATGAATATAACTGTAATTTATGTAGGTTACAAATTCATATCTATTACTATCATGTAGTCTGTTATTGATATTCATAGTGTGAGAGAATATTGATTTCAGTTAAATGTTGGTAAAAATATAGATATAACCAATACTTTCCTCTTTCTTTAATTATCTAATTTTTGTTCACAAATTCCAAGTTAAATCACTCTAACAGAAAGCTGGTCAGGCAAGAATATCAAATAAATAATATTTTGAGTTCAGTGACAACTAGTAATGCTACAAACTTAGAAAAAAATATGCAAAATGTTTCATTTTTTTTCAAAATAAGCAGACATTGTGCTGACTTCCCATTCCCCCAATGATTAGTTTTTTCATCATTCAGTGACTGTGTAACTATTGTTTGAATTATAGCTGGTCATATAATAGGCAGAGCATAGCCATGTGTTTTTTAAAAATCAACTGTTTTTCTTCTCTCTTTGTTATTCTCCCTTTTTTTCTGTCCCATATCATCGCATCTTTAATTCAAGAAATAAGAGTTTCCATATAAATTGTCTTCAGAAAAAGAATGTAAGATATTTACATATACCTAAGCATTTAGAGAGTCAATGAAGATTGAGGATATAAATAAAATGCATGGAGGAAATGGCATTTTATGAGTAAGAGACAATTCTGTTCCAGCCTAACAAATAATTCCTTGGGCTTGCAACAGGTGATGAGGTGGAGAAATGTATGAAATCAGAGGCTGATTTGAGAAAGAGGCTCTGTGTGTCACTTAGGCAGATGGTCAGGTCCCAGAAAGGGAACATCTGTCCCAGCAATTCAGGGCAGGCTGAGCTTTAAAAAGCCTTGGAGATTCTTAAGCCCCACTATGTAACGAAAGTAACTTTTATGTATAGAAAAGAAATACCTAAGAGACTTACTAGACAAGAAAATCAGCCCAGGAGATACCAATGGTAATGTGGTGGAAGAATAAGATTATGAAACCTCAGTGGATAGCTAAGGACCCATCCTCTTCAAAACACCTTGTTGTCTTATATAGTATTAGAATTTGTACATCCACTATGAATGCTAGAAAATATTTATGTTGGTAGGAATTAAACTTTCTCAACTCAGTAGTAAGGGTAATTCTAAATTTTAAAAACCAAATTGAGTTTGTGATATTATTTTGCATACCTTAGTTTATAGACTTAGTTTTATCAATGTTTTAAAAATCAGTCTGCCAGAGTAGAAGCTAATCTAAGATGTCAGGGATGGTCCTTTATATCTGGCTAGTAGATGAAGACATACCTGAATTCTGACTCATATCACTACCACTGTTCCATACAGAATTATTCACTAAAATACAATATAAAAATAAATAAATAAAATAAGCAAAGCCAAAATCTCCAATGTAGGAAACTCTGCTTAGGTAGGTGGAAACACGTGCACTTTTTCTCCCACCCAAGACAGGTCCCGAATCTTCTAACCATCCATCCAAATCTATGGAAGTTCAGGAGTCTATAGAGAATGTAAATTGGCTGGGCCACAATGTCTGTACCTACTCAGAAGCTGGGCCTGTCAATGTCTAGGAAGCTGAACAATCAATTAATTATTCTTCATCCTCATCTAATTAGTGTAAACATAGAAGAATGATTCAGAAGAAAGTTGAGGAGAGGTAGAAATTTTGAATACCTTTCTCACCCTTATACATACAGGGAATAAAGTCTAGAATTCATATTTCTACTTATATTTTAAATAATCTATTAATTGATACATTGACTTTATCTGCGTGTAGCATTGGAGAAGACAGCCGGTTGGATTTCAAAGCCCTTGACAATTTTTTCTTAGATAATCATCATATATAAAAAAATGTATATATCTTTAGATTAATAAGCACTTGGAAGGAACTAAATTCAAGCAAAAATGAATAATGAAACTTTATTTGAAGCCTTCTATTGAGTATGGATGGATTTAGCAAAAATAGTTATTGGAATGAAGAGGGAGAAAGCAGTTAAAATATTATTTGGTGAAATAACAAGAAAGGAAAAATAGGAATATAAATCGATTTAGCAGAGGCCTTAAAACAAGTTTCAGATCCATTCTAATCTGTGCTGTTTGCTGTTGTTGTTTTGTTTTTTTTTTTTCTTTTTAAGGGACTTTTCCTTGTTGAAAATATGTTGCACTATTCTTTGGATTCCTAACCCATTGCTGAAGTCAGATGACAACACATTTGCAGTTCCTGGCACCCCAATCCCCTGCTGTCAGGATTGTAAATGATGCCACTTTTCAACAAGCAGCGATCCAGTAAGGGGATTAGAGGCATGAATTTTAACCGACAAAAAAATGAATTTGAAGGTAATGTGATGCTTTTTCTATCACTATGTTCTGAGAATACTGGTGCTAGTGAGATCTGAGGTTCAGCTGCTTATTTTATTTGCCATTGTTAAGTGGAAATTACCAAATACCTCATCAACTGTGTCTAAAGACCTAATGGAATAGTAAAGTGTGAATAAGTTTGTTCCTTCTGTTCCTTCTATATCGGCTTCCACTGTATCACAGCTTGCTTCTACTCTCTGAAGAATAATTGAATAAATGTTTAGGCAGAGGTAGGAAGGAATACTGCTATGACTAATTGGTAAAGAGGCTTTATATCATCTAAATTGGATCCGCTGTGACATTCCATTACTCACTACACTGTAGTATACGTTGAGTTTAAGCATAAAGTTAATGTATGTTTGTAAACAGTAAGCTCTCTCCCTCTTGTATTTTAAATCTCAGAGATGCCAGATATTTCAAGATTTTGATGATATTAGATAAATGAATACATACACACAGACTTCTTAAGACATCATTTTATAGGTTTGTGGTTGATATTTAATTTAATTCCTCTGTTGCAAGAAGAGGAGCCTGCTGATTCCAAAGGCCATATTGGTCTCCTCACTCTAGAAACTGTGCAAGCCAAGATGACAAGTGAGAGAGATGATGTGAGCTTTATATTAGTATGAGAAATGGTACCAACTGGGTCTTGCCTGTAGCTTACAGGTGATAGAGGAAGAATCCAGTGTGCATCACAATTGGATGGCTGTTCAGGGTTTTGAATTTCTTTAGCTCTATTTATTTTTGTTAAATTAATTATATTTACTTACTTTAAGAATATGCCATATATATATTTTATTAATGCATGCATTTATTTAATGTTTATTGACTACTTGTTGTCAATGTTGTGATTCTCTTTGTAACTGAATAGGAGTAATATGAGTGCCCAATGGAAAATGTAGTATTGATTAGTTTATATAGATCATAGACCACAGACTGATAATTAGATGGTTAATTTGGGAATTATTTAATTATATGATTTTTATTACATCTTTAGTGTTGTAAATAAGAGCAAAGTAATCACATAGGATCCTGTGTGATTTTCCACTTACAACAGAAAATTTAAGAAATACTAATTTGGCAGCCATGATGAATACCTTTTATGATTACCTATTATGAATGCCCAATTAAATCCTGGAAGTTCTTAAGATCTCACTTCATATATCATTTTAGAGTTATATTTCCTACCCTCCAGGACTGAATACAGATATTTCCATTATAATTTCTTGTCTTTTTAGTGGGTTTAGGTTACTATAGCGCAATACCATAGATTGGATGGCTTATCAACAACAGAAACTTATTTGTCACAGTTCTAAATGCTGAAAAGTCCAAAATGAGGGTATCAACGAATCCAGTGTCTGTTGAGGGTTTGTTTCCTTGTTCATAGGTGGTGCCTTATCCCTGAGTCCTTACATTATAAAAAGAGACCAGACAGCTCTCTGAAATCTTTTTTACAAAGGCACTAATCTCATTCCCAAGGGCTCTAACCTAGTGATCTAGTCATCTTCTTCCCAAAGGACACACCTCCTAATATCATATTGATAGATTCAACTTACATATTTGAGGAAACACAGACATTCAGACCATAGCACTTTCAGCATTACATACTTTATTTCCTTTTCAATCTGCCTAGAACTTTGCATTTATTTGTGTAAGCAATTCACTAACTTCACTCTTTTTTTTAATGAGAAATGGAGACTTATGGAATGAGGTCATTTATTTTGTTTCCTACCATCAAATCTCCACCTTTCAAGAGAGTACATAATATATAGTAAGGGTAGAATAAATATGTGAATTTACATAAATAAAATAATGAATAATCTATTAGCATAGGATGACCTTTTAGAGAATTTTTAAGATATTGAATGAGAAATGTAACACAATATTATAATATAAAAATAAGCACCCATGTGATTAAATGAAAAGCATAGGGTAGGTACTATGGGAGAATGGTAGTGAAGTTTCTAATTGTAGTTTGGTGGCTACCAGGAAAGACTTTTCATAGAACCACCTCTTGATTGTATTTCATCTTCTACAGCTACCTCTTATATCCTTGCTCTATCAATCATATTTTCTAAGTGTGGTGCATAAACATACTTAGTTTTAATTTTTCATCTTAATACAACTATCTGAATCCTTATTTCAGAAACTTATCAACATTGAATTTTTATTTATTTATTTATTTATTTATTTATTTATTTATTTTTTTTTTTTTTGAGACGGAGTCTTGCTCTGTCTCCTGGGCTGGGGTGCAGTGGCCGGATCTCAGCTCACTGCAAGCTCCGCCTCCCGGGTTTACGCCATTCTCCTGCCTCAGCCTCCGGAGTAGCTGGGACTACAGGCGCCCGCCACCTCGCCCGGCTAGTTTTTTGCATTTTTAGTAGAGACGAGGTTTCACCGTGTTAGCCAGGATGGTCTCGATCTCCTGACCTCGTGATCCGCCCATCTCGGCCTCCCAAAGTGCTGGGATTACAGGCTTGAGCCACCGCGCCCGGCCAACATTGAATTTTTAAAAATGAGATTCCTTCCACTGTGCTTGGGAAAAGGTGAGGATGATCTTAGATAAAAGCAAATTATGTAAAAAGGAAATCAGTTGAAGCAGTTTCCACATAATTATATTTTCTTTTCTGATAGAATATAGTGATTTTATTTATTGAAGGCGATGACGGGGGAGTTTAAAGAGCACACAAAAGATTAGCAGTATCTCCTCAGCAGAATGTGACAAAAGATTACTGGGTTATGTGAAAACATTTCCAAGACGAATTGAAGACCAAGCTGAATGTAAGTATAACAGATCTTTTACTACCATAATCCAAATTTGTATGTAATTTTTTTTCTACACATACTATTCAGCACTTTCTCTTTTCTTGCCTTATTGCACTGGATAAAATCTGAAAATAAATTTAAATATTTAGAAAAACTGTTTTGTTTTTAATTTCACTGAGAATTGTTTGCAAATTCTTGATATGGTGTTTACTGTGAGGAAGTGAACTATACCTTTAATTTTAATATGGGTAATATGCTTAAGGCATAATTTAAGAATTTTGTCTTTTGTTCAGAGCACGAAAGAGTATTTATATAGCTCTTTAATGTATTATAGTGCTTACGGATATTATTATACATTTTAAATAATGCATTAATGCACTGATCTATGTGAATAAAACTCTTAATGTTGAATCATCCTTCTATTCCTAGGTTGAAATTTAATTGGCCATTGTCTATTTTCATTACTCTATGTGATCTGTGTAACTATTACCTTTGAGATATTTAAAATAGGGATCTATAATATTTTTCCTCTTGGTTTAGAATCTTTATCAATTTGATTATAAATAATAGGTCAAGCCTATCCCTAACTCTATGAATTATATGTTTATCTCATGAATCTAATTTAATTTATAACTATTATACATTTTTATATTCTATAAAATACTTCTTAGAGTTTGCTAAAATTTATTTGTGAGACCACTACAGTTTTTTAAATGTATACCTTTGATAAGTATTTTAATTTATTCAGGGAAATTAGTCTGTGTTCCCCCATATTGCTAAGCAACTTTAGCAATTTCCACTTAAGGTTTATTATTATCATCAAAAACATTTATATAAGATTATAATAACTTGTTTTACATGATGCAGTCTCTTCGAATCTGTGGTTTCATTATCTTTATTATTTGTAATGCCATAATTTATGTTTTTTCCTTTGTTTTTCTTCTGTATAACCAAGATTCTGGGTGTTTTACCCTAAATTCTTAAAGAAAACATACAAATCCAATACATAGTGTTTTTACTGGTATTTTCCTAAGGTAGTCATTTTCCTTGCTAAAATAATCAATTATTCCTCCTTCTGTTTTTCTATTTTTTCCCTAAACTTCTTGAGTTGAAGGTTTAATTCATTTGTATTGAAATAACTTAAAGTTATGAAGGCTTCACAGAGTAATGCTTAACCTACATTCTTTAGATTTTTGTTACAAGAACAATCTGAAAATAATCAGCATTTTATACTTTCATTTATTTATTCATTTAGAAATATCAGTAAGCCTAATTTTCATTTTGCTTTAATAATATCGTTTTATCACATTGACTTTGGATTAATCCAATCAATTAGATTTCTACTTAAGAGTAAATAACGGCATGTGTGTGTAGGAGGGTGTGTTTGTGGGTGTGTGTGTGACCAGCTGTTAATCAATTATTGATTATATTTTATACATTTGAGAGAAATGTTCATCTTCATAGAGTGAATACATTTTCACATTTTTCTCATTTTCTTTTTGTCTATTGAGTTGAATGTTTTATTTACTTATTTTATTCCACTAGTGGTTATAGCAACAAATATTTTTATATCAATATCAATCTATGAAGACATAACTATACATATGCTTATAGCTACTTCTATACAAAAAGAAGACATATTTAGCATTTTATAACATATCTGCCAAATCTCCACCTTTCAATAGAGTGCATAATACATAGTAAATACTAATATTTATTTCTATTATTATTGCTAATATTGTGCCATTCCTATTTTGCTTTCTTTGAAAATTTATTTGAACATTACAAATTACATTATAGAGATATAAAATTATTTACATACATTACATGTAAAAATTAGATACATTATAGAGATGTAAAGCATAGTATATAATATAAAGAAATATAACCATTATATAGATATCAAATAGAGATATAAAAACAATGTCAAACTTTAGTATTTGCTATCATTTAGAATACTGTTTAAACCCTTGCCTAAACAGAATGCAATACCTCAGTTAATCCTTGCAATAACTCTATAGGCTAGAAACTATTATTAAACAATTTCTTTAAATATGAGGAAATAAGGAGAAGACAGCTATAATAGATTTCCGAGATAACTCAGGTGGTATGAGGTAGACCCGGAATTTGAATAGATAAAATACTTCTTTATCATCTGCGCTGCTAACCAGCTTGTTACCACATGTCACAGTAGAGTATTTTAATATTGAATCGAAAAGCCTTACTGGTTACTCATTTCTCCTGTCTATTTAATATTTGTATCAAGAAATTGCTATGGGCTAATTGCGGCCCATAGCTCCTAAGGAGGCATAAGATGAAAATTTTTATCCTGAAACACAAATGTGGTTAAGGAGAGATTCCTAAGTACTTACAGATTCAGGTTCAAAATCTGAATGTTGGGCCTGTATGACAGTGCCTGAAAAATGGCAGACTTTTTGCTTGAGTGACAATAGCAGTTTTCTCTGTATGCTAGCTGAGAGATTAAAAATAGCAAGCCTTAGCCTGGTGGTCTGCTTCTGACTTGGTAGATATTTCCCTCCAAAATGTGGCTAAAATACCATTAAACTTGAGTTTGCCTCAGTAAGAAGTAAATGAGGCAGTGTAGAGCTATATTTACCTACTTGCATTCTTACCAAGTTGTATAGTCTTTACTATTACTCTTGAAGCATAGCAAAGTTAAAGAAACATGTTTCAAACATAAACTTATGTCCCAGTCATCCTCAAGCTGCACTCAATGTTTGTGAACTGCTATCTCAACTTTATTCTGGTTCAGTTTTCTGTAGGCTGGAATATTTCCCCAATTATTCTTTTTTAGAGAAGGTGTATGGGCAGCATACATTTTAAGTTTTTGAAGGTTTATAAATGGCTTTTCATCTTTACTCATGAAACATCTATTGACAGGGTTTATCATGCTGAAGTTTTGGTTCTTTCCTCAGTAATATAAGCTTTCCAGATGCAAGGATTGCAGGAAGGAAATGCCAGACTTCTCTCTCTTCTTAACTATTTTTTTCTGTTAGCAAGTTTCTCAAATGTTCATTTCATTCTTAAATCCAGAAATTTCAGAAATATTAACAGAAATGATTCAAGTGTGGATCTTTCAGAAAAAGTCCTAAGTGAGCTTCTCAGGTGGCTAATGGGCTTCTATAAACTCTGGTGTAGTGAGAAGGAATTGTCTCAGTGAGCTGGAGAACTCAAGAGAGATGATTAATAAATCCTCTGGAGCCTACGAGTGAAAGTGGATAGTAATCAGGTCAATGCTGAATTCTTAAAGCTTGTATCTCTTCGTTTCAGATAAGAATTTGATGATTCTGGCCTGGAGGTGGGGCCCTTTTCTGATTTTCAAGAATGTAATTATTTTGTTTCTAATGTGAAAAGATACGTCTTAATTAGTTACCATGTATTCCATGTTTCTTTTAAATTTGAAATTAAATATTTAAATTAAAACAGTGTAAATCTTTAGTTAAAAATTAGATAACTTTTGCTTTAGTGTACTTTGGACTAATCTGAGTCAGGTAAAATGTTAATCAAGATCTCATTCTGAGTAAAACATGACATAAAAACATGTCCTTGTCAGGCCAAATTTAATTTTAAATACAGTGGAAATATTAGGTATTTATAAAAGAAAATGAGTTAACCTAGAAAACTGTTTAAACAGGTAGTAGAAAACTAAAAACATAAAGGCGATGCTGAGGTTATGCAAAGATTAATAACTGCAAGAAGAGGCCACCACCCCCAGGATTGGGGACATCGAAAAGAAGAGTCGGTTGTAGACAACCTAGGAGCTTGGAGAATGCATCCTGTAGGAACAGTGCTTGAACTTAGAGAGGGAGAGGGTTTGTGGTGAAAGTGTCATGAGTTTGACGTAAAGAACTCTGAGGAGGGGGTGTAAATAGCTGTAATTTTAACTGCCAAAAAGCAAAGAAACTCCAAAGAGTCTGGAGGGTGGAGCTGGAGTTGGCTGTTCTCTTTTGATAGGGACACTGTCAGAAACAAAATGCTGAAAGAGAAACTTTTGTTCCCTTCCCCTCACCTCCAGTTTCCCTCTCTCGATTCCATTGGCAGAAATTAACAGTAAGCTAACTAAAACAGATGTCTAGGAAATACAGTTTACACAATTCTAGAGCAAGCAACTCCATGAAATGTGTAGACAAGTAGACTCAGAGCTAAAATCTGATGGTCACAGGGTGCTTAGTCAAGTCAATGAGAGGAAAGTGAAGAAAATGGGAGGTTCCTTAGGGCAAAGTTGGAGAAGTTCAGAGGATATTTGCATGTTACAACCTCATAATCAACAAATACAACAAAAGACTATCAATTGAAGCCACTGAAACTTACTGCCCCTCCAAACCAAACCAGCTTCCTCATTTTATTAATAATATTAATAATTAATTGCTATGAACCAGTCTTATTAGGATTGCTTACTCTTAGTCAGGAGGCACGTTTTAGCCAACCTTTATAAATAACAGGTGAGGTTAGAATAAATTGCAAGAAACAAGCCTTACAGGTAATGTGAATTTTTTGAAGGTAACTTTAACTCTTGAAGTCCAGTTTCTGTCATTAATGTTAGCATGTTTCACAGTTAAAATATAATGAATATAATTATACAGTTCCTCCTATTAAATGAAAATAGTAACTAATCTTGTAGAAATATATATAATAAATTCAGACAAAGCTAGGGAGCTTCAATAACTGGTTCAAAAATCAGTATCTTAAAAGCCCAGGTCCAAGAATAGCAGTTAGTATTCTGGACTTCCAAATAAGCATTTATTCAAAAATATAACTGCCATCTCTCAAAGTGTGAGCAATACTTACACAGAAAAGGTAGTTTTTTGTTTGTTTGTTTGTTTTTTTGCCTTTTTCTCAGAACTGAAAATATTTTCAGTATAACTGCTGGAAAAAAATAAAACCCAATGAGCATCAGAAAAAGAACTATATTCAGTGGCTGAAGAAATTTGAAGATAACATTTTTCATGGAGCAGCAAGGCATGGTCTTCTGTGCATTCAGCAAAGAAGCACCTGTTTCACTTAATTTGTGGTGTGAGCCCTTAAATGCAGTAGGACAGTCTGCTCCATGGTGTTCCCTCTCTGAGCCCTATTTATTTTCTCAATAGCACACATTACAATGAGTTATTATTTTGTTGGGTTTTGTTTCTAACCTTCCTTACTAAAACATAAGCTATGTGAAGACTAAGGTCTCACCTGAATTGTTTATGATAGTCTCTCCTCTGCACCAAGCAGAATTCCTGAGTTATAGTAGACATCAAATATGTATTTATTGAATTAAATAGACCACTTGTGCCATATTTAATATTTCTAAAATAGAGACATTATTCTTATTTATTATATACTCAGATACATCATACAGTTACAAAAAAAACTTTTATACAAAATGAAATTTATACACAGTTATAAAAACTTGCAAAATAGTAAAAATATAGAAATTTAAAATATCAGAGATGACAATAACCTTCAAGGACAATTAGTTAAAAAATAGAATTTAGAGAATGTGGCAGTAACTTGATACATAATAAATAAAAATCTATGGATAATTTAACAAAATAGAAAGATTTTTGTCAATATAGTACAGTTTCTTATTAAAGTGGAGGAAGGACACCACAAAATGAGCATCTAAAGATTAAAATTTAGTAAAGTACTTGTTGAGCATGACTTCAGCTGAATAAATTTAAAGCTATAATAGGTTACTACTATTAAATATTCAGTTATAGAGGGAACTATATGCGTATGGTTGAGTCAAACAATCAGGCATTTGTTTCCGTTTCTGCTGCTTATTAGCATTGGTCTATCTAATAGGATCAAAAAATCTGCAACCCACACGTATTGGAAAGATAAAATTCGGGGGTCACTGGCAGTTCCCAGAACCCATTTGGACATCAATGTATTTCTGCAATAGATAAATGACTCAGTGAAAATCATGTATATGCTTTTGAAACTATATTAGCTCTTTCCAGCCACTATAATATAGATTAAGGGTTTCAACTTCAGTGAGCTAAGTAGTATGGTAATTGTGCTTATTTCACAAAACACGCCTTGTTTCCAGGCATTCCTTGGTATAAGCAAATACTTCTAACAACAATATATTACTCACTCCAAACTATCCAGTTGCTTCTAAAAAAAATAGTAAAAGGGTTTTTCTGAAGACCATACAAACTGTTCTCTGAAACAGGCAGGAACATTAGTTTTAGAGATATAGAAACAACAGAAGTAACATAGACTGTGCAGCCAAACACACATCATACATTATTAGCTGTGTGAAATTTTGCCAATTGCTTAACATTTCTGAAATCAGTCTCTCTATTTGTTTAATTTGGGCAATCATATTTTCCTTGTAGAGTTATTGCAAGTATTAGATAAAACTCATGTATAGTGGCTAATACATAGTAGGCACTTCATAAATGACAAGTATGTGAAGAAAACTTTATATTTTAAAATCTTCCTTTAAAAAAATCGGTTTTTGATATAGTTTTAAGCCAGTTTAGTTTTTCATAGTTTGCTAATGAATCATTGATTGCTCAGCCATGAAAAAATATACCGAAAGGTAGAAACAACTTGATTAGCTATTGCTTATGGATGAACTCCATTAGAGAATACTATAGAAATTTGTACTTATGGAAATAAAATATAGTAGAAATGTTACTTCTGAAATCTGGAGAAAATTTTTGCAATCTACTCATCTGACAAAGGGCTAATATCCAGAATCTACAAGTAACTCAAACAAATTTACAAGACAAAAACAAACAACCCCATCAACAAGTGGGCAAAGGATATGAACAGACACATCTCAAAAGAAGACATTTATGCAGCCAACAGACACATGACAAAATGCTCATCATCACTGGCCATCAGAGAAATGCAAATCAAAACCACAATGAGATACTATCTCACATCAGTTAGAATGGTGATTATTAAAAAGTCAGGAAACAACAGGTGCTGGAGAGGATGTGGAGAAATAGGAACACTTTTACACTGTTGGTGGGACTGTAAACTAGCTCAACCATTGTGGAAGACGGTGTAGTGATTCCTCCGTGATCTAGAACTAGAAATACCATTTGACCCAGCCATCCCATTATTGAGTATATACCCATAGGATTATAAATCATGCTGCTATAAAGATATATGCACACACATGTTTATTGTGGCACTATTCACAATACCAAAGACTTGGAACCAACCCAAATGTCCAAAAATGATAGACTGGATTAAGAAAATGTGGCACATATACACCGTGGAATACCATGCAGCCGTTAGAAATGATGAGTTCATGTCCTTTTGTAGGCACATGGATGAAGCTGGAAACATTATTCTCAGTAAATTATCGCAAGGACAAAAAACTGAACACCACATGTTCTCACTCATAGGTGGGAATTGAGCAATGAGAACACTTGGACACAGGAAGGGGAACATCACACACTGGGGCCTGCTGTGGGGTGGGGGAAAGGGGGAGAGGGGAGGGATAGCTTTAGGAGATATACCTAATGTAAACAAAGAGTTAATGGCTGCAGCACATCAACATGGCACATGTATACATAGGTAACAAACCTGCATGTTGTGCACATGTATCCTAGAACTTAAAGTGTAATAAAAAAAAAAAAAAGAAAGAAAAAAATGTAAAAAAAAAAAAAGAAATCTGTTGATTCACTCCCATATCAAAAGAAGAAATCAAGTTTTGCCATAAAATCAGAAAACACTAAGCCTCAAGTTCTTCCAAGGAAGTCATGAAGGTTTATTTACTCTAATATTTTCTAGAGCCTATAAAAGTACAATACTTGGTACAAAAAAAGCAAAAGAAGGTCAGGTGTGCTGGTTCACATCAGCCATCCCAGTACTTTGGGAGGCTGAGGAGAGAGGATTGCTTGAGTCCAGGCATTTGAGAAAAACCTAGACAACATAATGAGACGCCGTCCCATGAAAAAACTTAAAACAAAATAAAACATCTAAAAATAAGCAAATGTCTGTTTCTCAAAAACGATTTACTAATGGGCTTCTTAGTAACTATTTACTAATGTGCATCGTATTTAGCCTCTGATATTGAGTGCACTTTTTGGACAGATTATCAACAGATGACTTGTAAACTCCGGGTGCAGTTAAAAGCTATGTCTAAAAGGCATTTTAGTTTCAAGAAGAATAACACATCCCAAGCAAATTTTACTCTTCTCAATGGATATTTCCAGACTGGGAGATCATAGATATGCTATACGGTGTAATTAGCATGTAAGTTTCAGCGTGAGTGTTTCATAAATCTTTCCCGAGAATCTTATAAAGAAAACACAAGAACAGGCTATGTCTATGTACAATTAAGTAATTTTGTAACTTTATGAATAACTTTGCTTAGAGAAGATTCATTTATAGATCAATGTCAATCTGAAGGAAATTTCAGGCATGCTTTCAATTCCATAATATCCAACATCTGTTCAAATCACATTAATGAAGAAATACATGACATATTTATTGAACTATTGGCTCACCCAGAGCTGGTAGGAGTATAGAATTCATTGAATAATAAAAGCTGCAATTAATCTTATTTATTTATTTATTTTTGGCCTAAGAAAATGATTTAATTTCAACGAAATAATAGGTGTTAAGATGCATCCTTTGCATCCTCAGGAAATTCATCAATATCCATCAGACCAAATTAAGTCCTCTTGTTATATGTTTTCATAACACACTATATGAAAATTTTTAAAGATACAATTTGCAATGCTTAATTATTGATAATTATTTGTAATGTCTCCTTTGCCCACAAGACTTCTTGAATATAAGAGTTATTTTATTTGTGTTCAATCTCTCTGCCTAGGACAGTAACTAGAACAATAGGTATTTCATAAATATGTGTTGGTTAACTCACTACAATTTGGACATAAATGCTTTGTATTTAATTAAGCCTACTTTAATTAAAAACACTACTGTGTTAAAACCTATCATCAGATTTGTGGCATTAAAAATATATGGGTTTTTATTTTGTTTGTTTTTAATGTTTTACTTTCCTAAATTGATCATACAAGGTTTTCCCCGAAAGCAAAGACTGTAACCAATAGTAATATAAAATATATGATGTGCACATTTTAGTGCTTTCTTTTCTGAATCTCCACACTTACTGACAGAAATACCATGTAGGAACTAGTCTCATAGAGAATACAAGTGGAAACTAAATCTAATAGCTAGCTGCATTTTAGAGTGCATCATATTTGAGAGAAACAATAACTTGGAGTTATATTAATGAAATTATAGAGTGATGTATTTTCTGTTTCAGAACATTCCTCTAAGAAAACATGTTTGAAGCATTCTGTATTTTGAATTTCTGGGTAGTTAAAATGTGTAACCATCATCTTTTACCATATTCAAAATAAAAGTTTCTGACTTAAGACTAATTCATTGCATTTAATACCTTATCTTTACACCATTGATTTATTTGCACTACTACACATATTTATTTCTTATGTGTTTATATATTTTTGGTAAGTTTTGTCCTATTAACAGACTCATTCAAGCCACAGTGCCAATTGAATTTAAATGTTAGCATAATATTTATATTTGAGGGCAAACATCTTTGTGGGTTTCTGTCAAGATTTTTAAATAGATGAAACAACATGAAATTGGTTTGATGCAGAAACGAAAATAATAGATGTTAATTTATACAAATGAAAAAGCATCATTATGACAAAGAGATACCCTCACTCTTGTATCTATTATAGTACTATTGCAATAGCAAAGGTATGGAATCAAATTATGTCCATCAATGGATGAATGGTTAAAGAAAATGGTAAATAAACATGGTGGAATATTATTCGGCCATCAAAAAGAATGAAACTTTGTCATTTTCAACAATATGGATGGAACTGGAGGACATTATGTGAAATGAAATAAGCCAGTCACAGTAATATCTTGTCTCTCATATTTTCACTATCTCATATCTGATTTTTTTTTCACTATAAATTGGAGTTAAAACAATTGATCTCATGGAGGTAGAGTGTAGAATAATAGACACCAGAGGCTGGGAAGTCTGTATGGTTGGCAGAGTAGGGGGATAAAGAGAGCTTGGTTAGTGGATAAAAATGCACTCTTAGATAGAAAGTATAAGTTCTAATGTTCGCTAGCAGAGTAGGGTGACTATAGTTAACAACAATTAATTGTACGTTTCAAAATAACTAGAAGAGAGGACTTGAAATATTCCCAACCCATAGAAATGATAAATACTCTAGATGATGGATACCCTAAATATCCTGACTTGATTATTATACATTTTGTATGAATCTAACAAAATACCATATGTACCCCACAAATATGTACAAATATTATATGTCAATAAAAAGGAATTGGGGTGTCTTTGGGGAGTTTTTTAGATATTCTAAATCACTGCAAAAATTGTTAGTTATATCATTGCTTTGATTAAAAGTCAAATTCTTAGTAGACAGGAAGAGTTCCTACTGCATTTATTTAACAAATATTGACTATAGGGTAAATATTTGTCAAATAAATGCATAAGAGCTCTTCCTGTCTTTTTAAAAACAAATTATTAAGAGCTCTTCCTGTCTTTTTAAAAACAAATTATACATTGTATAGTAGTAGTCTTTATTGAAATGACCATAACATGAATATAAACAGTAATAGAAGCATAGGCATAGAAAAAATTAAAGCTACATAAAAATTGCAAATTTCTAAGATATGAAATTAAACCAAAAGTCATAAGATCATATTTTAAAACTGTATTGGAAATAGAAAGATGCAGTGAAGAACAAATCTGAATCTTGTTACTTACACAGTCTCATCATCAGGTAGCAGTATATGTTGTTAAAGCACAGATTCTGGTACCAATCTTGGTATAAATCTTTACTTTGTCAATTACAGCTGGGCATGTGTCACTGGACATCTCACTGAGCCTTTCTATACTTTTCTCTTAAGTAAAATATGGATAATAATAGTTGCTAACTCATAGATTCTTATGAAAATTAAATTATTCAGTATATATAAAGTGCTGAGAACAGTGCTTAGCAAATAGTAGGCTTTATATAATTGTTCACTCTTCATTCGACTTCTTAAGAATGACTTTTCCTTGGTGAGAAGTTGATAATTTATAACATAACAGCAGTAAAATATTTCTATAATTATCTAATTTTGATTTCTGCATTAGGTAGAAAAATAGTAATAAAGGTCCTGAGTCTATTTTTTGATGATTGTTGACTTCTTTTAAGCCTTACTAGCACCTCTTTCCTTTTCCACCCCACCTCCGGGCAACCTGATTAAAAATCCTGGGAGCCATACCATTTGGCTTGTATGGGAAATTCAAACCATGAAGTTCTTTCTTGTACAGAAGAATCTTAATCCTACCCACACCCCTAAACATATTAAAATCCACAGTTGCAGTCTCCTTTCCCTAGGCTCTTAAGCCATTTTCAGGCCAGCTTGGGACGCCTGTCCTACTCTCCCTAGAAAAGCCCCATTATGTACATAACACTCATCTCATACCTTGTTGGTGTTGGTGTGTGTGTGGCATCATCAATTACAACAACTACACCAAATTCTTGGAGGGTGTCCATTCTACCTCTTTAGATTGTGAAAATACATTTTTTAGTAGAAAATATCAAACTAGAAACTCTCATAATTATTTTGTAAAAATACAAAAATAAAGATAGTTCAAAAATTGTTAATGTATACACAGAGGAGTACATCTTTATTCAGTTCAGAAGAGTCTTTTCCAGAATTATTTTTTTCTACATATTTTGGGCTCAAATTTTTCTTGCTTGCATTCTCTTAAAAATTAAACTTTCTGAACAACATTTTTTTGAATGATTCCTTTAACATACCTTCAATGTTGTTCTCTTGAAATGCAACAGTTTTGTGTATCTCCTCAAGAAAGTATAAAAATAATGCTCCAGAAAGAATTGAGTATTAAAGGAATATTTATCCTTGCTTTCTGTGATACACTTGCACAAATACATTTTTATTTGTAACAAATAAAAATTTTAAATAGCAATACTTTTCAATCATGATCAATTTGTGACCAAATTATTGTTTCTGATGAACTGTGTTGCAGTTAGATTTTCACATACTGTCAGCCATTTTAACACTTTTTTTCTCAGCACCTCTTTACATTGTTTTGCGCCATTAAATCTCACTTAGCAATTAGATTTTGTCTGACATGCAATGGAGGAGAAAACCAAATGTTTAGTAATTGCCAGTAAGAAAGATGTTAACACGAATTTGAATGCAGTTAAAAGATATGTTCTATAGTACATATACATAATTATAATATTTTATATGACAAAAAAAATCATTTGTTGTGACTTTCTAGGGAGGAAATGCAGAAACTGATATTGCCAGCAACCACTGCAATTGGGTTTCTGTCAGATTTTGTCCATGGCATTTCTCTCATCCATGTGTTGAAAACTACTTAGAGGATTTCTGTTGGAACTTTTTATCAAATTCCTAAAAACCCAAGATAACCATAACAATTAATACAACAAATCTTAAACCTAGTTCCTAACTCACAGGTTCTTATGAAAATTAAATAATTTAATCCACGTAAAGTGCTAAGAAGATGCATGGCACACAATAGAGATATATAATTGTTCATTGCTCATTTGAATGTTGATTTTGTCTGCAATTCTTAACATAAAACTATGACATGAAATAATCTAGTAATTCTGGTACAAAATTGCTTGAATGAGTCTATGTGGAACAAATGGACATCACACACACATACACACACACACACACACACACACACAGAGAGAGAGAGAGAGAGAGAGACATATACACAGAGAAAGAGAAAACATTATCAAACATTAAGTCTAAACATGAAGTATTAGTAGGAGTATCATGTAAAATATATTAAGAAATCTGGTTCTATGGCCTGGTGGCAGTGGCTTATGCCTGTAATCCCAGCACTTTGGGAGGCTGACGCGGGTGGTTCACCTGTGGTAAGGAGTTGGAGATCAACCTGGCCAACATGGTGAAAACACGTCTCTACCAAAAATACAAAACTTAGCTGGGTGTGGTGGCAGGCTCCTGTAATCACAGGGAGTTAGGAGGTTGAGGCAGGATAATTGCTTGAACTCGGGAGGTGGAGGTTGCAGTGAGTCGAAATCAAGTCACTGCACTCCAGTCTGGGCGACAGAGTGAGACTCTCTAAATAAATAAATAAATAAATAAATAAAAGAAAAGAAATCTTGTTATATATGTACAGTAGTGAACCAAAATCCTACTAACATCAGTCCATGTGTGTTGATACTGGGACTCATAACCTATGGAGTATTATTTTAATAGGAAGTACTCAAACTACTTATTTTTTTAATGTATGACTTTTTCTCTTCACTTAGCTTGTGAGGGCAAAGACCTTGTATGATTTTTTCAGTGCTGTTTCCTTTGCTGTTTTTATCATTATATCCCTAATAAGTTAGGTCTTGAAAAACAAAAGTAATTAGGTACAACTGGAAAAATAGTAGGTTGAAGGAATGACCAAAATCTAACATACAGCTATAAAATTATGTTAGCATTATAGTTGTTGAGTTATGAAAGGAAATTGCACAAAGGCAAGTTGCTGCCAAAAACAAAACAAAAAACAACACAGAAATATAACAGGAGATTGGGCAGTCAAGAGAGGCTTAAAGGATTTAGCAAGGACTGTGAATGCAAAAATACGTTGAAGTTTAGTGAGATAAAAAACATAGATGAAAAATTAAAACAAGACCATATGAATTTGTTGTTCACAAGACATTAAAATTCTACATCACATTTTTTTTTTAACAAGGTGCTATTTCCTTGGTAAATGATTGCTGAACATGAAAAAACAGAAGGTTTTATCCATTCCATTATGTAAAATCATAGGTATCCAATAATAGTTTGCAAAACCAATGTCTTTATTAAAAAATAACCTAATGAAATAATATTTTCTTCATCTATTAAGGCATTCATTAAAAGTAAAAGAAATCACATATATTTCTATGAAACCAAAAAAAAAAAGAAAACCATACCTGAGAAACTCTTTTCTTTCATGACTGCAATTGATGGCAGAGTGAATGACAGTTAAAACGTCTTCTTGTCTAAGATGTGTGAGAAATCCATATTCTACAAAATGATTACTCTTTAAAAGTACTTTAAACTTCATAAAACAATAAAGAAAAAAGTAAGAGAAGTTTCAAAAAGATTTTTGTTTAGCAACCTTCCGTGCTATGCAGTTTAGCTTTGCATGATTTCCCCACAGCCTTTGCAGAAATGTTATTAACTTCAGAAAATTGTTCCTACTCCTGCATGTTGAGAGGAAAAGCAATTTGAAATGTTTGTTTTATGTTTGAAGTTTCTATACATAAAAGAAGAGGTGAAAATATTATTGTTTACTTCAACTTATAGCTCAGACCACAAAAGTGCATGTTCATGCAATAATTTACTACAGTATGGTTCTGATAAAGGTAATCTCATATTTTCTCCACTCATTAATACAAATTGATGTAAAACATACTTTGCATGTCTATGAAAAGGAAGAAGCCACTGCCATTTTCATTTTCCCCTGGGGTGAATGAAAACTCTGTTCCTAGGTGGAGGTCAAGAGAGCTATTACACCATAATAGAATGTAGTAAGAGTTGAGATCTTGCTCATTCACATTAAATGAACTGAGACCTATTGCTAATTACTAAATAAACAAAGAAAGCTTACAATAAATAAAAGGATACACTATCCTGCAAATGTCGTTTTATGTACAGTTCAATCGATAACAGACTTGAATGAGTAACCATATCTAGTTGAATATCTTATTATGCACTTTAGTATAGTTTATGGGTTAGACAAGTTGCACATAACATATAAAAGCCATTGGCTATTGTACACTTTAGTAAACTGCAAACCCAAACACTCTCAATAAGGTAATTAGTATACATTTCTACATAAGAATTCTATTGCCTCAGGAGCTGTACTTCCTGTGTAATGGTTTACACTCCACTGACCTGATTAAACTTCTAATTATGCAGTATTGAACGAGTCTCTATAATGTTCACACATAAACAAACTCACACCCTTCTATAACTGCAGTTACTAGAATTAAAAAAAAAAAATCCTTGAGAAACTCACTTTTATTAAGAGCTCATATGGCATTTTACTTATATTAACATAACTCTAAATTATCTAAAAAACTAATGAAACTAGAATCCAACTCCAATACAGGCAAGATATATACACCAAGACAATGAAACTTTTTCTTTGATGATTAACATACAATCCCCATAAAGCCACAGTGGCTGCGATGTCTCCCAACACACAACTATTAAGAAAATGAATACATGAATGAATGGATGAATGAATGAACGAATGAAATATATTTTCCATTTCAGCCATTTTTGTCACTGATTCTGCTTGGGTCTCTCTCTCTCTCTCTCTTTTTTTTTTTTTTTTTTCAGAGATGGAATCTCTCTCTGTTGCCTAGGCTGGAGTGCAGTGGCTTAGTCTCGGCTCACTGCAACCTCCACCTCCCGGGTTCTAGCAATTCTCCTGCCTCAACCTCCTGAATAACTGAGATTACAGGTGTACACCGTCACAGCAGGCTAATTTTTTGTATTTTAGTAGAGACGGATTTTCACCATGTTGCTCAGGCTAGTCTTGAACTCCTGGGCTCAGGCAATCCCCCTACGTCAGCCTCCCAAAGTGCTAGGTTTACAGATGTGAGCCACCATGCCCAGCTAGGTCTCCTATTTTTTAAATCATTTTGTTAGTATGCTTTATGTATAAAAATAAATGCCAGCTATTACAAATAGCAAACATTTGACTGAAACAAATTTTTAAATTTATCTACATTCTGATGTCTAAAATTATCTGTATAATTGTCATCATATTCCTAAAGCACTGATTTTTTTTTTTTTTACTACTTTTATAGTCAATATTATATAGCCACTAACTATTGATTGACTGAGTTCTGGATTACAGAGAGTCAGATATTATTGTTCAAACATGCAACCAAAAAAAACTCACCAAACATTCAGTCCCTGATGTCTAGGGTGTGTCAAATAACTAGAGGAGTTATTTTCTAAAACAAATGTGAAAATAAATCAAAATATTAGAAAATAAATGTACTATATATTGAATCATTTATAAAAGTTCAAATCATATATCTATAAATAGATATACATCAATATATAGGTAGGTAGATATAAAGATATGCATAAATTCCGAGGTAGGATATATGCTCTCCTTATATAACTATATACTTAAATGCTTATCAGCATTTTTAGCTGATACAGTTCTACAAAAGGACCTCATTATTACTTCCACCATGTTGTAGAACACATTGCCCATTTCTAATACATAAAAGTATAGAGGATAACTAACAAATCTGATAGTGTGATAATAAGTTGAAAACAGGCCTGCGCGGTGGCTCAAGCCTGTAATCCCAGCACTTTGGGAGGCCGAGACGGGCGGATCACGAGGTCAGGAGATCGAGACCATCCTGGCTAACATAGTGAACATCTCTACTAAAAAATACAAAAACTAGCCGGGCGAGGTGGCAGGCGCCTGTAGTCCCAGCTACTGGGAGGCTGAGGCAGGAGAATGGCGTAAACCCAGGCGGAGCTTGCAGTGAGCTGAGATCCGGCCACTGCACTCCAGTGCGACAGAGCCAGACTCTGTCTCAAAAAAAAAAAAAAAAAAAAAAGTTGAAAACACCTCAGTTTGAATACCTGTTCTTCCAAATTTTCTCACCTGACTTCACAGAATACAATTTAATTATCTCTACTCATTCACATTCATTCACATTGAATAATCATTACATTTTCAGGGAGTCAAAATTAACTATTGCCAAATCTAACAGAATATTTTGTAATGCATTCTTATATTTGTTAATTTTAAAATTAATTAGAGTTTTGTTTTTGCTTTTGTGACTTTTGCAGTTGCTTAATATTACTTGTTGGTAGGTAAAACATATTTCTGTGAAAAACATATTTTTATTTTACCTCTTTAATCACAAATATGCTTATGGGAATTTTTTTTTTTTTTTTTTTTTTTTTTGAGACGGAGTCTCGCTGTGTCGCCCAGGCTGGAGTGCAGTGGCCGGATCTCAGCTCACTGCAAGCTCCGCCTCCCGGGTTTGTGATATTCTCCTGCCTCAGCCTCCCGAGTAGCTGGGACTACAGGCGCCCGCCACCTCGCCCAGCTAGTTTTTTGCATTTTTTAGTAGAGACGGGGTTTCACTGTGTTAGCCAGGATGGTCTCGATCTCCTGACCTCGTGATCCGCCCGTCTCGGCCTCCCAAAGTGCTGGGATTACAGGCTTGAGCCACCGCGCCCGGCCTATTGTTTGTTTTAAAACACATTTTATAAAATATAATATAATTTTACATTATTTATATCACCTATTATATAATAGGTCAACTAAACTTTTCTATTTTGAAATTTAAAAATAAAACTATTAAAAGATCTTAAGAAATATATTTGAAAATCAATGATATTAAGCTGAATTAATTTTCTAAAGTTTTTTTGTTTTTATTGTTTTTGTCTATTAATGTATTTAATTAGAGAATATAATATTTAAATATTAAATAATGTATCAAGCAACAGGAATCTACTGTATTAATGAAAAAAATAACATCTTGGATGTCTTCTCATAGTATTATTTTTCATTATTTTTCTCTTGATGTACAATCTTTTCCAAAGTAATCTAAAAATAACGTTTCTATGTACATACTGTGTTTCTAATATCAATACCCACATAAAGTCATAAAACAGCTACTTTAAAGACTTAATGTAGGCACTCCTAAGTTAGAAATAGGTATAAACAAGAGCAAACAGAAGAAAATGGTAAAATAATATCCATGAAAACATCTGTAAACATTTGAAACCCTACTTAAGTCTATTCACTGAAGAACACTTGCAGATTCATGCAAACATAATCAATCTCTATGACCAATCTTTTGGCTAATCTCTGTACTCCTTGATGCATGAATATAGGACTACAACTTGTCATTAGCCTCAGTCCCTTTATAACTCAGGCTCTTTATAACTCTCTATAATTTGCCATATTAAGTCCATGACAATTTAATATTTCATTCAAGGCTTTCCCTGGAAGTAACTGAGTCCTCAATCCTCAGGAATACTATTTCCTTCTGGTCTTGAAGTTGTTCACATGATTCCTGTTAGTATTAAACAAAAGCCTTATCCACTCTTCTTATTCTAAAAAGTACTCTCAAATATTTAATGAAAATATAAATGTAAGCATGGTCACGGCAACTCTGTATTAGAAACAAATATCAGATTTCAGAGCATTATAGTAAATATGTTATACACTAGTGGTCGCCTGATGCAAACCATAATTATTGCAAAAATAGAAATCAGAGCTACTTTAAGAGGCATAATTCAAACCAATCCCTCTTCTGGGATTAGAAGCGTATATCCAGACGCAAAACCAAACATTTAGAAAATCCTACCATGTTCACAAACTTATAAGGCAGTTATCATTATCACTTACTACTGTTTGCTCTGAGGTAGGTTGCAAACTGTATTGATATCTCCAGTTTTTTGTTTGTTTATCTATATTTTATAATTTGATATTTCATTTAGTAAATCTTTCTAAATCTGACCTTTTGGATACTGAGGAACCCCCAGCTTTTTCAGCATTTTTAATTGAATATATATATGTGTGTATATATATATATATATACACACACACTATATATATATATGTATGTATGTATGTGTTATGTAGTATTCCAAAATATTGTAATACTCTTTTCTTACAATATTTTCAGCCCTTCTGGATAGTTGAAAGTAACTATCCTAACACCATCAATCTAGGTAATGTGAAATAAAATTTCAGTTTACCCTAGACAGTATCCTTCATGCCAATTGTCCTGGTTTACTTAGTAAAAGCATCTCATATTATTTATAAAAGTGGCCCAATTTTAAAATAAATTATCTGCATTTATTTCTAGGTCATTACTTATTGGCTAAGCTCCTCTGGAAATTTGTTGAGAAATTAAGGTAATTCTAAAATCTCAGGGTTAGCAGATCCCCTCAGTCGTATGTATGAGATACTTAAATCTCCTCTTCACTTTGATGGTTTGCCATTTCACAAAGAAAGAAAAAGTAAGGAATCATATTATTCAAGCATGTGCATTAGTCCATTATTATGCTACTAATAAAGACATACTGGGTAATTTATAAAGGAAAGAGATTTAATTGACTCACAGTACTGCACAGCTGAGGAGGCCTCAGGAAACTTACAATCATGGCAGAAGGGGAAGCAAACACATCCTTCTTCACATGGTGGCAGCAAGGAGAAGTGCAGAGCAAAAGGAGGAAAAGCCCCTTATAAAGCCATCAGATCTTGTGAAATTTCACTCATTATGATGAGAACAGCCATATGGGGGTAAATGCCCCCATGATTCAATTACCTCCCACTGGGTCCCTCCCATGACATGTGGGGATTATGGAAACTACAACTCAAGACGAGATTTGGGTGGGGATAGAAAGCCTAACCATATCATTCCACACCTAGCCCTTCCCAAATCTCATGTCTCCACATATCAAAACACAATCATGCCCTTCCAGCAGTTCCCCAAAGTCTTAACTCATTTCAGAATTAACTCAAAAGTCCAACTCCAAAGTCTCATCTGAGACAAGGCAAGTACTTCTGCCTATGAGACTGTAAAATCAAAAACAAGTTAGTTACTTCCCAGATACAATGGGAGCATGGGCAATGGGTAAATGCACCCATTCCAAATGGGAGAACTTGGCCAAAACAAAGGGGATATATGCCTCATGTAAGTCTGAAATCCAATAGATCAATCATTAAACCTTAAAGTTCCAAAATCATCTTCTTTGACTCCATGTCTCACATCCAGATTATACTGGTTCCCATGGCCTTGGGCATCTCTACTCCTGTGGCTTTGCAGGGTACAGCTTCCCTCCCAGATGCTTTCACAGGCTGGTGTTGAAAGTCTGTGGCTTTTCCAGACACACGGTGCAAGCTGTCAGCAGATCTACCATTCTGGAATCTGGAGGATGGTGGCCCTCTTCTCATAGCTCCACTAAGCAATGCCCCAGTGATAACACTGTGTGGCAACTCCAACTCCACATTTCCCTTTCACACTGACCTAGCAGAGGTTCTCCATGAAGGTCCCACCCCTGTAGCAAACTTCTGTCTGGACATCAGGTGCTTCCATACACCCTCTGAGATCTACGTGGAGCTTTCCAAACCTCCATTCTTGAATTCTGTGCACCCACAGGCTCAACACTGCATAGAAACTGCCATTTCACAACCCCACATGGAAAGTGCCAAGGCCTGGTGATTGTACCTGCTGAAGCAACAGCCTGAGCTGTACCTTGGCCCCTTTTAGCTATGGCTGGAGTGACTGGAAAGCAGGGCACCAAGTCTTGAGGCTGCACACAACAAGAGATCCCTTGACCTGCCCGTAAAACTATTTATTCTTCCTAGGCCTCTGGGCTTGTGATGGGTGGGGCTACACCCAAGGTTTCTTACAAGCGCCGGAGACATTTTCCCCATTGTCTTGGTGAGTAACATTTGGATCCTCGTTACTTATGCAAATTTCTGCAGACAGCTTGACTTTCTCCCCAGAAAGTAGGATTTTCTTTTCTGTCACATCACCCAGCTGCAAATTTTCCAAATTTTTACACTCTGCTTCTGCTTGAGTATTTTCCCACATAGGATTTTTTTTTTTTTTTTTTTTTTTTTTTGCCAGATACCCTAAATCATCTGTGTCAAGTTCAAAGTTTCACAGATCTCTAAGTCAGGTGCAAAATGCCGTCAGTCTCTGCATAACAAGAGTCATCTTTATTCTAGTTCCCAGCAAGTTTCTCATCTCCCTATGAGACCACCTCAGAGTGGACTTCATTTTCCATATCGCTATCAGCATTTTGGTCAAAGCCATTCAACAAGTCTCTAGGGGTTTCCAAACTTTCCCACATTTTCCTGTCTTCATCTGAGCCCTCCAAACTGTTCTAACCTCTGCTTGTTACCCAGTTCTAGAGATGCTTCCACATTTTTGGGTATCCTTATAGCAGCACTCCACTCTACCTGTACCAATTTACTATATTAGTCTGTTCTTACACTACTAATATCTAAGACATAGGTAAGACATATCTGAGACTGTGTAATTTAGGCACATCTGAGACTGTGTAAATTAGACATTTCTGAGACTGTGTAATTGAGAAAGGAATGAGTTTTAATTGATTCACAGTTCAGCATGGATGAGGAGGCCACAGGAAACTTAAAATTATAGCCGAGGGGAAGCAAACACATCCTACTTCATTTGGTGACAGCAAGGAGAAGTGCAGAGTGAAAGGAGGAAAAGTCCCTTATAATACCATCAGATCTTGTAAGAACTCACTCACTATCATGAGAACAGCAGCATGGGGATAACCACCCTCATTGTTCAGTTACCTCCCACTGGGTCCCTCCCATGATGTGGGAATTTTGGGAAGTAAAATTCAAGATGGTATTAGGGTGGATGCACAAATCCTAACCATATCAGCATGTAAAAGCTAAATATATTTTACAAATATTTACAATCAGATAAAACTCTGAGAGAAAATTCCACAAATTTGATGTTTTTGCTAGAGCTTTAAGAGTTAAAAAACTTGGAGCATTTTCTTTCTTTTTCTAATATTAACATTGTGCTTGCTGATCTTGTTGGTTGTGTATAATATTTGTGCAATATCATTATGAGAAAATAATAACATACCTACTAAAAATTAATGAGCTCAACATTTATGTCAGGTATAGCTCTAGAGATTGGCAATAGAAGGGTAAATAAAACGGACAAACCTTAGCACTCATGGAACTTGAATTCCATAGAGGGAGGGGGCATGACATGAATGAGTAAATAAATGAGAGGTAAAGATTTCTTAAAACTAGAAATAGACTAAAAAGGATTCTTATGGCTTAAATTTATAGTATCAACAATGCAGATTTTTTAGGAATGAGAAAAAAGTAGTTAGAAAGTGAATGTGATAGGGAGAGAAAGATGATTATGTTAACAATCCAATTTTCTAATTCTTGGTATAGTTAAGATAAATAAAAGAAGCTTCCCTGCCCAAGTTAAGTGTCTTCTGAGATTCTACATTTAGAGAAGCCATCAATCTGAAACCATAAAAGTCAAATTTGTTACTATTTTTGTAATTTCAAAATGTGCTTTTCTTCTGGAAACCTTTAAAAGTGAAGATTTGTAGAAAGAAGAATGAATATAGGACTGATGGATAGACATAATGTTTATCTTTCTCAAATCTTTTATTTTCTCTTTTTCTAATTTTATTAAAGTTTTCATACTTAAAGGAGTGTATCCTAGGCTAGCTTTTGCTAGGCATAAATGTCTCCACCCAAATGGTTAGAATCATCCCAGAGGTTTCATACTCAACTGCACATTGAGGTCAATTTATCTCACAGTTTCTACTGTCATATGTATTTGAGAGAAAGTGAAAGTGTTTATTGAATTGTTTAATGGTTATGTTTAGAGCACTTGTTTGCCAGCATGCTATTTTATTTTATACTTCAATCAGGAAACTCTTTTATGATTTGAGGTGCCCTGCTTTATTCTTATCCTCATAACACACCTGGACCAAGTTCCAGGTTTCTGCTATAACCCTGGGTAATACTTTCTCCTTTAAGTTCCTTCACTATACTCCTTGATGAAGAGGTGGTTATTATTTGTAAGTAAATGAGTATCTGTAACTAGTTCAATATTCTCTGGGATATCCAATGTTTGAATTTAATTGTCATATCCCTGAAGGCTACCAAATAATAAGTTGACTATAAGATTTTAGTAAGTCTGAACTTCTATGTTTATTATATTAATATTTTATAGACTTATAATTCATCAACAAGATTTCCAAAAGATGGTGGGGGATTTTTCCAGTAATGCAGCATGTAGGATGTTCACCTGTAGGATGCTTTTCACAGGATCTTAAAATTCAAACAAATGTTTTAACTGTATGTAAAATAAAATGGAAAGCTTGCCAGATTGAACTAGATAGCTACCTCTTTGTAGCTGGTAATGTGCACTTTCATACTCCTATATTTTTAGGGACAGACACTGACTTAACTGTATCTTATATTTTCTCAGGCTCCCTTAGTTATTGGTATACAAGAACAGTATATGTATTCTAAAGATTTGATAGGACACAGGGAAAGGGATTCATAGTTAGAAGGATACATCTTTGGGAGAATAGAAATAACAAAGTCAAGTAGTAATGAGAAGATGAAGGTTATGGAAGAGAGGACCTAAGATCTCCCCCACTCCCACAGCATACACAGTACCAAGAACAGGCATGAGTCATCTGTAACATTCTTAAAGTCCAGTTATCAAATGTTGTAAGGAGAAAGGTTTTTATGAAGAGCAACATATTAACACATAGATTCACATTTTACTTACAGCTTATAATAATGTTAATTATCTGTCCCTAGAGATGTGAGTCTTAAAAGGGAAGACTGCTTTATACCTATAAGTGAAGTACACACTGGTTACAGTTAAATATGAGTTATTAACTGCTGAACAACTTAGAACTCCATAATTCGGAACTTCCTGAGCACCACAGGAAACCAAAGTCTTTCTTCTGCATTTCACAAAAACAGGTCAAAATGATACAGGTAGCTGTAATTTCAATAATCATTTCATCTAAAAATTTTGTTATGAAAAATGAACTTAACATATCTATGAGGATTGTATTATCCTGACACCAAAACAATAGTCCTCTGAAGTAAAAAAAATAAAAAAATAAAAAATTGAAAGCACTCTTAATGTTGTAAAATCATATTTGAAATACATTGAAAGTTCATGAGAAAAATTTTCATTTTAATTAAGTAAAAACCTTATATATCATAGATGGTAGACTTTTTCATATGTATTTTTCTGCCTGCCTCAATTACTTCAGTATTCTTACTTAGAAACTATTTGGCCAGCTGTTGATTTTTAAATCCAATGATAGTATTCTGTTTATGAATTAACATGACCGCCTCTCATTTAACTTCATTAAACTTTAGGTGTATGCACACAAACAAAACAAAAGTAAAATAATGAAAGAAAAGATTTATTATGCAAGTCATAACCAAAAGAGAGCTGATATGGTTATATGTAGAAGAATATTTGATGGAATAAAAGGAAAACATAGACAATTCAACATCATTAGTTAAAAACTTTAATATCTTGCTTAAAAATGGATAGAAATATATAGAATACGAACAGCAGAATAAATAGGTTTAAATTACACTATAAGCTTATTAACCAAAATATAATGCTTCAAACAGCATCAACCTAATGCATTTATTCTCACATGTACATAGAACATTCTCTACAATAAAGTATACTAGGCCATGCAACAAGATTCAATGTAATTAAAGATACTGAAATAATATTAAAGTATATTCTTTCACCACAACAGAATTAAATTACAAAAACATAAGAGAAATTTGGAAAATTCACAAATACGTGAACATTCAACAAATGGGAAAAGGAGGAAATCAAAGGGAAATTAGTAAATACCTTAAGATGAGTGAAAACCAAATACAACATAAAAATAAATGGAATGCTTCTAAAACAGAAGAAAAAAGAAAGTCCAGGCAAACATGGCTTCAATAGTGAATTCTAACAAGAACTTAGAGACTTAATATCAGTTCTTCATGAACTCTTCCTAAAAATGGGAGATTAGAGAATACTTCACATATCTATGTTCCCTGACACTGAAATGAGACAAAGAAATTACAAAAAGAATTATATACTAATGTCCCTTTGATCATAGATGCAGCAACTCTAAAAAATTCTAGTAAACCAAATATAGGAACAAAATAAATAATTATACTTGATGAGCAAGTAAGACTTGTTTCAGTAATATAAGTTTAACATCTGTATGCTATGTAAGCATGATCTACCATATTAATAGACAAGGTAAAATTATATCATAATCTCTATAGACACAAATAGTTCACAAATTCCAGTACATTTTTATGATAATAACATTCAACACTTTAACAATAAATGAGAATTAGTCTAAACAAGGCATAGCTTTAAAATCAACAGCTAACTTTATAGCTATGATGAAATGGTAAAAGAATAAATTCAAAATTAGGAATGCCAGAAAGATTTTCACTTTTACCACATCTATTCAACACTGTACTGGAAGTTTTGGCCACAGCAATTAGTCAAGGAAGATATATTTGCAAGAAATAAGTAAAACTATTTGTAAATGTAGATAACATGATCTTGTACATACAAAATCTAAAAAACAAAAATTATATTATTATGAGTTATTAGGAATTATTAGGACTAGTAAATAATTTCAGTAAGGTTGCAGTGTATATGATAAATATAAAATATTGAATTGTATCTCTGTATCTTAGTAATGAACAACTTGAAAACAAAATTAAAAAAAAAAATCTACAATTGCATCAGGAAGAGTAAATTCCCTGAAATAAATGTAAAACAAAATGCAAAACTGAGGAGTGGTTAAGTCCTCCTCTAATGCAGATGGTGGCAGAGCCCTCATGCATGGAATTAGGGTCTAGATTGAGGTTCTAGAGAGTTAACTAGCACCTTATGCCATGTAAGAATATAGTGAAAAAATGCCTTATCTGAACCAGTAAACAGCTCCTCACCAGAATCTGATATTGCTGGTGTCTTGATTTTGTAATCCCAACCTTCAGAAGGATGAGAAAAAAAAAATTCTTTTATTTATAAGCTACCCTGTTTAAAGGTATTCTGTTAGAGTAGGTCAAACTGACTAAGACAGATCCCTACTCAGAAGTACTCACAAACCTCAATGCAAGAACAAAAATGTGTAACATTCTTAGAAGAAAATACAAAGGTGAGTCCTTGTCTTCATGATGTTAGATTAAACAGCAATTTATTAGATATGACACCAAAAATAATTATTGACCGAAAAAAATAAACTTGATTAAAAATGTTTGTGTCGCTAGGGACCCCACTGTAAAGAGAAAAAAAATTGCAAATCATATTGAATTATATATCTGATATGGGTCTAGTCTCCAAAACACATAAAGAAGGCTTACAACTCAATAACGGCATGACATTTAGCTCAATTTTCTTAAATAGACAAAATACTTGAATATATATTTTTCCAAGAATACGTGAAAATGGTAATTAAGTACATAAAAGATGATGAAATTCATTAGTCATCATTAAAATGCAAATCAAAAGAGTAATGAGATACCACTTCACATCCACTAGGATGGCTATAATGAAAAAGATAGAACAAATATTAGTGAAAATATGAAGAGATTGAGACATTCATACACTGCTGATAGCAATGTAAAATGGTGCAGCTACTTTGGAAACTAGTTTAGCAATTTCTGCAAATGTTAAATGTATAGTTACCATATGTCTAGGCAATTCCATTCCTAGGCATATACTCGACAGAAATGAAAAGCATATACATTCAAAAATCCTTTCATAAATGTGAAAAGTGCAAACAATCCAATAGTCCATCAATGGATAAATTAATAAACACAATGTGTATTATTTAAAATGGAATATTATTCAGCAATAAAATGAATCAAATACCAGTACATATTACAACACAGATGAACAAGAATTATGCTAAGTGAAAGAAGCCAGTCACAAAAGATTACAAGTTATGTGATTCCATTTCTTTTATATGAAATGTACAAAATAGGCAAATCCATAGAGACAAAAAATATATTTGCATTTGTCCAAGCCTAGGGAAAGGAGGATTTGGGCGATAATGGGACATGACTGTTAATGGTTATGGGGGTTTCTTTTGGGGTTATGGAAATATTCTAAAATTAGATTGTAATGATGGCTGCACAACTCTGAATGTACTAAAATCCTCTTGATTGTAATTATATATATAATATGTGTGCATTTTAATATACATAAATATTTAAGACTCCTTTAACATGTAATAAAAAGAAAGCCGGAAGATTGGAGTAGATGAAAGTATAGAAAAAATATTATAATATTAGCATTACTGTATTTTAATAGTTTTTATGTGGCATAAACTATGTGGCCATCCTCAAATAATGTGCTTTGGGAGTTGTCATTATGATAATGCGGTAAAGGACTCCTGTGAAATAGCTAGGCAGGTTTGCTCTGTGAATATACAGAGCAGATAGTAAATGTTTGCCCTCAGGCTAATAAAGCCCTGAGAATTGCAAAGTGTGACACTTTCCTAGGAAGAGTTCTTAGATTGAGGGATTAGGACAAGCTTTGAAACAAAACTTAACGTATTAATTAATTAAATAATTAAAATCACCTTATTGGATATAAATAATTTCTATGTAGAAAAAAAGGAGATATTCCAGCGGAAGAACAGATAAAACAATTTCACTGCCAGAGTAACCTTTTATAATGAGGATACGCTGGAAAATCTTATTACTTTGTCTCATTTCTACCCACTAACTACAGAACAGCACGGATGTGGTTAATTTCTTCTCTTTTAAATTCAAGAAGTATGTAATTCTTTTTTTTTTTCTCAACTTCTATTTTAGGTTTGTTGGTACATGTGCAGGTTTGTTACATGGGTAAATTGCAGGTCTCTGGGATTTGGTATACAAATGCTTTTATCACTCAGGAAGTGAGCGGAGTAGAAAACAGGTAGCTTTATGACCCTCAGCCTCCTGCCACCTGCCCCACTCAGGTAGGCCCTAGTGTCTGTTGTTCCCAATGTTTAGCCCCCACTTACAAGTGAAAGCATGTAGTATTTGGTTTTCTATTCCTGTGTTAATTCTTTAGGGTTAGAAGTTCCAGCTGCATCTGTATTGCCGCAAGCAAACAAACAAACAACAACAAAAACCAAACAAACATGATTTCATTTTGTTTATGGCTGTATAGTATTTATGGTGTATATGTATCATATTTTCATATATTCAGTCCACTGTTATAGACTGTTATGTTATGGACTGTTATGATGAGCATCTATGTTGATTCCTTATCTTTGCTATTGTGAATAGTGATGAGATGAACATACAAGTGCATGTGTCTTTATAAAATGATTTATAGTTCTTTGGGTAGACACCCAGTAATGGGATTGCTTGGGTCAAATGGTAGTTCAGTAGTTCAGACACTGTGAAAAGCAGTTTGGAAATTTCTCAAACAACTTTAAAAATGATTAATTTTTAAGCCAAGTATGTTGATTCAAATTTATGTTTTGCTGATTTATAGTTTTGGGATCTTGGGCAGATTCTGAGCCACTCTGTATAAATTCCCTGATGTAAACAATGGTGATGTTAAAGTACAACATTTTTACACTTGTTGATACTATTAAACGAGCTAACATTTGTAAAGTGCCTGGTATGTAGTGAGGGTAATATAAATATTAGCTATTATCACTATTAATAATATTATTAACTACCTTTAAAAAGTCACTCAAGTTTCTTATTGCTAAATATAAAGTACCAATCAAGGATTAGCAGGCAATTATAGTAAAAAAGATCAAGAAAGAAAAGCACCAAGATAACAAAGCAAAATAACTCATCTAAGATATAATGCATGTAAATAGTAGAACACAAAAGGACCCTAAAAACATTTTAATTAGCATTCTAAAAAAAGGAAAAGAAAGGAAAATGCAGTTGTGTATAAGAGAAATCAGATAAGAAAGAGTATAATTAAAATATGATTTTTGATGTTTTTATCAAATAACATGTAACAAACATACAGGAAGGTTGCATGTGTGAGAGATAAAATTAAGCAACTAAACCGCAATAAAAAGCTCCCAAAATAGGAAGAAAATATAATTACAAAGCATAAAGAGAAACCAAACATAACAGAAAATTACATAAAATTAAGAAAAGATTCAGAACATTCTGCATTTGACTAATTTGCGTTCCACGGGTTAGAATAGTCTCTGAAGGTAAGAAAATCAATACAAAAGGTATTAACTATCATATGTAAAATAAAATGCACGAAAATATCAAAAAACATTTTGAAAGATAAATACTTTGATTTAGAGAAAGTAAACACTCTGTACCATATGGCATAACATGTTAAAGGTACAGTAATTAAAAATGTATGTTTTTGGTATAAGGAAAGAAAAATACAATAATGGAACAGATGATTAGGTCTAGATGAAAAAGCATATATTAATGGTAAAGTAGCATGTGATAATGATGACATTAAATGAATGATTGTATGGCAATTGGCCGCACATTTTTATAACAAAAATTATAGAGCTTGACTTTATAAAAAACTCAGTTGTCTAAAAATTTCTAGGGGATTTAAAATTTCACAATTTTTAAAAAGCTATAAACAATTGGAAGAAGATAGAAATAATTTAAAAAATATAATTTTAAACATACTAAGCATGTTGTAACCCAGATTTATAAAGGTAAATATTGCTAAATTTTACTAAACAAATATTTAAAATATTACAAAGCAAAAGACAACAGAATCAAAATTTAAGAAGAAAAGAAAGGAAAGAGAAAATAGAGGCCGGGCGCGGTGGCTCAAGCCTGTAATCCCAGCACTTTGGGAGGCCGAGGCGGGTGGATCACGAGGTCAGGAGATCGAGACCCTCCTGGCTAACACGCTGAAACCCCGTCTCTACTAAAAATACAAAAAACTAGCCGGGCGCGGTGGCGGGCGCCTGTAGTCCCAGCTACTCGGAGGCTGAGGTGGGAGAATGGCGGGAACCCGGGAGGCGGAGCTTGCAGTGAGCCGAGATCGCGCTACTGCACTCCAGCCTGGGCGACAGAGCGAGACTCCGTCTCAAAAAAAAAAAAAAAAATACAAAAAAATTAGCCGGCGAGGTGGTGGGCGCCTGTAGTCCCAGCTACTTGGGAGGCTGGGGCAGGAGAATGGCGTAAACCCGGGAGGCGGAGCTTGCAGTGAGCTGAGATCCGGCCACAGCACTCCAGCCTGGGCGGCAGAGCGAGACTCCGTCTCAAAAAAAAAAAAAAAAAAAAAAAGAAAATAGAAAGAGAGAAAAGTAGAAGAGGAAAGAAAGAAATAGGTAACGGAAAGAAAAAGAGGGAAAGGGAAGGAAGGGAAGGGAAGGGGAGGAGACGGGAGGTGGGAGGGGAAGGGAGGGGAGGGAGGAAGGATGCACATACGTATCAACTTGGATTTAAATTGGTTTTACTCTCACAACAGCTGACTCATAAGTTATGTGAAAATTAATGATCTAATAGAAATCCATTAAATACAAGAGTGAGTTTTAGTATTAGTCAAAGTAAACATTTACTTGTGAAGTATAATTTCTGCCAGGAAGAAATATTTATGCATTTATTAATACCACTGTCTAATATTCTGCCATTTGGGATAAAACAAAAGACCTAAACTCTGAATATTATTATGTGGAGTCAATAAAAAATAATCAATAAAGCAGTCTATTGGAAGTATTATCTAGTATAAGACAAGCATACAGCCTGAGAGAGAAGAAGCTTGTCTTTGGTATTAAAGAGAAAGAATATAAAGATACCATGTAAATCTCTTTTTCTTTAAAATTTCATGTAATGGCAATATGGTTTGTCCGTGCCTTTCAGGAGATTATCACTTCTGAACTTATCTGGATAAAGTATGTAATTAAAGCAAATAGAGGTACTACAAATGCTACAAGGACATTCATTCAATAAACTAAACGTACTGAATGCCTATTGAAACTGCAGTTCATTAGGACTAGAAAGGTACGAGAGAAGAGAAGCAAAAGCAGAAAAAGAAAGAGGAGGAGGAGGAGGTCATGGTAGCAGTGGAGAAGAAGGAAGAGGAGAAATAGAAGGAGGAAGAGGACAAGTTTCTGCTGCTTTTATCATATAGGAAATCACAAAAGAGTAGAGATGTAACAGCTAGGATTTATTGAGTGTATACTAAGTAGCAAGCACTATAAGAGATTATAGATGTATATCATCTTTAATTCTAAAAATGAAAAAAAAAAAGCCATTATATTCTTACTTGCATTTTGGAAAGGAGGAACCCAAAATTTTGTTTAAGAAAACCATATTGTGTAAATAAAGGATTACATAAAAGTGAATCCACTCAAGAGACGTACATGACTAATCACAGGCACATTTTTCTAAAAATAGATACGCATTATTTCATACTCCACCCAGATGGGTAAAACTATCAATTTGATATTTAACATTTATTGCTTTACACACTCTTGTCACCAAATAACCATCGATAGGTAATGAATTCGCAGGTTCATAGCACAGGCAAATTTCAATTTCTGTATTCTATGTTCGTGCTTTCTAAATAAATCCCCACTTTTCACAGTTTTATTACTCTTATTGCTTGGATTACCACAAACTTTTAGATCATTATTTATTCAGATTTTTTTCACTTAAAATGTAGATCATTATTTCAGTAACTTTCAAAAAGTTTTGTTTTTCAGCAACACTCCCTCCTGTAAGTGCTCATATGTGTGCATCCATGCACACACATGCAAATACACAGATTCTTTGTTCTAACTATACATATGATCGTTCTATGTTTTGCAAATTTTCTTAGCTGAAATTAATAGAAGAGCAATAAAAAAATTGGGGGACAGCACAGTGGCTCACTCTTGTAATCCCAGCACTTTGGGAGGCCAAGGTCAATGGATCACTTGAGGTCAGGAGTTTGAGATGAGCTTGGTTAACATGGTGTGGCAGGAGAATTACTTGAACCCAGGAGACAGAGGTTGCAGGGAGCCAAGATGGCGCCACTACGCTCCAGTCTGAGTGACAGAGTGAGACTTTGACTAGAAATAATAAAATAAAGTAAAATAAAATAAATCAAAGTGTTTCCAGATATGTAGATACATATAATTGTTTCTCCAACGGCCTCCAATAAATCACAGCTTTCTAATGTCCAAACTCTTGAGTAGTCAACTACTACTACTCCATAGTCAACTCATATTGACTATGGACTTATTCATGTGATTTCATTTGGTCAACATGACATTAGTAAATGTGAGGCAAGCAGAGGTGTGATATTTGCATGCTAGTGGCTTGCTGCATAACTCTCCGAAACACAGGCTGTGAAGAAATTATGAATAAAAATATTGACAAGAAAGGTTCTTCCATTTCAGCTGTTCTAGCTGAGCGTTGTCCTTAGTCGGCCTACCATACAAATGCAATTGCAGAGTGAGCTCAAGTGAGATCAGCAGAGCCACCTGGTCAACCAGTAGAATAATGAAAAATGAAAAATTGTTCTTGTTTTAAGTCACTAAATTTTAAGGTGATTTGTTATGCAGCATCAGATGACTGAGGCACTTGTTACCTGTCTTTTATTCTGTTACTCACTAGTTCAGTAATGTTTGACAAGTCTCTCTTAAACTCTAAGATTTGTCGTCATTAACAAAATCAGGATAATACTAATAACCCACAACTGTATAGTTTCCTATTTAATCCACACCTCATTTAATCGTCATTGAAACCCTATGGGGTTATTGTCTAAATTTTTTGGTCAAGGAAATTAAAGAGAAGTAAATAAATGTGTCTAAAGTCGCACACCTGTTAGAAGTAGATTTAGAGTCTGTGCTTTCAGTTATTATTCAATACAGCCTAGTTTGTGCCAATCTTTAAACAAAAAAAAAAAAAAAAAAAAAAGAGTTCTTGCTCTCTCTCTTTCTCTCTTTCTCTTTTTCGTCAGCTTTGATATACATTAAGTAGATTTTAAATGTGACCAGTAGTTCTTTCTGATCAATTGTGGGATTTGTATCTCTAGCCACCTGTATTTCTGTGGTTTTGCTAGAGGAAACTTTCTCCCCTGTAAAATCCTACGTTGCTCTATTATACTCTGGAGGGCAGTCCATCTGCTTCTGCTGGTTTACTACATAACAAGCTCTGCTTAGGAACTAAAATGACATAAATCTGGAGCTACAGATCCATGCTTGTCAGGGCCATATAATACAGCTACTGCTCAGTAATTATGTATGATAAACATCCTGATTATAATACATCTCATCCACTGAGGTGGTCGCACGCACACATAATGCTGGTTTACTGGCATAACTAGGCTATACACAGCTTTTTATTTTGCTATTTCCTGAACAGAGAGACTTTTTTTTTTTTTATCATTTTCAAGATTGTTTAAATGACAGTGCCTTGTACACTGAATGTTCCATTTACATTCAATTAAAATTTGAGGCCTCAACCTCTCCAAACTAATCTGCTCCAAATAAGTTTGCTTTATTTTCAGTCCTTTTTATTTATTTATTATTTTTTTATCATACTTTAAGTTCTAGGGTACATGTGCATAACGTGCAGGTTTGTTACATACGTTTACTTGTGCCATGTTGGTGTGCTGCACCCATCAACTCGTCAGCACCCATCAACTCGTCCTTTACATCAGGTATAACTCCCAATGCAATCCCTCCTCCAACCCCCCTCCTCGTGATAGGCCCCCATCCCCGTGTGTGATGCTCCCCTTCCCGAGTCCAAGTGATCTCGTTGTTCAGTTCCCACCTATGAGTGAGAATATGCGGTGTTTGGTTTTCTGTTCTTGCGATAGTTTGCTGAGAATGATGGTTTCCAGCTGCATCCATGCCCCTACAAAGGACATGAACTCATCCTTCTTTATGGCTGCATAGTATTCCATGGTGTATATGTGCCACATTTTCCTAATCCAGTCTGTCACTGATGGACATTTGGGTTGATTCCAAGTCTTTGCTATTGTGAATAGTGCCACAATAAACATACATGTGCATGTATCTTTAGAACAGCATGATTTATAATCCTTTGGGTATATACCCAGTAATGGGATGGCTGGGTCATATGGTATTTCTAGTTCTAGATCCTTGAGGAATCACCATACTGTTTTCCATAATGGTTGAACTAGTTTACAATCCCACCAACAGTGTAAAAGTGTTCCTATTTCTCCACATCCTCTCTAGCACCTGTTGTTTCCTGACTTTTTAATGATTGCCATTCTAACTGGTGTGAGATGGTATCTCATTGTGGTTTTGATTTGCATTTCTCTGATGGCCAGTGATGATGAGCATTTTTTCATGTGTCTGTTGGCTGTATGGATGTCTTCTTTTGAGAAATGTCTGTTCATATCCTTTGCCCATTTTTGATGGGGTTGTTTTTTATTTCTTGTAAATTTGTTTGAGTTCTTTGTAGGTTCTGGATATTAGCCCTTTGTCAGATAAGTAGATTGCAAAAATTTTCTCCCATTCTGTAGGTTCCTGTTCACTCTGACGGTAGTTTCTTTTGCTGTGCAGAAGCTCTTTAGTTTAATTAGATCCCATTTGTCAATTTTGGCTTTTGTTGCCGTTGCTTTGGGGTTTTAGACATGAAGTCTTTACCCATGCCTATGTCCTGCATGGTATTCCCTAGGTTTTCTTCTAGGGTTTTTGTGGTATTAAGTCTAACATTTAAGTCTCTAATCCATCTTGAATTAATTTTCGTATAAGGAGTAAGGAAAGGATGCAGTTTCAGCTTTCTACTCATGGCTAGGCAATTTTCCCAGTACCATTTATTAAATAGGGAATCCTTTCCCCATTTCTTGTTTTTCTCAGGTTTATCAAAGATAAGATGGCTGATTTGGCTCTCTGTTTGTCTGTTACTGGTGTATAACAATGCTTGTGGTTTCTGCACATTGATTTTGTATCCTGAGACTTTGCTGAAGTTTCTCATCAGCTTAAAGAGATTTTGGGCTGAGACAATGGGGTTTTCTAAATATACAATCACGTCATCTGCAAACAGGGACAATTTGACTTCTTCTTTTCCTAACTGAATACCCTTGATTTCTTTCTCTTGCCTGATTGCTCTAGCCAGAACTTCCAACACTATGTTGAATAGGACTGGTGAGAGAGGGCATCCCTGTCTTGTGCCAGTTTTCAAAGGGAATTTTTCCAGTTTTTGCCCATTCGGTATGATATTGGCTGTGGGTTTGTCATAAATAGCTCTTATTATTTTGAGATATGTTCCATCAATACCGAATTTATTGAGCGTTTTTAGCATGAAGGGCTGTTGAATTTTGTCAAAAGCCTTTTCTGCATCTATTGAGATAATCATGTGGTTTTTGTCTTTGGTTCTGTTTATATGCTGGATTATGTTTATTGATTTTCGCATATTGAACCAGCCTTGCATCCCAGGGATGAAGCCCACTTGATCATGGTGGATAAGCGTTTGGATGTCCTGCTGGATTCGGTTTGCCAGTATTTTGTTGAGGATTTTTGCATCGATGTTCATCAGGGATATTGGTTTAAAATTCTCTTTTTTTGTTGTTTCTCTGGCAGGCTTTGGTATCAGGATGATGTTGGCCTCATAAAATGAGTTAGGGAGGATTCCCTCTTTTTCTATTGATTGGAATAGTTTCAGAAGGAATGGTACCAGATCCTCCTTGTACCTCTGGTAGAATTCAGCTGTGAATCCATCTGGTCCTGGACATTTTTTGGTTGGTAGGCTATTAATTATTGCCTCAATTTCAGAGCCTGCTATTGGTCTATTCAGGGATGCAACTTCTTCCTGGTTTAGTCTTGGAAGAGTGTAAGTGTCCAGGAAATTATCCATTTCTTCTAGATTTTCTAGTTCATTTGTGTAGAGGTGTTTATAGTATTCTCTGATGGTAGTTTGTATTTCTGTGGGGTTGGTGGTGATACCCCGTTTATCATTTTTTATTGCATCTATTTGATTCTTCTCTCTTTTCTTCTTTATTAGTCTTGCTAGCGGTCTGTCAATTTTGTTGATCTTTTCAAAAAACCAACTCCTGGATTCATTGATTTTTTGGAGGGTTTTTTGTGTCTCTATCTCCTTCAGTTCTGCTCTGATCTTGGTTATTTCTTGCCTTCAGCTAGCTTTTGAATGTGTTTGCTCTTGCTTCTCTAGTTCTTTTAATTGTGATGTTAGAGTGTCCATTTTAGATCTTTCCAGCTTTCTCTTGTGGGCATTTAGTGCTATAAATTTCCCTCTACACACTACTTTAAATGTGTCCCAGAGATTCTGGTGTTTTGTATCTTTGTTCTCATTGGTTTCAAAGAACATCTTTATTTCTGCCTTCATTTCATTATGTACCTAGTAGTCATTCAGGAGCAGGTTATTCAGTTTCATGTAGTTGAGTGGTTTTGATTGAGTTTCTTAGTCCTGAGTTCTAGTTTGATTGCACTGTGGTCAGAGAGACAGTTTGTTATAATTTCTTTTCTTTTACATTTGCTGAGGAGTGCTTTACTTCCAATTATGTGGTCAATTTTAGAATATGTGAGATGTGGTGCTGAGAAGAATGTATATTCTGTTGATTTGGGATGGAGAGTTCTGTAGATGCCTATTAGGTCTGCTTGGTGGAGTGTTGAGTTCAATTCCTGGATATCCTTGTTAACTTTCTGTCTCATTAATCTGTCTAATGTTGACAGTGGGGTGTTGAAGTCTCCCATTATTATTGTATGGGAGTCTAAGTCTTTTTGTAAGTCTCTACGGACTTGCTTTATGAATCTGGGTGCTCCGGTATTGGGTGCATATATATTTAGGAGAGTTAGCTCTTCCTGTTGAATTGATCCCTTTACCATTATGTAATGGCCTTCTTTGTCTCTTTTGATCTTTGATGGTTTAAAGTCTGTTTTATCAGAGACTAGGATTGCAACCCCTGCTTTTTTTTGTTCTCCATTTGCTTGGTAGATCTTCCTCCATCCCTTTATTTTGAGCCTATGTATGTCTCTGCATGTGAGATGGGTCTCCTGAATACAGCAGACTGATGGGTCTTCACTCTTTATCCAATTTGCCAGTCTGTGTCTTTTAATTGGAGCATTTAGTCCATTTACATTTAAGGTTAATATTGTTATGTGTGAACTTGATCCTGTCATTATGATATTAACTGGTTATTTTGCTCGTTAGTTGATGCAGTTTCTTCCTAGCCCCGATGGTCTTTACATTTTGGCATGTTTTTGCAATGGCTGGTACTGGTTGTTTCTTTCCATGTTTAGTGCTTCCTTCAGGGTCTCTTGTAAGGCAGGCCTGGTGGTGACAAAATCTCTAAGCCTTTGCTTATCTGTAAAGGATTTTATTTCTCCTTCACTTATGAAACTTAGTTTGGCTGGATATGAAATTCTGGGTTTAAAATTCTTTTCTTTAAGAATGTTGAATATTGGCCCCCACTCTCTTCTGGCTTGTAGAGTTTCTGCTGAGATATCTGCTCTTAGTCTGATGGGCTTACCTTTGTGGGTAACCCAACCTTTCTCTCTGGCTGCCCTTAAGATTTTTTCCTTCATTTCAACTTTGATGAATCTGGCAATTACGTGTCTTGGAGTTCCTCTTCTCGAGGAGTATCTTTGTGGTGTTCTCGGTATTTCCTGAATTTGAATGTTGGCCTGCCCTACTAGGTTGGGGACGTTCTCCTTGATGATATCCTGAAGAGTGTTTTCCAGCTTGGTTCCATTTTCTCCCTCACTTTCAGGCACCCCAATCAGACGTAGATTTGGTCTTTTTACATAATCCCATACTTCTTGCAGGCTTTGTTCATTTCTTTTCCTTCTTTTTTCTTTTGGTTTCTATTCTCGCTTCATTTCATTCATTTGATCCTCAATCGCTGATACTCTTTCTTCCAGTTGATCGAGTCAGTTACTGAAGCTTGTGGATTTGTCACATATTTCTCGTGTCATGGTTTTCATCTCTGTCAGTTCGTTTATGACCTTCTCTGCATTAATTATTCTGGTTATCAATTCTTCCACTCTTTTATCAAGATTTTTAGTTTCTTTGCACTGGGTACGTAATTCCTCCTTTAGCTCTGAGAAGTTTGATGATCTGAAGCCTTCTTCTCTCATCTTGTCAAAGTCATTCTCCGTCCAGCTTTGATCCGTTGCTGACAATGAGCTGCGTTCCTTTAGAGGGGGAAATGCACTCTTATTCTTTGAATTTCCAGCTTTTCTGGCCTGCTTTTTCCCCATCTTTGTGGTTTTATCTGCCTCTGGTCATTGATGATGGTGACGTACTGACGGGTTTTTGGTGCGGGTGTCGTTCCTGTTTGTTAGTTTTCCTTCGAACAGTCAGGACCCTCAGCTGTAGGTCTGTTGGAGATTGCTTGAGGTCCACTCCAGACCCTGTTTGCCTGGGTGTCAGCAGCAGAGGCTGCAGAAGATAGAATATTGCTGAACAGCGTGTGTACCTGTCTGATTCTTGCTTTGGAAGCTTCCTCTCAGGGGTGCACTCCACCGTGTGAGGCGTGGAGTGTCTGTCTGCCCCTAGTGGAGGATGTCTCCCAGTTAGGCTACTCAGGGGTCAGGGACCCACTTGAGCAGGCAGTCTGTCCCTTCTCAGATCTCAACCTCGGTGTTGGGAGACCCACTGCTCTCTTTAAAGCTGTCAGACAGAGTCATTTGTGTCTGCAGAGGTTTCTGCTGCTTTTGTTGTTGTTGTTGTTGTTGTTGTTTAGCTGTGCCCTGTCCCCAGTGGTGGAGTCTACAGAGACTGGCAGGCCTCCTTGATCTGCTGTGAGCTCCACCCTGTTCGATCTTCTCAGAGCTTTGTTTACCTACTTAAGCCTCAGCAATGGCGGGTGCCCCTTCCCCAGCCTCGCTGCTGCCTTGCAGTTAGATCTCAGACTGCTGTGCTAGCAATGAGGAAGGCTCCATGGGCGTGGGACCCTCTGGGCCAGGTGTGGGATATAATCTCTTGGTGTGCCCATTTGCTTAAAGCGCAGTATTGGGGTGGGAGTTACCCGATTTTCCAGGTGTTGTGTGTCTCAGTTCCCCTGGCTAGGAAAAGGGATATCCTTCCCCCTTGCACTTCCCAGGTGAGGCAATGCCTCGCTCTGCTTCAGCTCTCGCTGTTCGGGCTGCAACAGCTGACCAGCTCCGATTGTCCGGCACTCCCTAGTGAGATAAACCCAGTACCTCAGTTGAAAATGCAGAAATCACCTGTCTTCTGTGTCTTCTGTGCACTCGCGCTGGGAGCTGTAGACTGGAGCTGTTCCTATTCGGCCATCTTGCTCCACCCCCCACCAGTCCTTTATTAAGAGCCAATATTCTTAAGCTGTGCAGATTTATTATTAACAAATTATAAAATTATACTTCTATATCCTTTTATTTCTATACTTTAAGTAATTTTTCCAGCATGTTTTAGTAAGTAATATTTTATAAATCAGAGTATAATAAATCAGAACTCACAAAAGTGAACAAAATGAATTCCCATCCAATGCAACTAAATATTATATTGGTTACTTGTCCCATAGAAAAAAGACTTGGAGTGGTCAAGCCAAGAATCCACTCCCTCTGGGTATTTTACAAATTGGCAAATATTTCTTTGAACTATTTCAAGGGAGATTGATGTCTTAATGCTGCATGATTTTATAAAATTTATGAAACAGGAGTGAAACCTTTCTTCTTTCTGGTGATACTCAACAATATGTTAAATAAAATATCAGTATTTATATGTTTAAGAATATTTGCCATTCCAGAAATGTAATACTGCAGTGTCTGGCTGTGATACTTAGTATTCCTGGATTTTTAATAAAAAGTATAGGAAAAATTGAATAATTTTGAGCAATATGCAAATTTAAAGGAAATGGATAATAGCTTCTTCTGGGAAAACTAAAAGCTTAAAATCTATGTAATGAGATTTTAGTAAATATTATATGCGAGATCTTGTCCTTCTTCTTCATATTCTCTTTACTGACTAGGAATTAATTCCATTTGCATGCATAAGAAACCTGACTTGTTCCCTTAGAGGATTCTGCAGAACTTACATTCCAATTCGCTCTTCCTTTGCCAAGGAAGATTCACTACATCAAATTGTGATCTCTCGGAGGTCCCTAACACCAAAGGAAGAGAAGAAAGATAACATTAGAAAAAGAACCATGGGTTCTTGAAATAATACATCCATTACCCTGTTCTTCTGTCCTACCCTTAAAAATGTTTCCTCACAAATATGCTTTTTTTAAGATATATCTCATTCACTTATCCACCTACATAGCTATCTTTCAGTATCTCCAAACTAATATTGTCCAGACTACTTTGTCTTTTTTTTTTTTTTTTTTACTTTTCCACGTACTTGAAGAAGATCTGTCAGTCTATAGGCAATATGTAGTTATTACCAGCACATTATGAAATGTACAATTCTAAGAATGGTTCTTACATTTTTTTCAGAACAATTTGTTTTCCAACAAATGATTCTTTCTAATATTTTTTGTAAGCATGATTTGTTCATCAGTATATACCAAGAACAATTTAAATTAATGAAGGTATAAACATATGTACCTATGAATATGTGCATATACAAACTTACATGCATACATGTATGGGTACACACACATACATATGTGCTCATACTTTTGTTTCAGAGTCTCTTATGAGGTTCATGGAGACAAAAAGTCCATTGATTGCTAATACTGAAACAAAGAAAAGGAAATAATGATTTTCAGATATATATTAAAATTACTGCATTGTTTCACATTACTCATAAAAAATCGGTACTAGAAAAGCGTACACATTCTTATGTGTTTCTTTTCCATTGATCATTCTCCATTTTATTTTTTGCAATTCTTTGGTACATTTAGCAGCTTATGCCAGTTTTTCCTCTGCAGTTCCTGCTTCAAGGCAAACTTTACCGTGCATTATTTCTCATCCATTTGTTTATTGACTCATCTTTTAAACAGACATCGAACATATATCATACACACTTCTGTCCAACTGCTCCATATAGATATACTATATAGTTTATCATTGTCAAACCCTGCTTACTTCTCCTCCCAGGAGATTGTAGGTTGAGTGAAATTCATTGTTGGCCAAGATGAAGAGACTGACATTGAGATTATTGTAGGAAATCTCCAGGTACCTTCAGGTGAAAGATAGAAGTTAAGCACCTTCTGAAACTCTGATATATTATCCCTGGCCTCTTGCCACAAATCTATAAATGTGTTCTTTTGTATCTGTATAAAATACATATATCTATCATACAACCAAGGAAAATAATATTGGAATAGTTTATATGACTAATTTATGGTTTTATTATAAATTATGCTACAAGTACTCCGCTTTATGTATAAAATAGGTGTTAAGATGTGTTCATTATTTAAAATAATGATAGTTAAATTTATATTTTCTCAAAAATGTCAAAACACTTTGATCCACCAAAACATTAGGAAATGTCACAAGATAGTGCAAAAAACATTAGACTGGACTTACAGACTCTGTCTTTTTCTCCGGGTTTCTCCTTAAACAGGTAGTGTTCATAATTTTAGTGTATCTTCTATTCAGTCCCATTGTCCGATATTTAATCACCTGTAATCTGTACTTATCTGAGCTACATGATCTTCTTTTGTCACATACACTCTCATAATTCACCACTAGAAATTCCCTGATAACCCCCTACTAATCATAAAATTCTGATAATAATGTTAATACTACCCATTAAGTTTTCTCCATTGTGTTCTACTTGTTTTGAATACCACTTCTTTTTGATTCTCATTTTCATTAATAATTGTCCTTCTTCCTAATGAAATCTCCCAGGCCTTTGACTTTTCCTAATTCTTTTGTCCTAACACTCCAGGCTCTCACTTGCTTTTCAATATATAAATTCATTTTTATTCTTTTATACATAGAATTCCATCAGAAACTAAGCCAACTAATCTTTTGCTAGTACCTTGAGTGTTTTCCAACTATGAAAATCTATATACTGATTCCTTATTTAAATAATAATAATGATGATGATGTACCAAATAAAGCTTTCCTTCCTCTCTGATATTGCCTGGCACTTAAAAAAGAAATTCACTGTAATCATGACACTTAGTGCACATTCATGTCATTTCAGTTCTGTTCCTAAATAACAATGTTCCAGTTTTGCTTGGCCTACCATTTATTAGTATGTAGTAGATTATCATGTTTAGAACAGTGGCTGCTGACTTTTTATTTTGATTTTTAAATTCAACTTCTATTTTATATACAAGGCTTACATGTACAGATTTCTTACATAGGTATATTGTACCCAGGGAGTGAGCATAGTATCCAATAGATAGTATTTCAGCCTATACTTCTCCCACCCTCTCCCACCTTTACTAGGCAACAGTGTCTATAGTTCCCATGTTTATGTGTAGATGTGTGCTCAATGTTTAGCTCCTAATTATAAGAGAGAACAGACAGTATTTCATTTTCTCCTACCGTGTTAATTTTCTTAGAATAATAACCTCCAGCTCCATCCATGTTGCAGCAAAGGATGTGATTTCACTTTTTTATCGCTGCATACTATTCTGTGGTAATATGTACCTCATTGTATTTGTCCAGTCTACCACTGATGGGCACCTAGGTTGATTCTTAGTCTTTGGTATCATAAATGGCATGGCAGTAAACATACAATTACATATGTCTTTTTCAGTATAGTAATCTATTTTTCTTTGGTTATATACCCAGTAATTGGATTGCTGAGTAAAACGGTGGCTCTATTTTAAGTTCTTTGAGAAATGTCCAAACTGTTTTCCATAGAGGCTGAACAAAATTAACATTCCCCTCCAGCTGTGTATAAATGGTCCCTTTTCTCCGTTGCATCGCGAGCATCTGTTGCTTTTTGACGTTTTAATAATAGTCATTCTGACTGGCATAGGTATTTCATTGTGGTTTTGATTTACACTTATCTGATAATTGGAGATGATAAACATGTTTTCATATGTTTGTTGTATACTTGCACGTATGCCTTTGAGAAATGTCTGTTCATGTCCTTTGCCCATATTTTAACACAATTTTTTTGTTTTTTATTTGTGGATTTGTCCTTATAGATTCTGGATATTAAGTCTTTGCTGGATGCATAGTTTGTTGATATTTTATCCCATCCTGCAGGTTGTCTGTTTACACAATTGATACTATGTTTTGCTATGAGAGGTTCTTCAATTTCATGAGGTTCCACTTGTCAATTCTTATTTTTGTTACAATAGCTTTTGGAGACATAGCCAGAAATTCTTTGTCAAGGCTGATTTTGAACAGGGTATTTTCTAGTTATTGTTCTAGACTTTCTATACTTTGATGTCTTACATTCAAATCGGTAATCCATCTTTAAATTTTGTACATGATAAATGGTAAGGGTCCAGTTTCATTTTCTGCATATGACTAGTCATTTATCTCAGCACTATTATTGAATAGATAGTCACTTCCCCATTGATTTTGTCAGCTTTGTCATACAACCAAGGAAAATAATATTGAAATAATATTGAAAATAAAAGATCAGATGTTGTAGATGGGTGGCTTTGTTTCTGGAGTTTTCTATCCTGTTCTATTGGTCTCTGTGTGTTTTTGTTCCAGTACCATTCTGCTTTGTTTACTGTAGACTTATAGTATAGTTTTAAAAAATGTGTTGTCTCTGGCTTTATTCTTATTGCTTCAGATTACTTTGGCTATTTGGGCTCTTTTTTGGTTTCATGTAAATTTTAGAATCTTCTTTTTCTAATTCTTTGAAAAATGACATTGATTGACTGATAGAAATACCTTGAATCTATACATTGCTTTGGGCAGTGTAGCCATTTTAACAATACTGATTCTTCCAATCCATGAGTATAGAATGGTTTTTCCAATTATTTTTGTCTTCTATAATTTTTTTCAGTAGTATTTGGTATTTCTCCTTGTAGAGATCATATATCTCCTTGGTTAGCTGTGTTCTGAGGTATTTCATTTTCTTTGTGACTATTGTAAATGGGATTATATTCTTTATTTGACACTCTGCATAGACATTACTACATCAGAAATGAACTACTGATTTTTGTACACTGATTTTGTGTCCTGAAAACTTACCAAAATTGTTTATCAATTATAGTAAGCTTTTGACAGAGTCTTTAGGCTTTTCTAGGTATATAATCATATCATCAGTAAAGAAAGATAGTTTGAGTTCTTTTCCTATTTGGATACCTTTATTTCTTTTTATTACCTGATTGCTCTGGCTAGGACTTCCAGTAATATACTGAATAGGAGTGTTGAAAGTGGACATCCTTGTTCTAGTTCTCAAGCAGAATGCTTGACACAAGTCACAAAATTATATTGGGCCCTCAACTAATGTGGGTAAGAGTAGGCAGAAAGGAAGAAGTATGAAGCTGACATCAGTCTAATACCAAAGTTGGGCAGAGACATAACAGAAAAAGAAAATTTCAGGCCAATATCCCTCATGAATATAGACACAAAAGCCCTTAATGAAATACTAGCAAACTGAATCTGGAAGTAGATAAAAAAGTTAATATACCACGATAAAGTGGGCTTTTGCCCATTCAATATCATATGGGCTGTGGGTTTGCCATAGAAGGCTCTTATAATTTTGAGGTATGTTGCTTTGATGCCTAGTCTGTTGAAGGTTTTATTATGAAGGGCTGTTGGATGTGACCTAAAGCTTTTTCTGTGTCTATTAAGATAATCATATGATTTAACTTTTAATTGTGTTTATGTGGTACATCACCTTTATTGAAATGCATATGTTGTGCCAACCTTGCCATCCCTAGAATAAAGCCTACTTTATCATGATGTATTAACTTTTTGATGTGCTGCTGGATTTGGTTTGCTAGTATTTTGTTGAAGGTACTTGCATTTATGTTCATGAGATATTTTGACCTGAAGTTTTCTTTTTTTTGTTATGTTTCTGCCAGATTTTGGTGTTAGGTTGATGACGGTTTCATAGTTCTTCTTTTCTGTCTACTCTCTCCCATATTAGTTGATGACCTAATGTAATTTTGTGACCTATTTTAAGAAAATTCGATCACTCATATTCTCTTTCCTCTACTTCAACAAATATAATCCCTTATTAAAAGCAACTCACTCTCCTTTACACTAGTTTTAAGTGAGTTTTATGCATCACAAGATAATATTGTTTCCTCTTAGTTTGAGAAATAACAAGAAGTATTTACTTTTGTCTCTCATTCCAATAATCCTCCATATTCTGACATTTGGGCACCTACTGTTGCAAAGTAGATTTTATGTTGCAAAGCTAACTCTCAGAGTTAAGATGGCCTAAAATATAGCACTAACTCAGAGATGCTTTTGTTTTGAAGTGTAACCCTTTTGAAAGAGTTAAATGACAACAACTCATGGAGGATGAAACACATCTTTTCAGAAATCGAGATTGTGGGATATGATTGCAAAAAGTGTCTAGGACACAAACCACTATCCTAAGCAGTTTCCTGAGGAGGAAAAATAATATCTGTGCCTGTCCAGGAGATTAAACAGCGTGATCTATTCCATTAGTCTATGTATCTACTTCATCCTAATAGAGCTGTTTACAGTCTTATTCAAATTGGATTAGAATTTTGAGCATCTTATGAAGGCAATGTTGTTCAGGATCATGCGTTTTGGATTACTTTATTGAGGAGGAGACCTCTAAAATGTGATTTACATGAAAGATGCCATCAGCTTTAATGACAGAAGTAAGTTGGATTCATCCAGTATATCAAAAGTAAAGGAATAAAATTTGAATGTTGAAGTAAGATGCTGTTTGGCTTTATTAACATGTTCAGTAAAGAATCTCAAGGAACCAAGACCAGTATTCATGATACTGGTATCAAAATATATCAGAATGCTCTAAACCGACTCTCCTTTTTCCCAGATTCTGCTAATATTCTCCTCATTTATCCACAAATTCTTGCCATGTAATCTGGGGAAACCTTTTTAACTCTAGGAACCAGAGAAGAATGTATACAAAGCATAATTTCTGAACTGGGTCATTGGAATGAGAGTAAGTGGGGCCAGTCCAATTTTCACACTTTGTTCCCACACCCAGCCTTATAATGGAAAATAATTTTGGACTCTACCTACATTTTCAAGGGTAGAATTCCATTATTGTAAGTTAATGTCTCCAATCAGCTACCTCAGCACCTCTTCGAAAAACATTTCCTTCATTCTATTAGACTGGAAGCTTTCTGGGTGGAGTAGTGTGTGATAAAAACAGATGATCCACTGGTCATTTGCTAATTACAACACTTAAGTTGTTAGGAAATGATACTTTATGTCTGATCCAATGTTCTGTAGGATTAAACTCACACTAAAGCCCTTAGTAGTGTTGATGGAAGCTCTGTGGGCAGAAAATGAAATCTATACTTAGAATATATGTTGATTTTAGTTCAGATGAATTTCTGCCACATTCAGGATGAGGGGCCCTAGATTTAACAGTGGTAGTAGTAACTTGATCAGCAATAATAAATGCAACCTTATACATCTGTGTTAGCCTGATCTACAAATGATGTCTGCCAGCTTCTCAGTGATGCTGGTACCCCCTCATCAAGATAGTCTCATGACTTTGCTATCTGGAAGAATATATGTATCAGGTTTTCCAGCATTACATAGAATAACCACTTTAATGTGTCTATTTTAAGTGTTTGATGACTTTTTTCAACATCAGTGAAAGTAGCTCTATCATTTATACCTGATTTATTGTGTGTCGTCTCTTTCTTTAAGCTCCTAAGAACCATCTTAGCATCAGATGCCTTCCCAAAAGGATGTTCCCATGTTAATAACTTTTATTTTTCCTTTCCTATAGTTGTACCATAGATGAATTGCTATCTCAGCCTTGAATAATTCATTCTTATATTCCAGCTGTCTTTATCTAGAAACTCAAGATGAGGTTTCATGCCACATCCTGATTCTAGCTATATTATTACCTAAGTCTCATAGCTCTTCCAGTAGACTCAGGGCTTTCCTGAATTAGTTAAGACTTAACCTTAGTTACTTTTCTAGTGATCAAGAGAGAAAATAAGAAATATCTTTAAGATTAAAGTGAGTTGTCTTGCAAGGAAGAGGCATGGTGAATTCTTCAATTAATCATTAGCCTTAAACAAAGGTGTTAAAAAAATCACAATATGGGGTTCAAGAATCCCTGGTCCTGATTTGCACCCACTATTAGCTAGCTGACAGGATATTGTTGTTCACTGTAATTGTGAGCTGTTGGTTTTCAACACTACCACAAGCTGGGAAGGAGGAGATGACAACAAATTGAGAGGAAATTTGCCTCACTTTATATCATTATGTAGTCATATTATTTTCTATCTCCTCAAGAAGAAAAGTGATTGCAGCACAAGAAGATATTTTGAGATAGTAAGAGTGAGAAAGAGACTACATTCACATAACTTTTATTGCAGTATATTGTTACAATTGTCCTATTTTACTATTTCTTCTTGTTAATCTTTTTCTATGACTAATTTATAAATTAAGCTTTAGTTTCTACCATTACTGTGAAAGTAAAAGAATAAACTATTCTGGCATGATTGGGGAAGTGGTAAGTGTAATTGTTTGTACATATCTGTAATAAGTCAAGAATACTAACTTTAGTTTCTAAGTAAACAACCCTAAAAAGTTAAGTATATCACAAAGAAGCTAATATATGATAATATTTTTAAGTAGAGAAAATTGATTAATGCCAAATAAGGCACATAAGAAAAAGTTATAGTCTACAAACAATAAATAAAACAAAGATGATATAACTATACCAAATAAGACAATTTAGGGCTATAAACAGTCAAGATAAAAATACATATAACGTCATGATTATACGTTAAGGTGTCAATCCAACAGGAAGACATGAATCCTAAATCTCTGTGTCAAATAATTCTCAGAATGTAAAGCCAAAATTGACTAATTATATATTTGAAGACATATTTGTAATATGTCACTTTAACAAATTTTTTTCATTGTTTAATAAATTATCAGTAATGATAAAAGATAATTGAAGAAGATAATTACGAAACTTGGTGTTACTGATATATAAATAGAATATTGTATGCTATATAATGTGTATGGAAGAACATACATTCTTTCAGAATGTAAAGCCAAAATTGACTAATTATGTATTTGAAGACATATTTCTAATAGGGCCCTTTAACAAACTTTTTCTAATTGTTTAATAAATTATCAGTAATGATAAAAGATAATTGAAGAAGATAATTATGAAACTTGGTGTTACTGATATATAAATAGAACATTGTATGCTATATAATGTGTATAGAAGAACATACACTTTTTCAGGTGAATCTAGAATATTATCAAAATTTGATATATTTTGTGAAATCATACAGTGTATGTTTCTGGCACAGTGGAGTTAAGCTAGAGAATAATAAAAAGACTACAAGAAAAAACTGAAAACTAAGATATTTAAAAAGCTGCCTATGAACAGCCTATGAAGCAAAGAAAAATTCACACTGATTGCTCAGAAAATATGTGACTAAAATTTCCTTACCAGAAACTGTACCCAAAAGAATCACATTTTATATAAAGAAAATATAGAAATAACACAGATAAGAGCAAAAGCCAATGAAATGGTAAACAAACATAAAATAGAGGACACCAATATACCAAAATATGGATCTTAGATGAAAGTAATGAAACTCATAAATCAATAGCTATGCAAATCAAGAAAAAATATAAGACATTATCAATGTCAGTTGGACAATTGGGTTATCAATGTAAATATTTCCGATGTTAACATATATTAATATTATATAAAGATTTTTGCCAATAAAATTGACAATTTGGCTAAAATGCACAAATACTTTGCGAAAAAAAAAACTTAGTAAAGTGGATGGTAAAAGTAGAAGATATCAATAATCTGAGTTATACCAAAGAAAATAAATCCATTATTATAAATAATAATTATTAACTTTCCTTCAAGGAAACCTCCAGCACCAGATGACTCTGCCATTAAATTCTTACAAGCGTTCATTTTATGAAGTAAGTTTAACCTTCCACAAATTGGGTGTTTTAGGCAGAGGCTATATGGGAACTCTGCACTTTTGCTTAATTTTGCTGTGATCTTAAAACAGCTCAATAAATAGTCAATTTAAAAATGCCCCAAATAAGTTTAATTTCAGTAGTGCTTTGTTTTCTGTTTTTTTGTTTGTTTGTTTGTTTTGTTTTTACTTTTAAGTTCAGGGGTACAAGTGCATGTTTGTAATACAGTTACACTTTTGTCATGGGCGTTTGTTGTACAGATTATTTCATCACCCATGTATTAAGCATAGTAACCATTCGTTATTTTTCCTGATCCTCTCCCTCCTCCCATTTGTACAGAAAACCTACCCAGAAAACTATAAAAATATGATGGTAAGAAGTTAAGGAAGAGTAAAATATTACAGAATGTCATATCGATGCACTGGATATAATTTATTAATATAGTATGTTTCCAATGCAAACAATCAACCTCTAGTAAGATTTTTTCTCATGAAAATTGACTATCTGATTTTTAAATGTATATGGAAATAAATACAGTAAGGCAGTCTTGAATAACATATATGCCTTGATCTTACAAAGCCAAACGCCAAATCTATTACAAAGATAAAATATTATTTTTGTACAAATAATAGCCAAATAAAATATTAGACCAAAACAGATAATCTAGAAAAAAAAGTTGATTTATGATCTTGAAGATACTGCAGTGCAGTGGAAACGGCATGGTCAACACACAGATGAAGGTTAAATATATATGCATATAAAAATGTTGTCATGAATCTGGACATACTACCTCACACCACACACAGAAACTTCACGAGTTGTAAATTGAGCTGAGCTTTAATTTTCATGACATTGAAAAGCATGAATTTCTTAAATAAGACAAAAAAGTCAAAAGTATAAGGCTGTTACTTGAACTTCAAGCAAATGAAAAATGTCTGATTAAAAAAATAAAAGAATAAAATATTCATGCCTCGGAACAGAAGTATATTTTGCAATGTGTTAAACAAAGGACTAAAATACATACTACACAAGTAATTTTGATGATGGCAGGTGGAGACAGACAGGTTCCTAGGTGGGAAGCAGTGGATCTCCGGTGAGGCCCGAACTTGAAGCTAGGGAGGGCCTGAAGCCTGAGGACATGGTTGCCAGTTCTGGGTGGAGTCCACAACCGGGAGTGAGAACTTCCTTGATGGCTTTCAGCCAATCAGATAGTGTTTTTTCTGGGCCTCCACCATGGACAAATCAGCATGTACTTCCTCTTGCCTATAGACCAATCAGTATCTACATCTTCCATTCTGAGACCATAAAAACCCCCAGACTCAGCTGGACTCAGACACACACGAAAACTACCTGCCTGTGGCTAGGAGCTACCCATTTTGGGTATCCTCAATGATGAGAGCTGTTTTATTGCTCAGTAAAACTCTTCTTCACCTTGCTTATCCTCCAGTTGTCCGCATAACCTCGTTCTTCCTCCATGTGTGATAAGAACTCAGGACCCACTAAATGGCGCATGCAAAGAGGGCTGTAATACATTCCTGGCCAGCTTGCTGAGTGGCAAGTGGTGACACACACCCATACACCAGACGGCAGGAGTGAAGAGCAGTGACCCTTCTTTGGTCTAAGACACCTGGGATTCCTCAAGCCAGAGTTGTAACACTATATACCTCCTGCCCTCCATCAGCATTGGGCACCTGCCTCATGTGATGGGAAGCGCCCGCAGGTCAGAGTCAGCCTAGGGACAGTGGGGCAGAGTGAGGCAGCAGGACTGAATGAGTTGCAACACAAATGGGCTGCAATACACACCGTACCCCACCACTCCATCCCCTGAACCGCTGTCATTTGCCATGCTGGTTGCAGGAATGAGAGCTATTACACGCCCCTCCGCCACCCTCTGGGGCTCCGTGGTTGCTGGTGTCTACAGGTGCCACGGTGTTCCCCTTGTCTCGACGCCAGTGCCTGCAGCTGAAGCTGCTTGTGGTAGGCCCGATCCAGCTGCAGCCTCGCATGGAGCTGGAATGTGTGCCTGCATCTGGAGCTGCCTGCCATGCTGCAGCAGCTGATATGCCTGGCTGTGTGCAGAGGCCAGACCTGGAGCTTGCTTGCTCACACTTCCCTTGCTGCTCTGCACCTGGCTTGCCCTAGGAGGGCATGGGATTTCGGCTGGTAGCGTGATCCTAGCACAGCCTTCCAGGCAGAGTGGGTAGGAGCCCAGGGGTGTCAGCAAAACTCAAGCAGACGCACTGCTGGCCACAAAGGTTTCCAGTTGGTGAAGTGACAACCAAAGGATTCTGCGACATTTCCTACAAATAAATAAGAAAAGTCTGAAAAAACAATAAAAACTGTGCAAGATAATTAAAAAGCCACCTCGAAAGAGAATATCCCTAATGACCAATGAACATGTGAAAGATATTTAACTTCTGAAAACACAAATGAAATGTAAATTAAAGGCACAATGGTGGCAACAACAACAAAAAACTTAGAAGATACCTACTAGAATGACTAAAATTAAAAATGCAGTACCGAGTCTTGTTGAGTATGTGGCACAACTGGAATTCTCATACTTTTCTGGTGGAAGTCAAAATTGATATAATTGTCACAATCACATTTAAAAAATGATTTTTTTTAAATAAAATCGAATATATAAATACATTTGTCCTGGAGTTTTTACTTTTAAAATGACATAAATATTTGTAGAAGTATGAGTATATACAGAGAAATAATTGTATATATGTATGCATACATATAAAAATGTATATTTTCATTACACTTCATTACAGCACTATAATAGCCTTAAAGAGGATTTAGCTCAAGTATTAATTGATCGTAGAATTGATCAACGTTTTACAAATTATTGTATGTTGAACATTGTGAAGCAATGAACTGCAAATTAATTCTTAACATGTATGCATTTCAAAGTAAAATACTGAATTTAAGAAGACACATAAAAAACACGATCTGTTAATAAATGTATATGAAAGTCAAAACTATATGACACTAAAATCTGGAATGAGAATCCAGGTCAATTGGTGTTTCTTTGCATTGAATATTGCATTGAATATCGTTTAGAAGTCAGCATAATTGTCATTTCTGGGATGCTAGTGATGTTGTATTTCCTGAATTTTGTGAGTGGTCATGAGTTTACCTATTATGAAAATTTATTTAAGTATATTCTTATGATTTATGTACTGTCCAGTTGGAATACTATATTTCAAATAAAAATTATTAAATACAAAAACAAAACCATTTGTAATCATCATCTCCAAAGATACTCCCAATATTAAAATATTGCTTTCAAAAAACAAAACTAAGAACATACTATACATATCATGAAACTGATGTTGTCACTAAGCAAAATACTGTGAAAAATTCTCCAGACAAGAAATTATTGTCTCCAAAGTCACTGGTATATATCTAAAATAGAATACTACTTACATATATATATGTAGTATTCTAGATGAAGTAAACTAGAATGCATAGTATTCTACATTAAAACAATAATTTTAGCGTTCATTTTAAAATGATTACAGTGGGATGAAAGTTAACTCAGTCAAACTTTTGCATCTATTCCTACTTTTTAAATTCATTTATCATTTCTTAAGATAAATTTCTAAAGGTGGAATTGCGGAGTGACCATATCAGTCTCAGCAAATTCTCCAACAACTGGTACCAATTTTGCTATGACCAGCAATGCATGAAAATGGCTATTTCCCTACATCACTGCATGTTGCATATTACCTTCATATCAGCTTTGCTAATATGAAACGTAAAAATAGCATAACAAATCTATTGAGTTCTTACATTGTAAAAACCAATTTTATTTTGTTTATAATTTTTACATACAAAAGTTTTGATTTATATAATCACATTTATAGTTGCTGTCCTTTATAATTTGTGCCATTGTGCCATATTCAGAGAAGTCTACTTACTTATAACATGAAAGTATTCAATGAAAGGATTATCACTGCTAAGAAATCACAATAATTATTTTGTTTATATTCTTTCAAATAAACATCAAAATTATTTGATGCTGTCTGTCCAGCAAAAGCAAAATATTTTAATACAATTGCATTAAATATGTGCAATAATTTTTGGAGAATTGATTGATTTTTGTTTTTGTATCTTTTCATTAGAGATGTAGAAAATTACTCCACTTATTCAAGAATTCTATTATTCAGTAAAACTTTATAGTTTTAGCAATATAAAATTTTAGAGTTTTAATAATAAAGACATGGAAACTATCTGCCCACATTTATTTTAGATGTTTATATATTTGTATAAACCATAAAGTGTGTTAATTTTCTCATTTTTTAATTAGCAGTAATTATAATACACACAAAAATACATTGTTATTTCTGTATTTTGTACCTGACAGGCTTAATATAGAATCTTATCATTTTGAAGAGTATTTTCAGTTAATCATTTTGAGCTTTTTATATTTAAAAAGTGAAGTTTTTAGATACATATTGTATCATTTTCTGAAAATTCATGAATAATTTAGCCATAAAATTTGAAGAGACCGAAATAAAAATTTGTTCCCCAGGCTTCATAGTAAATAGACACAAGTGAAAATTCTGATGACCAACATTTTGTTAATTATTCAAGTCTTTTTATAGTTTATTATGTTTTTTTGTCTTCAGTTTACACTGAAATAAACTTCCTTACCCTGTTTATATGTATGTTTACAAATATTTTATTTATTTTTCATTTGTTTATTGTATCATTTTTCTATGGGACTTTAACAATATATGTGGAGTATGGTTAATATTTTGCTACTTAAATTGAGATATAATTTAACAGTACTAATTTCATTTTCAATTTTAATTTATTGCAACATTCTTTCATCTCACCAATTTGTAATACTGCTTTATCGTGTGTGTGTGTGTGTTTGTGTGTTATGGTGTATACACAATGTGCATATACTAGACTTCATATTACTTTTCGTTTATCTTTAAGAAGTCTTGTACCAGTTCTACATCGTTTAGTTACTGCAGATGTTCATAGTGTTTTAACATTTGATGATGCTTTATTTCCATATATTATACTCCATTCGAAAATTTGGAATTTTTTTGCCTTGGCTTGGGGAAAGGATTAGTTGACTTTGGAGGTTATAATCTTTGGCAGCAATGTGGTTATTACTACCCTAAAGCACTTGGTTGATTAACACTGTAATAGCAGTGAGAACTGTGTAACTAGTTAAGAGAGAGTGAATAAGACCAAGTATCTTATCATGTTACCAACATAGAATTGAGTTAAATAGAACAATAAACCCATGAAAGGTTGCTTAATCTCACCAGAAATCAGAGAAATGACAGTGACATGTTTTCAGTTCATCAGACTGGCACAGTTTTAAATGAATGGTAATATATATGACAGAAAAGAGTATAATATTACTATAAAAAATAGCTTAAGGCTTTCACTTGCTAACTAATGATCTGCTGTATAATTAATTGTTCAACACATATTATAAGATGAGAGATTTGAGTCTGGAAATGGGCTACTATAAAAAGCTAGACAGTGACCAGTTAACACAGACATTAAATAATGAAAGAGAAAAAGAACTGAGAAAGAAAACAGAAAAATCCTGCAAATCTGACCTTGTAAATCGTACAAAAAAAGATAAATCTAAAACAATGAAAATCAACATAATCCATAATCAGAATGAAAATCCACTCCCTAAAAAAAATCATTTAGTGGCTCTCTCTGACAAAGACATTAAAATAATATACAATATATCCAACAATGTTTAATATTTTTTATCGGACTAATAAAGCTATGAGTTTGATAAATAGATACATACTTTTCAAAACAGCTTTAACTGAGGCCAAGTGCTGTGGTTCACTCCTGTAATCCCAGCACTTTGGGAGGCCAACGTGGGCAGATCACTAGGTCAGGAGTTCGAGACCAGCCTGACCAACACGGTGAAACTCCGTCTCTACCAAAAATACAAAAATTAGCTGGGCCTGGGGGCGCGTGCCTGTAATCCCAGCTACTCAGGAGGCTGAGGCAGGAGAATCACTTGAAACCAGGAGGCAGAGGTTGCAGTGAATGGAGATTGTGCCACTGCACTCCAGTAGCCTGGGCAACAAAGCAAGACTCCATCTCAAAAAAAAAAAAAAAAAAGATGGTTTTAATTATCTTTGAAAGGAATATTAGGAATAAAAGATAAAACAAGAAACTAAAGTGTTGCAAAAATTAAATCGTATGCATTTTACAACTAAACATTAAAAAAAAAAAAAACTTAATAGGAACACAGATAAAAATAAACTGAAAATTAGAAAAAATACCATTCCTGGATCAGAACAGAAAGACCATGAGGTAAAAATAGGAAGCAACATTTGAAATACTGAGGTTACATCAGAAAGTTTCAATAATAATTTAATAGGATTTCAACATACAGAGAATAGAGAGAATTACTGTGAGTCACCATTTACAGAAATTCCTAAAAATGTGAAATACCAGGAAAAAATGAATATCATATAGAATGCACTCTTCAAGTGTGGGGTAACTAACAAAAATATATCCATATATAGACATGCCAATTAAATTTCAAAAATATCAAAGATAAGTAATCTTAAAACTACAAGATAAATTTCACATTACTAACAGCCTACATCAGCAACAATAGACTTGAGATCAGAAAGTGATACATCAAAAAACTAAACACTCAACTTACAATTTATTATCTAACCATGCATCATTTAGAGTTGAGAATAAAAGAAAGATGTTTTCGTGTATACAGTAATTAATTGTGTATAGTATGCCACCCTCAATTAAGAAAACAAAATATTAAAGAATGTATTTCACCAAGGAGAAAGTTAAAAGTGACAAAATGTGTGATAAAACCACTACTGAGTAGATAAGTTGATAAATTATGTCAATAAATGAGATTAAATATTGCATATAAAGTAATATTGTCTTTAGTTGTGTTTGAAAATAAATAACAAAAATAATAAATTATGAAAATGGAAAATCGTGCAGTAAATATTCTAAGGCAATGGTTCAAAAAATACTGCATGAGTAACATCTGTTATAAGAAAATGTAATATTTATTTTTTAAATATATTCCATGATAGTTATATATGGATAATTTCCTTTAATGTCTTGAAATATGTATATATTTAAAATGCCTTTTTGTTTCCTGTGCTGTTTTGATATACGTATCTTATATTTCAAATAGCAATATATATCTTAAATTTCAAAACAGCACAGGAAACAAAAAGACATTTCACTGTGCTTGGATAACATAATTTTTATGTTATCAATTTTTAGAAATTGGTTGAAAATGGTTTTATGTTCTGGAATCTCCACATTTTTATATGAGAATTTATATTTATTTATTTTTGCCTTATCATGCGTGATGTACAATCTATTATCCTTTAAGTGACCATTTGTGTTTTTAACATTTCTAGAAATTTCTCCGCCAGTATATCTCAGTAGCCCAATATATAACTTTCTTCCCTTCTCAGACACCAATTAGATACGTACTCTACTTTTATTCTATTATTTATTTCTATGGTTTAAACATGTGTCGAAATTTCATGTGTTGGGAATGTAGTCTTCAGATTTATATGTTGATTTGATATGGTGCCTTTGGGAGGTAATTAGAAATAGACAAGATAACAAGAAGGGAGCCCCTGTGGTAGGACTGGTGGCTTTGTAAAAAGAGTAAGAGAAATCTGAGTGGGCACACTCTTGGCCTCTTGCTATATGATTCCCTCATTATGTTATGACACAGCAAGGAATCTCTTACTCGCCACCAGAAACATGCTCTTGAACTCTTCATCACCAGAATCGTGAACAAATCAACCTTTATTCCTACAAATCACCAGTTTTCAGTCTTCAGTTTTAGTAATGGGACACAGACTAAGACATCTATATGTCTTGTTAATTTTTCTCAAGTTATCAATTTTTATTTATCTTTGCTACTTTTTTTTCTGTTTAATGTTTCAATCTATGAATTCTTTCTTCAGATTTTATTTATTTGAACACATTAAATATGTGTTTTATGATCTGTATCTTCTCCTCAAACCTGATTTTCAGGCAAAGGTGAATATTAAAAAGTGGGCAAAGGACATGAATAGACATCTTTCAAAAGAAGAAATACACGTGGCCAGCAATCATATGAAAAAATGCTCAACACTACTGATTATTAGAGAAGTGATAATGAAAACCACAATGACATACCATCTCACATCAGTGACAATGGCTATTATTAAAAAGTAAAAAAAGTAATAATAACAGATGCTGATGTGGTTGTGGAGAAAAAGGAATGCTTATACACTCTTGGTGGGAGTGTAAATTAGTTCAGCCATTGTAGAAGATACTGCAACAATTCCTCAGAGACCTAAAATCAGAACTGCCATTAGTTCCACCATCCCATTGTTGGTTACATGCACAAAGGAATATAAGTTGTTCTATTGTAAACACAAAAGCATGAGTATGTACATTGCAGCACTATTCACAATAACAAAGACATGAACTTAAGTGCCCATCAATAATAGGCTGGATAAGTAAATTGTGGTACATATACACCATGGAATACCATGCAGACATAAAAAAACAGAATGAGACCATGTCTTTGCAGGGACATGGATGGAGCTGGAGGCCATTATTCTTAGCAAACTAATGCAGAAATAGAAAACCAAATACCACATGTTCTCACGTATAAATGGGAGCTAAACGATGAGAACGTATGTACATGTAACGGGGAACAACACACACTAGGGCTTAATGCAAGACCCTAGTGGAGGGTTGGATGAGGGAGAGAATGAGGAAAAAAAAAAAAACTAATGGTAACTAGGTTTAATACCTGGGCGAATAAATAGTCTGTACAACAAAACCCCATGACACAAGTTTACCTATATAGCAAACCTGCACAAGTAACCCTGAACTTAAAAGTTTTTAAAAAAGAAAAAGAAATAGAAAAGGAAAACATTTATATTATTAATGATGATAATAGTGCTGCCGATGATTAACCAAATGCTTATTAATCTCATGTATTATGTGGGTTAATAAGCAATGCCATAGAGATTTCTGAAATTCTAAACACTTATGAATAACTTCCCAATTACTTTTTCCTTCATCAACTCCTGGGAATTTTATGTGCATTTTTGTTTCTCCTCTTATTTCATTTAATCTTTCCATTGATTGATCTAAAACTTGGTCCTTCTCAATACCATATGACTAAAGCAGAAATGACGTGAAGAAGTGAATGATATTAGACTATTGACTAATCATTTTATTAAAAATATCAAAAGCTGAAAAACTTAGTAACAGGACTGATGGAGTTATCTATGTCGTTCAGATATAGTGCACACATGTCAGTCTGACTACTTTGCTCTTCTTGACCTCAAAAAGCACCACACTGAGACTTTTCTATGTAATTCCTTTTTTTTTAGTGTCCTAGGATTCTCATAAAACCACAGTGGAATCTAATGCATATACACGTCTTCATTTGAGAGCTATGTGTACATGAATGAGGCTTTAGTTTTCTTGGGAACATTATACAGTGAAGCAACCAAATTGTTTCAAACATTGCTGATTGACGGGAAAGTTGGAGAAAACGAAACTTGTGACCAAACTCGGAAGTGTCCAGGAGTATAGTTTACATACATCACAATATGCTGCAAGTGTGTTTCATGTTCTCTTCATTATTCCTCCCATGCATCTTCTTTTCAAAATGCAATCACTTCTTAAATGAAACTTTTCTGGAAGTATTCATCAGGAAAATATTACTATGGTGTCCCATAAAGTTTGACCTCATTTCTAAGTGGTACTACAAATTTTTGGCTTTATCTTTTCATTTGAACGGTATTTAGAAAGTCTTCTTAAGTATATTTGGAATCCGAAGAGCTTCATCATTTGAAATGTACTGTTAAAGGTTAATGACTGTTAGTCAGGGTTCTTAGGGAGACAGAACATATAGGATATAGAGATAGTTATATTAGAGAAGATTTATTAAGGGAATGGGCTCACACGATTATGGAGGCCGAGAAGTCTCATGATAGGACATCTGCAAGCTGGAGACCAGGTAAGCCAGTAGCATGGCTCAGTCCAGGTATTCCTCACGTGCTCAGACTTGGACTGAGCCACACCAACTGGCTTTCCTGGTCTAGGGAAATCAGTGGTATGCATTCAGTCCTAGGTCAAAGACCCCAAAACAGCTGCTGCTGTGAGCCGCAGAGTCCAAGAGATGGAGTAACTGGAGTTCTGATATTCAAAGGCAGGAGTAGAAGACTTCTTGCTTTGGAAGCAAGAAAGAGAGCAATAGTTTGTCCTTCCTTTGACTTTTTTTTTTTTTTCATCTGGAACCCCAGATAGGATGGTTCCTTCCCACGATGAGGGAGAATCTTCCGCACTCAATCCACTGACTCACATATCAATCTCCTTTAAAAACACTCTCCAGACACACCCAGAAACAATGCTTTTCCAGATATCTAAGTATTCCTTAATCCAGTCAAGTTGGCACCTAAAGTTAATCATTGCTGATTTTTATGTAATTAAAAATAAAAATCATTGAATGAAGTTAAAAGTAATGAATGTATACATGAAAATGACGCAAATAATTCAATTAGGGAATTAGCCTAAGATACAATTTAGAATTCAAAACTTACACTTAAGGTCTTAGTGAAGCATAGTTTTTATCAAATTATTTCTTATTTGGAAGTAACCTTCATAGCCTCTGAAAATAAAATTCCACATTACCATTTTTAAAATGATTATTTCCAAATGCTTGGCACTTTCTGGGAACTTTAGAACCTTCATCCACATACATTTTAAGTTAACATAGATATTATCAAACAAAGATGCCAGTCACTTCAATTTTTTATACAAACATTAATAAGTAAAGAGCAAAAAATAATTTCTTAGCATGAAAGAATCATGAGACACAGTATAATATCACTTGGAAGTACAACAGTGGAACTCAACATGAGCCGATCTCAGTTCATCAGCATTGCCATGACTGCAATGCTTCACTTTGTTTTATGAGGTACCTAGAGCCAGATGCTATAAAATTGCTGTGAGGGATTACCTACTAGGGACTTACGTAGGCCATGCCAGGAGCAACACAGTGGTCTCTTTATACTACTATCCATGTAATAAACATTCTGTACAGCAGAGTTTGGGAATGTAGGAAGTGTTTTTTAAATTATGTTCTAAGAAAGCATTTGTCCCAAACACTAATATTCATTCTACCACACAGTTCCTTAGAAATCTCATTCAGCATTGCCACACATGTTTGCAATAATAGCAATTTTGCTGGCCAGTGTTCTTGGGACCAACAGCACAAACATCTATGCTGGCAGAGTAGGCAGCAACCATCACGTGTTTGGGTGCTTGATTCCAGGCAGTTTACCTCATTTGTAAATAGGACTCATGGCCAAGAATCCTGGTTTGCAAGTTCTCTCACCTCGTTTGGAAACATTTTGTTCATTCTAATAATCTGTCTGGTGTACAGAAAAAAAAAATATATTCTAGTGCATCCTGCCATTTCTTTGAACAGTCACATTCCATATTTTACTCCTTTTTTTCTCATCTTCTTTAGAGTTGAAGCAAAGCTGCCCAGTGGATAGGAGGTTGTGATTTATACGGAAACAAGCACTCAAGTTCAATGTAAATAGATACATCTTTGGGAAAACTTTGGGAAGCTTTGAGACAGATTTCAATTATTTTTTTAAGTACCAAAGTTCATCTCATGAAATCACATATTAAATAAAAGCCTGTGTTTTGGGGTTAGTACTAATTTCACCTGAACATCCTGTGGTAAAGAGTCTATGATTATTGTGCCCATAGTTCTTCAATGCAATAAAATGAAAAACCAACATCCCTTTAATTTTTGATTTTATAATTTCTATTTGGGTCTATTTGGAGTTATAAGTGTATAAACTCTCCTTGGTACATTTAAAAGTTATATTAACTGTGATGAAGTAGTACTAACCAAAATGGAACAAACATTTTTTTCAAAAAAAAAAAGTTAGTTTATTTTTGTCCCTAGTATCCTGAGCAATCCATTGTAGCAATACAAGCTGACTTCAAAATCCAACTCTGAACGCATTTTTAAAAAATGAGCTATAATAGGTCTTACACAATAGAATTGTGAGAAATTGGAAGTTTTACTAAAAGTGTTATTTAGATGAGAAAATTATAGCCTCATATTAGCACATCTGCACCTTGACAATCAAATGCATGAGTGCATTACAATTTCAATGAATTATGCAAAATGCTAATTAAAAAGTTGAATTTGCTAATCATCTCTCAGGGTCATAACTAGAATTGAATTTGAGTAAGGACAAACAATTCCATGAAGTGCATTTTCATCATGTAGTCTTTAAAGCTGTTTAGAAATGCATACTAGAAAAACAATTTTTGTTTCTATATAGATGCTAATTGATTTTGCTGTGTTCAACCTATCAGAAATTATTGATTACTCCCTTATAAATTATGACTACATACTGTTACTTGACTTTCAGAAAATGGTGCATTATAAATATACCTAATTATAATAAATGTAGGCTTTGCATTTTAAATTTAGAACTGGTTAAGCAGTAGAAATTTCTGATATAATTTTCTATACCTACTATTTACCTTTTAAGCATAAAGCATATTATAAAATGATTTTATGTATTTCCTATTTATGGTATTTTCAATTTTTAGCCCTTTAAAAACATATTTCAAAAATGTACTCATGTTTACTTCTAATCATTATTTGGAACATCTGGATATTATAGAACACAGTACTATAATTTTTCAGATAGCTATATTCATGACAGATGAATAATTAGGTAGATTAAAAATATAGTTTTGCACAACTGCATTTTAAATATAATGTAATAGCTTCAGTGTCTCTTCAAAATTTTAATTTAATATTTAGAAGTATTCTGCTTCTATTTGTAGTCACACCAATTTTTTCAAACAAAAGCTACAAAAATATAAGATAAAATGATTTGATCCTTTTTCTGCCTACACAACCTTCCCCACTTTCCAAGGGCCAGATGATGTTCTTAATTATTGTTGAACTGAGTGGATAGGAATAAAATGTTATGCAAAAACATTCCCACTCATCAAAGGATTGGTGTATCGCACTGGAACAAAATTAGTAAAGTAAAATTAAGACAGACTGCCAATAGCTCCTCCAAAATACTAAGACAATGTGCCTCATATGAGAAAACATGAATACATATGTTGAATTAAATACAGGTCACTGGATTTATTAAGTTCAAATTTGTTATAGAACTTCAATGCCTCTCATTAAGTATCTGAAATTTACTGTTAATTTTGAGATGCCTTTGGCAGTCAATGTATAATTATGTCTAGTGAAGTCCTACTTTCAGGATTACTTTGGCAATGCCTCTTTTGATTATTAAATTTATGTGCTTATTACCTGCAATTCTATAAAATGTTTAATGTTCCAAGACAGGCATTTGTGAAGATACAAAATCTCTGTGTTACAAGGACAAGGTAGATTCTGCCAGACATTTTAATGCCATTGCTGGTGACTCAAGCTATAATTGGCTCTAATTAGCTCTCTCATCCAGATGTAACCTTCTTTACTTGCAGCTGAGAGGCATTCAGGAGAGTGGAAAAACCACTCCTATTGGGTGTTTGGAAATACCAGCTAAATTCCTGCCAACATGATCATTATAAATGAGCTGCAAACCCATTAGCTCTGATAGGAAATTGGTTGTGGGAAGGAGATTTGATCCAAACTAGCCCTACAATAATAATAATCAATGTCCAATGAAAACACATACCACTATGTGAAAAAGGCCCGGAAGCAAAGACTGTATTTAAAACAGAAGACTAGACAGTCTGGGTGGAAATTCAACTTTCTCTGTTTATTCAGCTTACTTTCTACTTTACATAATAGACTTAGAGTTTTTGAGTTTCTTGAATAAAATATTCTTTCATAAATTCAAAACTCCTCAGCTTTATTCTGAAAACTTAGAGTGACAATAATGGAATGTTTTCACTATTGTTTAATTTTCCTCCCAGGGATAAAGAAATGGCATAAACATTTCCATCCAGAAGGCTATGCAAAAGTCTGACAAAATTTTTTCTCTTCAAAATTTTATTTGATTTACAAATATTTTCCAAATGAAACGATTAGTACAAATAGAAAATATATATCTTGATGGAAAGAAAGGGATAATGAAACTAGGGACCAATTCAAAACCAAACCTAACAGAAACGGAAGTACATCATTTTTTAAAAAAATTTTGTCAATTGAGTATTAATTCTTACCCAATACTGTAATTACTAAGACTCTTATTTTTGATTATGTGTAATTGAAGGAATACCTTAAAAAGTGTCACAATAATGTGAATATACTACTACAATTGGGATTGGAATTGACTGTGGAAATCAAGGTAGTGGCAAATACACTTTCATTGCACTAAGAGATGAATAAATTGTTCTGTTACCTAGGGTTGTTTCTCCCATCTGGAAGTTCCTGTCACTACCATGTTAGAAACCCCAAGGTAGGATTAATCTTATTTATTTTTATTTATTTCTTCAAAACATAAACAAAAACAAAAACAGGATACATGTGCAGAACATGCAGGTTTGTTACATAGGTATACGTGTGCCTTGGTGGTTTGTTGCACTTGTTAACTCGTCCTGTAAGTTCCCTCCCCTCACCCTCCACCCCCAACAGGCCGTGGTGTGTGATGTTCCCCTCCCTGTGTCCATGTGTTTTTAATGATCAACTCCCACTTATGAGTAGGAATATGCGGGGTTTGGTTTTCTGTTCCTGTGTTAGTTTGGTGAGGATAATGGCTTCCAGCTTCTTCCATGTTACTGAAAAGGACATGAACTCATTCCTTTTTGTGGCTGTGTGGTATTCTATGGTGTGTATGTACCATATTTTCTCTACCCAGTCTATCATTGATGGGCATTTGGGTTGGTTCCAGGTCTTTGCTATTGTAAATAGTGCTGCAATTAACATACGTGTGCATGTGTCTTTAGAGTATAATGATTTATATTCCTTTAAGTATATACTCAGTAATGGGATTGCTGGGTCAAATGGTATTTTTGGTTCTAGATCCTTGAGGAATTGCCAGACTGTCTTCTACAATGACTAAACTAATTTACATTCCCACCGAAAGTATAAAAGCGTTCTTTTTTCTCCAGATCTGTTGTTTCCTGACTTTCTAATAATTGCCATTCTGACTAGCATGAGATGGTATCTCACTGTGGTTTTCCTTTGCATTTCTCTGATGATCAGTGATGTTGAGCTTTTTTCATGGGTTTGCTGGCCATGTAAATGTCTTCTTTGAGAAGTGTCTGTTAATATTCTTTGCCCATTTTTTGATTTTTTTTCTTGTAAATATGTTTATGTTCCTTGTAAATTCTGGATAACAGACCTTTGTCAGGTAGGTAGATTGCAAAAGCTTTCTCCCATTCTGTAGGTTATGTGTTTGCTCTGATGCTACTTCCTTTTGCTGTGCAGAAGCTCTTTAGTTTAATTAGATCTCAATTGTCAACTTTGGCTTTTGTTGCAATTGCTTTTGGTGTTTTGGTCATGAAGTCTTTCCCAAGCCTTTGTCCCGAATGGTGTTGCCTAAGGTTTCTTCCAGGGTTTTTATGATTTTGGGTTTTACATCAAGTCTTTAATCCATCTTGCATAAGGTGTAAGGAAAGGGTCCAGTTTCAGTTTTCTGCATATGGTGAGCCAGTTTTCTCAGCACCATTTACTGAATAGGAGATCCTTTCCCCATTGCTTGTTTTTGTCAGGTCTGTGAAAGATCAGACGGTTATACATGTGTTGTGTTATTTCTGAGGTGTCTGTTTTGCTCCATTGGTCTATATGTCTGTTTTGGTGCCAGTACCATGCTGTTTTGGTTACTGTATCCCTGTAGTATAGTTTGAAGTCAGGAAGCTCGATGCTTCCAGTTTTATTCTTTTTGTGTAAGATCGTCTTGGCTATAAGAGGTTTTCTTTGATCCAATATAAAATTTAAAATACTTTTTTTCTAATTCTGTGAAGAATGTGAATGATAGTGTGATGGGAATAGCATTGAATCTATAAATTTATTTTTCACGATATTGATTCTTCCTATCCATGAGGATGGAATGTTTTTCCATTTGTTTGTGTCCTCTTTTATTTCCTTGAGTAGTGGTTTGTAGTTCCCCTTGAAGAGGTCCTTAAAATCTTTGTTAGCTGCATTCCCAGGTATTTTATTCTCTTTGTAGTGATTGTGAATGGGAGTTTATTCATGATTTGCCTCTCTGCTTGCTATTGTTGGTGTAAAGGAATGCTTGTGGTTTTTGCACATTGATTTTGTATTCTGAGACTTTGTTGAGTTTGCTTATCAGTTCAAGAAATTTTTGGGCTGAAAGAGATTGGGTTTTCTAAATATAAAATCATGTTATCTGCCTACAGAGACAACTTGACTTCCTGTCTTCCTATTTGAATATCCTTTATTTCTTTCTTTTGCCTGATTGCCATGGCCAGAAATTCCAATACTACGTTGAATGCAAGTGGTGAAAGAGGGCATTCTTGTCTTGTATCACTTTTCAAAGGGAATGTTTCCAGCTTTTTCCCATTCAATATGATATTGGTTGTGGGTTTGACATAAATAGCTCCTATAATTTTGAGATATTTTGAGAGTTTTTCACGTGAAGGGATGTTGAATTTTATCAAAAGCCTTTTCTGAATCTATTGAGATAATCCTGTGGTTTTTGTCTTTGGTTCTATTTGTGTGATGAATTACCTTTATTGATTTATGTATGTTGAACCAGCCTTGCATCCCAGGGACGAAGCCAACTTGATTGTGATGGAAAAGTTGTTTTATGTGCCACTAGATTTGGTTTGCCAGTATTTTACTGAGGATTTTCACATCAATGTTCATCAGGGATATTGGCCTGAAATTTTCTTTTATTGTTGTGTCTCTTCCTGGTTTTGGTATCAGAATGATTCATAAATGCTTCATAAATTGTGTTAGGGAGGAGTCCCTCCTTTTCAATTGTTTGAAATAGTTTCAGAAGGAATGGTACCAGCTATCCTTGTATTTCTGGTAGAATTCAGCTCTGGCCCTGGGCTTTTTTGGTTGGTAGGAAATAATTACTGCCTCAATTTCAGAGTTTGTTATTAATCTATTCAGGGATTCAACTTCTTCCTGGTTTAGTCTTGGTAAGGTGTATGCGTACAGGAATTAATCAATTTCTTCTAGATTTTCTAGTTTATTTGGGTAGAAGTGTTTATAATATTCTCTTATGCTAGTTTGTATTTTTGTGGGGTCAGTGGTGATATCTCCTTTATCATTTTTATTGTGCCTATTTGATTCTTCTCTCTCTTTTTTATTAGTCTAGTAGTATTCTATCTATTTTCCTTTTTTTTTTTTTTTTCAAAAAAAAATCTCCTGGATTCATTGATTTTCTTGAGGGTTTTCCTGTCTCTATCTCCTTCAGTTCTTCTCTTCTCTTAATTATTTCTTGTTTTCTGCTAGTTTTTGAAGAAGCTTGTTCCTGCCTCTCAAATTCTTCTAATTGCAATGTTGGTGTGTCAGTTTGAGATTTTTCTAGCTTTCTGATATGGACATTTAGTGCTAGAAATTTCCCTCTTAACAATGCTTTAGCTGTGTCACAGAGATTCTGGTATGTTGTCTCTTTGTTCTCATTGGTTTCAAAGAACTTCTTGATTTCTGCTTTCATTTCATTATTTACCCAGGAGTCATTCAGGAGCAACTTGCTTGATCTCCAAGAAATTGTGTAGTTTTGAGTGATTTTCTTAATCCTGAGTTATAATTCATTTCACTGTGGTCTGAGAAACTGTTTGTTATGATTTCAATTCTTTTGCATTTGCTGAGGAGTGCTTTACTTTCAATTATGTGGTCAATTTTAGAATAAGTGTGATGGGGCACTGAGAAGAAGGTATATTCTGTTGATTTGCAGTAGAGAGTTCTGTAGACATCTACTAGGTCCACTTGATCCACAGCTGAGTTCTAGTTTTGAGTATCCTTGTTAATTTTCTGTCTCATTGATCTGTCTAATGCTGACAGTGGGGTGTTAAAGTCCTCCACTATTATTCTATGGGAGTCTAAGTCACTTTGTAAGTCTCTAAGAACTTGCTTTATGAATCTGGGTGCTCCTGTATTGAGTGCATATATATTTAGACTAGTTAGGTCTTCTTGTTGGATTGTTCCTTTTACCATTATATAATGCCCTTCTTTGTCTTTTTGATCTTTGTTGGTTTAAGTTTGTTTTGTCAGAGACTAGGATTGCAACCCCTGCTTTTTTTCTTTGCTTTCCATTTGCTTGGTAAGTTTTCCTCCATCCCTTCTTTTTTGAGCTTATGTGTGTCCTTGCAACTAAGATGGGTCTCCTGAATACAGCACATTGATAGGTCTTGACTCCTTATCCAAGTTGCCAGTCTGCATCTTTTAACTAGGGCATTTGGCCCATTTATATTTGAAGTTAGTATTGTTATATGTGAATTTGATCCTGTCATCATGATGCTATTTGGTTATTTTGCACACTAGTTGATGCAGCTTCTTCATAGTGTCCTGGGTCTTTATATTTTGATGTGTTTTTGCAATGACTGGTACTGGTTTTTTATTTCCACATTCAGTGCTTCTTTCAGGAGTTCTTCCAGGGCAGACCTGTTGATAACAAAATCCTTCATCATTTGCTTGTCTGGGAAGGATATTATTTCTTCTTCACTTATGAAGCTTAGTTTGACTGGATATGAAATTCTGGGTTGAAAATTCTTTTCTTTAAGAATATTGAATTTTGGCCCCCAGTCTCTTCCATCTTGTAGAGTTTCTGCTGAGAAGTCCACTGTTAGTCTGATGGGTTTCCCTTTGTAAGTGACCTGGCCTTTCTCTCTGGTTGACCTTAACAGTTTTTCCTTTATTTCAACCTTGGAGAATCTGATTATTATGTGTCTTGGGGTTGCCGTTCTCGTGGAGTATCTTAATGGTGTTCTCTGTACTTCCTGAAGTTTTCCTGGTTAATATTCTGAGGTGTGTTTTCCAGCTTGTTTCCATTCTCCTCATCTTCTTCTTATACGTCAATCAATCATAGATTTGGTCCTTTATGAAGTTCCATATTTCTTGGAGGCTTTGTTCTTTCCTTTTCATTCTTTTTTCTCTATTCTTTTCTGCATGTCTTATTTCAGTAAAGTGGTCTTCAAACTCTGACATCCTTTCTTCCACTTGTTCAGTTTAGCTGTTGATATTTGTGTATGCTTCATAAAGTTCTTGTGCTGTGCTTTTCAGGTCCATCAGATCGTTTATCTTCCTAACTGGTTATTCTAGTTAGCAATTCTTCCATCCTTTTATCAAGTTTCTTAGCTTCTTTGTATTGGATTAGATCATGCTACTTTATTTAGCTCAGCAGAGTTTTTTATTACCCATCGTCTGAAGCCTATTTCTGACAATTCATCCATCCGATCTACCATCCAGTTCTGAGCCCTCAATGGAGAGATGTTGCGATCATTTGGAGGAGAAGAGGCACTCTGGCCTTTTGGGTTTTTAGCATTTTTTCATTGATTACTTCTCATCTTCATAAGTTTGTTTAGTTTCAGTCTTTGAGGCTGCTGACCCTTGGCTGGGGTTTTTGTGGGGGCTTTTTTTGTGTTTGTTGTTGACGCTCTTGTTGTCACTTTCTGCTTGCTTTTATTTCAATATTCAGGTCCCTCTTCTGTAGGACTGCTGCAGTTTGCTGGGGTTTCACTTCAGGCCCTTTTCATCTCATTCATTTCTATGCCCAGAGATGTCACATAAGGAGGCTGGAAAACAGCAAAAATAGGTGCCTTCTCCTTCTTTTGGGACCTCTGATCTTGAGGAGCACCAACCTGATGCTAGTAGGATTGCTCCTGTATAGGGTGTCTGATGACCCCTATTGGAGTACCTCATCCAGTTGGGTGGCACGGGGAACAGGACCCATTTAACGAAGCACTTTGTCCCTTGGTGGACAGCCTGTGCTTCACTGGGGGAAAATTCACTTGTCTGGGATGCCCAGATCCCTCAGAACTACCAGGAAGATAGGTTAAGTCTGCTGGTCTTCAGAGATTGGAGTCACCCCTCCCACTAGGGAGTCAGGCCCAGGGAGATCTGAATTCTGTCACTGAACCTCTGGCTGGAGTTATTGGAGATCCTGCAGGGAAACCCCACCCAGTGAGGAAGGATGGGTCAGGGTTAGACCTGAAGAGGCACTCTGGCCACTGACTGCCACAGCTGGTGTGTTGGGCTGTGGGGGCAAGTCTTTGGATCAAGCCATCAGCTTTCCTGGCTCCAACAGGGGAAAAGTGCAACCTGGAGCTATAGAAATGGGCGCTGCCCATCTTCTGCCCAGAGAGCTTAGCATGTTAGGCAGTTGTGAGTCCCACTGCAGGCTGCTGCCCCTCCATCAAGGAGCTCAAATGGCTTAGACTGCAGGTGGCTGCAGCAGGTGCTGGTCACCCCTCCTCCTGGAAATTAGGTAGGCTTAAGCAGATTCTAGCTGAGAGGTTGTAAGAATCTGCACTTTCTGGGGTTAGGATGCTAGGCCCCAGTGGTGTGGGTTCATGAGTGGAATCTTCCAATCCGTGGGTTCCACAGTTCCATGGAAAAAGCGGTTTCCCCAGCTGGGTAGCATGCTCACTCACTGCCTCCCTTGGCCAGGGGTAGGGGTTTCCCCTTCCCCCTGTGGCTGTCAGGTCTGCTGTCGCACCACACTGTTTTTCTTTTTCTCTGTGGGGCACGCGAGTCTTCTAGTCAATTTTGATGACAGAAGCTGGATTTTTTTTTCCAGTTATGTTTTATTTCCAAAGGAGACTTTAAATGCTATTGCTTCTAATTGACCATGTTGGCTCGTCCCCCATGTGTCAGATTCATCTTTTTTATATCTCTATAAAAACGATTTCTAGGCCAGGCGCACTGACTCACGCCTGTAATCCCAGCACTTTGGGAGGCCGAAGCGGGCGGATCATGAGGTCAGGAGTTCGCGATCAGCCTCGCCAACGTGGTTAAACCCCGTCTCTACTAAAAACACACAAAAAAATTAGCCAGGCGTGGTGGCAGGAGCCTCTAATCCCAGGTACTCTGGAGGCTGAGGCAGAAGAATTGCTTGAAACCAGAAGGCGGAGGTTGCAGTGAGCCGAGATCGCACCACTGCACTCCAGCCTGGAGACAGAACGAGACTCCATCTCAAAAAAGAAAAGAAAAGAAAAGAAAAGAAAAACAGTAGGAAGTATTTCAATTAAGACTTCTGTGATAGATATTGAATAGGAAAATAATGTGAAACCAATATTCCTATAACAAAGGACTGGTGGAAAAGCAGAAACAAAACATATGATCACTGTCCAATGACATTTTCTTTAGAAAATTTTGTGCAATTCTAGGTAATTATTCCATCTGGTACAAACAGGATTCAGAAGAAAGTCATAAAACACTTTTAAGACCTGATACTTTTCATGTCAGGTTAATCTTGATTAGCATCTTTGTTATTTTATGTCCTGTCATATACAATGATGCATAGCACATTTCTACTTACATATTAAGCCATACTTTCTTACTCTGGCCATAATTTCCCTATTTCCTAGTTATTGAAAATTAGTTTCTTTTTTTGAAAATCACACAAGTCGGTTTTCAAAAGGATTGTTAAAGTGCATCCCTCCAGTAGATTCATTAAAAATGGCTTGCTTCAACCAGGCACAGTGGCTCACGCCTGTAATCCCAGCACTTTGGGAGGCCGAGGTGGGCAGATCACGAGGTCAGGAGATCAAGACCATCCTGGCTAACATGGTGAAACCCCGTGTCTACTAAAAATACAAAAAATAAGCTGGGAGTGGTTGCGGGTGCCTGTAGTACCAGCTATTTGGGAGGCTGAGGCGAGAGAATGGCGTGGACCCGGGAGGCAGAGTTTGCAGTGAGCCGAGATCATGCCACTGCACTCCAGTTTGGGGTACAGAGCAACACTCGGTCTCAAAAACAAAAACAAAAACAAAACAAAACAAACAAACAAAAAGGCTTGCTTCAATAATACTGTTTTCAGTTCAATATTAGTGACTATTTAGCTCACAGAAATTAAAACTGGAAAAAAAATCTGTAGATAACTAGAGTATAGTGAACTGTAGTCCCGAACATCTTGTATTTTTAATAAAGTCTATCAATAAATTGATAGATGTATGAAGAGACCCCTGTACAGTCAAGTTTGAAGACTTTCAGATATTATCATGTCAAGTTTTAAGTATTTGATAATCAACATTCCTGAATTAACTCGTTTGGCATCCTACTTAATTGATATCTTACAAAAAATTAGAAACTTCTTCCTGGCGTCGTGGTTCACGCCTGTAATCCCAGCACTGTGGGAGGCCAAGGTGGGTAGATCACGAGGTCAGGAGATCGAGACCATCCTGGCTAATATGGTGAAACCTCATCTCTACTAAAAGTACAAAAAATGAGCTGGGCATGGTGGTGGGCACCTGTAGTCCCAGCTACTTGGGAGGCTGAGGCAGGAGAATGGTGTGAAACCAGGAGGCAGAGCTTGCAGTGAGCAGAGATCATGCCACTGCACTCCAGCCTGGGGTACAGGGGGAGACTCTGACTTCATCTAAAAAAAAAAAAAAATCAGAAACTTCTGGAGCTTTCTAAAATATATGTCATAATGTTAACCAATGAAACACTGTTATCTATAGCATGATACATAATGTTGTGAAATGAGAAAAATCTATCCCACTGACCTGCCTCCAAATAATATACTTTTATGATATAAATCTTTATTTAAAGAACAAAAATCAGAGAGGAAAAGACCTACACCTAGATACATTTTTTAGTTTTTCAAAAAATTGCTATTGCATGTTATCCTGAATGTTTCACCTTCTGTACCCTACTGTCTCTCATTGGGTTTTTCAGATCTGCATTCTGCACTGTTGATCACTAAAAGCCTTACATCTTGATTTCTAAGTCTCCCATGATATTGCTATATCCTTCCGACTAGGCTCAGTACTGGAATGAAGACTACCCCTGAGGCTGCCACTGTAAAATTCACTGATCTTGTGATACCCTCTACAATGATTCAAAAAGGCCAAGTTAATGACTGCCTACAATATCTAGTGACGTAGGTCTTGTTAGGTCAAATCTATAGACATACTTTCCCCAAGATAAATGCATGGGAAGTCTCAAATTTAGTTCCAAAAAATAGAGACCTTAGAACTCCTCACTCCTATAAAGACAATTCTGTGCAAACTAAACTTCAGGAACGTCTCTTGAATCCTACAGAGAATCATCTCAGGGCGAACTGCCACTGAGAAATTTGGAGAGATTGGGCAATCTAGAATATAGAGATATACAGCTCCCAAGAATTGTTAACTAGGGGCAGAAGACACTTGAAGCCAAAAACTAGTAGGAACTCTGACATGCTCATGTTGAATTTCTGGTCGGCCGTGTAAGGACTAGCTCGAGTGAGAAACTCCAGGAAGGCTGCAATCGTGAGATGATGGGCAGTGGGTCTACACCACCTTTTCAGGAATGCTACCAGGACCTCATGGTGAGGATCTGATAGAAATCCCTTCTTCAACCACAGTGAAACCCTCCCAGAATCTTGTCTTTAACAAATACTTCTAAAGGAAAGAATTTGCCTGAAGACAATTCAGGAACGTTTCCCAGTTGAGGAAAATATTTTCTATTATAATTCAGGCTGCTCCAGCCTTGTATTAACTAAGGAAAATAAACTGCCAACAGGGGAAAAGGACTCAAGGAAATAGTTTGGAAACATTGAGCCAGGAAATGGACCATGGGATCGAGGGAAAATCAATGTATTCTGGAGGAGGGAGAGAAATATTTGAAAATCTACATCTTCATGTCAGAGGCCCACTAAAATGTGAAGACTTAATCAGGAGATTGTAGAGAGGTCTCTGTCCCCCACACCTTTCCACTATGCCAACAAGCCCAACAAGCCTCCAATATTATAATAGATTATAACTGAAAGAATTACAAGACACAGACTTTCTCTGAGGAACAGTGAAAAAGGAAACAAGAAAATCAAAAGAGAGTCAGAAATAAACACATTAGAGAAATTTAACCTCTTGTACCTATATCAACAACAAACATGAAACACAGCTCAACTCAGCCATATTAACAAAAATCAGCTCCCTGGAGGCTCATTCACCCCAGCACTTACTTATCAATACTGTATTTCTACTTTTAAGACAACATTGCAAGACATGCAAAAGAACCAGAAACAAACAAACAACAACAAAAACATGAATAAAGCAAACATCAGAACCAGACTCAAATATGACACAGATGTTGGTATTATTAGACAAGGAATTAAAAAAAATATATGACTAAAATGTTAAAGACGTTAGCTGAAAAAGTAGAAGACAGGTAATATTAAATGGATAACATAAACAGAGAAATGAAAACTATAAGAAAAGAAAAAAGGAAAAACCTAGAAACTAAAAGTCAGAATAACAAAAACCAAAGAAATATTTGACAGGCTTAAGTAAACTTAACATAGCTAAGAAAACACTAAACTTGAAAATTAATTAAAAAGAAACTTCCAAAGAGAAAAATATTTAAAAAGTAATAATGGTAGAAAAGGAAAAAATAAAAATAAAAAAAAAAACAAACAACAACAACAAAAAAAAAACAAAACAAATAAAAAAGCAAATTATAGAAAATAGTTACATGGGTGGTAGAATTTAATCTAAATATATCACTATAATTCCTTCAAATATAAAATTTAAAGAGTCCTGTTAAAAGGCAGAGATTGTCAGGTTTTCTTTTTAAAATACCCTAAAATATTCTGTTTAAAATTTATGATAAATGCCAAAACACAGCTTCAGGAAGGTCAGAAAATATCAAGTAGGATTAAGACAAATATAACACACACACACACACAGACACACCCACCAGAGGCATGTTCTATACAAACTGCAGAAAATCAAAGAAAAATGAAAACTTTGAAGGAAGACAAACCAAAATTGAGGAACATTCTCCAGAATATCTTTCCAGTATTCCTCCAAACTGTGAAGGTCATTAAAAACAAGGAAAGTCTGAGAAGCTGGCACAGTCTACAGCATGCTAAGCAAAGATGATGACTAAATGTTAATATTGGATCCTGGAACGGAAAAAGACATCAGGTAAAAACTAAGGAAATCCAAATTAAATCTGGACTTCAGTTCATTACAATATGTCAAATATTAATTAGTTTGACAACAGTACTGTAGCACATTGTTAATTATAGGAGAAACAGTGTGCAGCGTAAACAAAGTCTGTAATGTACTTGATGCTTTGTAAATCTAAAACTATATAAAATAAAAACATAAAAATTAATGCATATGGCCAGGCATGATGGCTCATGCCTGTAATTCCAGCACTTTGGGAGGCTGAGGCAGGTGGATCACCTGGGGTCAGGAGCTCGAGACCAGCCTGGCCAACATGACAAAACCCCGTCTCTACTAAAAATACAAAAATTAGCCGGGCATTGTGGCACGTGCCTGTAATGCCAGCTACTCCTGGGACTGAGGCAGGAAAATCACTTGAACCTGGGAGGTGGAGATTGCTAGGAGCCAAGATCATCCCACTGCACTCCAGCCTAGGCGACAGAGCAAAACTCTGTCTCAATAATAATAATAATAATTTATAGCATCCGGAGACTAACTCTGTATTGGGTCTATATCCATCATGTGCTGTCATGCAACTAGATCTCTTCTGTAATTATTGAGACCTTGATGATGAGTCTTATGGTTCTTTTCAATCCAGGAGCCATCTATGGTCAATGTAACATTTATTTAACTCTTATCCTTAAGGGGACTTATGGATTACAGTCTGAAAACTTTTTTTCCTAGGAGGCTCTATTCTCCTCTTTATGAATTCGTGAATGCAAATAAATATGTTGGTTAATGGGCACTGTTAATTCTACTAGGTCACATCCGGTCAATTTCTAGAAAATGAGCATCTATCTTCTCCCTCCAACAGATCCAAACCTCTTCTCTTTCCTAACAAAGTATCCTATCAAAATGATTCTTCAGTTTTAAAATGTGTTGTGTTTTATCACCATTGCTGATCTTGCTTACACTTTTATTAAGGTGTGAGTATGCCTCTTCTTTCCCCTTTGTTAATATGCCACTTAGTTGGCATTGGAGACTGAATGTGTGCAGATAGGGTATTAAATTTAACTCAGACATCTTTTCTGTTAATGCTTCTAATTTATCCACATCTATGTTCAATAATAAATAATGGAGTTCATATGCAATAGTACTGTCACAGTGACTGGTCTATCCAGCAAAAAAGTAACTGTCTACCTAAGGGACAAATGCAAAGTATCACTGTAGTCATACTAAATTAGTTGCAATTATAAAATATCTGCATGTTTCATTCAGATTACAGCTCTAATTTTCTAGGCATCATACTACTTTTCATATCACTAAATTAGTTATATTATAGTGAAATCAATACTTAAACCAATGCTTTTCCACCTCATTCGTTCTTCCCACTTCAGTTTAAAACTGCTATGTGTAAGTTTGTTATCTTAAAAACTGTTTTCAAAACATTAGTTAAAATATATTTCATTTTGGAAATTTTAAAAAGCATCTAAATAGGAAAAATATTTTAGGACTAATTTTCTATTCATACATTTAAATAATGTCATATAAATTAGTCGCTAGCCCTTTTTGGGTTTAGGGTGGTTAGTACATTTATTCATTCACTTATCCATTCACTCAACAGTTTTGTGAACTATAGTTTGGTCAGTTTTAGTTGCTCACATTATAGCAAGAACAAACTTGATAATATCTTTACCTTTATGGATTTCATATTCTTAAGAGGAAGACAGAATTAAGGAATATAAATATATAGTATATAGTAGTAACTGATAAAAATGAAAATGAGCAAAAAAAATGTGATTACAAGCTTCAGGAATGCAATTTTTCAAAGAACTTAAAACAAAATTATCATCTGATTCAGAAATCCCATTACTGGGTACATACTCAAAGGAATATAAATCCTTTTACTGTAAAGACATATGCATGCATGTGTTCATCACAGCACTATTCACATTAGCAAAGACATGGAATCAACCTAAGTGCCCATCAATGGTAGACTGGAGAAAGGAAATGTGGTACATATATACCATGGAATACTATGTAGTCATAAAAAAAGAATGAAATTATGCGTTTTATAGCAACATGGATGGAGCTGGAGGCCATTATCCTAAGCAAACTAATGCAGAGAACAGAAAATCAAATACTGCATGTTCTCTTTTACAAGTAGGAGCTAAATGTTGAGTACACATGGACACAAAGAAGGGAACTTTTGACATCAGGGTCTACTTGAAGGTGGTGAGAGGAGTGTGAGGACTGAAAAACTACCTAACAGATACTGTTTATTACAAATGTGACAAAATAATCTGTACAGCAAATCCCCTGACACACCATTTACCTATATAAACAGTCTGCACATGTACCCCAGAACCTAAAATAAAAGTTTAAAATAAAATGGAATGAAATAAAGTTTTATAACAACAAAAACAAACGGTTTCAGGAATGATGGTAGGGTGCAATTTTAGATAGACTGGTGAAAAAAAGCCCCAGAGGAAAAGATGGCATTTAATTAAAGACCTGGGGCTGTGAAGAATATCTGAAAAGGAAAGCATTCTGGGCAGAGAAAAGAAGGAAGAGAATATCTAGTGTGTTTATAAAGCAAGAAGTAGAACAGTACATTTAGAAGAGAGAGAACATATAGCAGAAAAGCAGTTAATGAGGTCACAAAAATTGCAGAAAAACATTTCAGAACATTGTAGATTATTGTAAGGAATTTGGTGTACACTATAATTGAGATGGAAGATATTGGAGGATTTTAAGTGGTGGATTGAAATGAACACAGTGATGTTTTAGAGAGTCAGTCTAGCTGCTGCTATGTTTCCCATAGACTAACAGGGACAATGGTGAACGTTGGGAGGCCAATTAGGTGAACAATGGTAGTGTCTTAAATTAAGAATTCTGAATGTTGGCAGTGGTTGCAAATATATTCTGGAGGTACAGTAACAAGGTTTGCAGGTAGATTGCATATTGGATATGAGAGAAAGAAAGGAACAAAGAATAATTCCAAGATTTTTGGGTTAAGTAGCAGGAATGATAGAGTTGCCATTTGCTGACATGAGGAGGACAGGAGGAAGAGCACAGTTGAGTATAACAGGAGCTCAATATTGAGTATAACATGTCTGAGATTGTTAACGGTAAGGAGGGGCCAGTAGAAGAGAAGATATCAGGAAACCGCTGATTATTTACCTCTAGAATCTAACGTAGCATCAAACTGGCAATATTTGGTAGTTGTCAGTATATAGATTTATTTTAATCATGTGATTAGATTAGATTACCAAGAAATTAAGTGTAGTGTGAGTGACAAGACATCCACCACTGAGCCCAAGATTAGAGGTTAGGGAGATGAGAAGGAACCACCATGACCACCACCACCACCAAACTGAATAGGAAGAGTCAGAAAAGTAGAAAAAGCAGATGAGTAATCTAGGTTTTTTCTTTACTCAAAAACTTGTGATGAAAAGGCCCATATTTTTAACTATGCAAGTCCTTCACTGCGGCCACAGCTGATTCAACCAGCACTAGGTAAGTGATTTGAAGAAAAGCAATCCATAGACCTATGATGTGTGAACAGGTTGAACAGATGAGCTGGGACAACAAAATGGTCTCCATTAACGTTGAAGCAAAATATATAGGTATACAGAAAGAAACTGAGGAATCGCAAAATGTCCCTGAAAAAACCTAACAGTGTTACCAAATATAAAGACCCATTTATTTTCTCCTTCATTCAGTTAATTAATATGTACTGAGTACCTACCATATGTCACATATTTTTCCAGGTGCTGGGAATACAGGGGTGCAAGTGGTAGAAGCCTGGCATATGTCAGAAACTTAGAAAACCAATATGGCTGAATGTTACTTAGTAAGGGCTAGGGAGGAACGAGACAGAGAGTTGGAAAAGTATTACAAACTGAGCCTTATAAACTATAGTAAAGATCTTGGTCATCATCCAAGGAAAAATTCAATGCCCCTCAACTGTCTTAAATAATTCAGTTGCATGATATCATGCATAGTTTAACATGTGCCCCTCTGAAACCTTTTCTGAGAACAAATTCAAAAAGATAAAAGTAAAATTGGATACAAGGATGAAAGAAATCGACTACAGTAGCTTAGGTAAGCTTGATAGTTGGTGATATCAATGGTGGTGATAGTAAGATACAGAAAGATTCAGAATACATTTAGTATAATAAATTGATAGGAGTGGGCAAAGTATTAGATGTGGATGATGAAGGAGTGAGATTCATGTACGTCACGCTGAACAACAAAGATTGCCAGAACTGAAAATCAGTATTGATCATATTCCTGAGTGAGCTGCATCACTAAATAAATGAGGTTATTGGTCTCTCCAAGCAGAAATGGAAAGGTACCTATGAAAAACAAAGTAAAACACATAAGAAAAAATTAGCTATGTGTCTGGTTGCTTCTTGAATCCCATTTCTCAAAGAAGTCTGGGAAGAGTTGCAAGACTCTAGAAGTCAGGGTCACATGAAGGACAAAATTTTATATCCACTTGTAAACTTTATAAGTTTTATCTCACATGCACAGATACATAGAATTATCATAGTTCTGCTTCTGTATTCATCAATTCCATGAAATCACAAATATAATATGTACATATACAGTAAAATTTTGAAAACATGGGTGATATGTGTTACTGTTCACTGGAACAAATGATCTAGAATATGCCATTTCCAGGTAAGTTTACAAAGAACTCTATAGATCATTTTCTGAAAAGCAATTTATTATTTCCTGCCTAACTTTTTTAAAGTGAAAATGTTTATTATATACAAGAGTACATAGAATTCCACAAATCATCCCAATCTGCTGCATGAGGCATGGTGACTTAAAATAAAAACACTACAGTAAGCTGAAAATCCTTCCACTGTAAGTCTCTGCAATCAACTGGGGAGTGGGAGTGGCCTGAGAAAAAGAACTGTTGTATGTAGATTGAAACTCCTCTATGAAAGACATGATTGTGGGGGTAGAAGCCCACCTCAAAGTCACAGCAAACCCTAAATACTTCACCAACTATTGGCTTGTACTTTGAGAAAAGCTTACACCAAATGTTCTGGCCCTTTATTTGCTTAGTGTACAATAGAGATATTGTAAATCTTGTACCAAGACAAAACTGTGTATTCTTATTATATAGAAATTTATGATGAAAAGGAAGTGTGATCTTGAAAGTGTGCTCTGCTTCATGGGGTAAATACTGATTTAACTGAAAATGCTGCTAGACATTTTCCATATGAGTGCTTTTTCCTGACTTGTCTTCACAGAGATAACATATTACAATCAATGGTAGAAAACTTCAATAAGACACATTATTTTGCTATTAATTTTAATGTTAAAGAGTAAGAAAATATACTTACTAGAAATATGATATTTCAGGTGTTGATATCAATATGTTGTCTTCTGCTCCTTTCTTTTCCCAGACAAATAACTCACTGGAGTTAATCCTACTTGTTCTTTCAATCCACAGTATAATGTGACTTTTCCAGGGCAGTTTTCCTAATTCTCCCCCCATTCAGAGGAGGATTCTTCTAATGTTATAGCTTCCTAAGTTCGGTGTCATAGCTTCCTAAGTTTGCTCATGAAGCTGCTAGCTGAGTTTTAATTGTACAATTATTTGTATGAGTATATATTTAATATTTAGATCCCCTAGTGGAATGTGGCTTCAGGACAGCACAGAGTGTCTGCTTTGTTCCTATACACGCCCACTGCTCAGCAAGGTACCCAAAACTTGGTTGATATTCATTGATTACATAAATATGTTTTTTTTCAGTAAAGAAAGACAAACTTTAAAGATTTGGATTTTATTTGGTTAGTCTGATTCTGTCTCCTCCTCAGAACATTTTTGCTTCAATATAAATAAAATAGCATAAAATTTACTGAGATGCTTGATTTTTGTAACATTTATAGTAAAATAAAATACGTATTTGGCACTAATTCTTCTTGGAAAATGTGTTTTGACTAGTTCGTAAGATGGGTTAGAGACAGACAAATGGTTCAGAAAAGCAACATGATATGATTGGCTTAAACTCACAACAAAAAAAATATGTATTAAAATATACTTTACTATTTGTTTTAAAATGCTGAACTAACATTAATTTTGTCATCATTCTAGACATGTCAACTCAATTATTTGCCTCTCATAATTTATAAATTTAAAAAAACTGTCCTCATTTGTATTCACATATACTTAGATGTTTTAAATCCTGAATTATAATGCCACCAAGTGAGAAAACAAATTTATAAAGTAGTAAAATCAATATTGATTCAGTTCTCTTCAATGTTCCCATTTTTTCCAAAAAGGATAAGCATGATTCAATAGCATTACGCTCATTAAACAGTAAGACGGTAGAAAGAGTTCCCTTATATTCTTAATTGCAATAAGTATTTATATTTTTAAGCTCATTGAGATACAATGAAGAATTTGAACAAAAACATTTAAAATAAAAATATAACCTATAATTTCAAGAGCACTTGTGATATTATTTTCTACTTATCTGCCATTTTAGGATATTTATATTATTAAGAAAGTTTGAGAAACAGTCTGTTATACTCTTTCTGTAAGTTGCACTGGCCCACAGGCAAGAAATTCAGATTTTACTCCTGGTGTTCTTAGTAGTATCCTAGAATTTCTTTCACGATACTCAGATTTCTAGGTGTACTTATTTGCTTGAAATTGTCTGATTAGCTCCATTTTATCATCTAGTAATTGCAAAAGTCTGTGAATTAATCTAGCACCGTGTCCACTTCTATAAAAGCTCAATAAATACTTGCCAAATGTTGACTCACACACTCACTGGTTTGACTAAAAAAAAATTTTTACTTATAATAAATAAATAAATACAATATATTACCAAGGTACTGTCATAAAGAACAATTTTTAATTTTTAAAAAAAATTTAAAATTATACTTTAAGTTCTAGGGTACATGTGCACAGCATGCAGATTTGTTACATAGGTGTACATGTGCCATGTTGGTTTGCTGCACCCATCAACTAATCATTTACATTAGGTATTTCTCCTAATGCTATCCCTTCCCAAGCCCCCCACCCCGTGACAGGCCCCAGTGTGTGATGTTCTTCACCCTGTGTCCAAGTGTTTTCATTATTCAGTTCCCACCTATGAGTGAGAACATGTAGTGTTTGGTTTCTGTTCCTGTGTTAGTTTACTGAGAATGATGGTTTCTAGCTTCATCCATGTCCCTGCAAAGGACATGAACTCATCCTTTTTTATGGCTGCAGAGTATTCTATGGTGTATACGTGCCAGTCTATCGTTGGTGGACATTTGGATTGGTTCCACATCTTTGCTATTGTGAATAGTGCCATGATAAACATACATGTGCATGTGTCTTTATAGTAGCATGATTTATAATCCTCTGGGTATAAACCCAGTAACGGGATGGCTGAGTCAAATGGTATTTCTAGTTCTAGATCCTTGAGGAATGGCCACACTGTCTTCCACAATGGTTGAGCTAATTTACACTCCCACAAAAAGTGTAAAAGCGTTCCTATTTCTTCACATCCTCTCCAGCATCTCTTGTTTCCTGACTTTTTAATGATCACCATTCTAACTGGTGTGGGATGGTATCTCATTGTGGTTTTGATTTGCATTTCTCTGATGACCAGTGATGATGAGCATTTTTTCGTGTCTCTGTTGTCTTCATAAATGTCTTATTTTGAGAAGTGTCTGTTCATGTTCTTTGCCCACTCTTTGATTTTTTTTCTTGTAAATTTGTTTAAATTACTTGTGAATTCTAGATATTAGCCGTTTGTCAGATGGGTAGCTTGCAAAAAATTTCCCCCATTCTGTAGGTTGCCTATAAATTCTAATGGTAGTTTCTTTTGTGCTGCAGAAGGTCTTTAATTTAATTAGATGCCATTTGTCTATTCTGGCTTTTGTTGCCACTGCTTTTGGTGTTTTCTTCATGAAGTCCTTGCCCATGCCTATGTCCTGAATGGTACAATTGCAGTTTTGTTTCAAGAACATATTGCACAGTGGTGTAGTTTGGGCTTTTAGTGTAACCATCACCTAAATAATATACATTGTACCCATGAAGTAATTTTTCTTCCCTCCCCATTCACCTTCCAACCCTTCCCAGTATAAGATGTATATTATTCCACACTTTATGTTCATGTATAAGCAGTATTTACCTTCTGTATTTGTTTGTTCTCATGCTGCTTATAAAGACATACCTGAGACAGGGTAATTTATAAAGAAAAAAGAGTTTTAATAAACTCCCAGTTTCACATGGCTGGAGAGGCCTCACAATCATGGCAGAAAGTGAAGGAGGAGCAGAGACACATCTTACATGCTGGCAGGCAAGAGAGTGTGTGCAGGGGAACTGCCCTTTATAAAACAATCAGATCTCATGAGGCCTATTCACTGTCACCAGAACAGCAGTGGAAATGCCTGCCCCCATGATTCGATTACCTCCCCCCAGGTCCCTCCTAAGACATGTGGGGATTATAGGAGCTACAGTTCAAGATAAGATTTGGGTGGGGACACAGTCAAATCATATCAGCTCCCATTTATAAGTCAGAACATGTAGTATTTGGCTTTGGGTTTCTGAGTTGTTTCACTTATGATAATGGCCTCCACTTCTATCCATATTGCTGAGAAAGATATGATTTTATTTTTTTATGGCTGAATAGTATGTGTGTGTGTGTGTGTGTGTGTGTGTGTGTGTGCGCAAGTGTATACCACATTTGTTTATTCAGTTATCCATTAGCGGACATTTAAATTGATCCTATATCTGCTTTTGTGACTAGTGCTGCAATAAGCAGAAGAGTGCAGGTATCTATTTGACAAAGTCATTTCTTTTCCTTTGGGTAATATCCAGTAGTGAGTTTGCTGGGAGGAATAGTAGTTCTATATATAGTTCTTTGAGAATCTCCATACTGCTTTACATAAACGTATTAATGTACATACCCAACAACAGTATGTAAGCTTTCACATCTCTTTTTTTTTTTTTTTTTGAGACGGAGTCTTGCTCTGCCACCCAGACTGGAGTGCAGTGGCCGGATCTCAGCTCACTGCAAGCTCCGCCTCCCGGGTTTACGCCATTCTCCTGCCTCAGCCTCCCGAGTAGCTGGGACTACAGGCGCCCGCCTCGTCGCCCGGCTAGCTTTTTGTATTTTTAAGTAGAGACGGGGTTTCACCGTATTAGCCAGGATGGTCTCGATCTCCTGACCTCGTGATTCGCCCGTCTCGGCCTCCCAAAGTGCTGGGATTACAGGCTTGAGCCACCGCGCCCAGCCAAGCTTTCACATTTCTCCCCTTACTCACCAACATCTGTTACTTTTTTCGCTTTTTTTTTTCCTTTGAGACAGAATCTCGCTCTTTCAGGCTGGAGTGCAGCGGCGCAATCTCGGCTCACTGCAATCTCCGCCTCCCAGGTTCACGCCATTCTCCTGCCTCAGCCTCCCGGGTAGCTGGGACTACAGGCGCCCGCCGCCACACCCGGCTATTTTTTTGTATTTTTGGTAGAGACAGGGTTTCACCGTGTTACCCAGGATGGTCTCCATCTCCCGACCTCGTGATCCGCCTGCCTTGGCTTCCCAAAGTGCTGGGATTACAGGCATGAGTCATCACGTCTGGCCCCTTTTCTGGCTTTTTAATAATAGCCATTACTATGATATCTCACTGTGGTTTTAATTTGCATTATTCTGATTAGTAATATTGAGCATTTTTTCATATGATTTTTGACCATGTATATGTCTTCTTCTGGAAAAAAAAAAAAAAAAAAAGTCAATTCACGTCCTTTGACCACATTTTAGTGTGGTTATTTGACTTTTGTTGTTGAATTGTTTGAGCTCCTTGTAGATTCTGGATATTAGTCCCCTGTTGGAAGGATAGTTTGCAAATATTTTCCCTCATTATGCAGGGCATTTGTTCACTTTGTTGATTATTGATTATTACATTGGCTGTGTAGAAAATTTTTGGTTTAATATGGTGCCCTTTGCATATTTTTGTTTTTGTTACTGTGCTTTTGAGATCTTAGTTATGAATTATTTGCCTAGGCCAATGTCCAGAAGAGTTTACCTGAATTTTCTTCTACTGTTTTTATAGTGTCAGGTCTTACATTTGAGTCTTTAATCTATCTTGAGTTGATTTTTGTATATGACAAAGAGGCAAAAGAGGTACAGTTTCATTCTTCTGCATATAAAAATCTATTTTTTCAGTATTATTTATTGAATAGGGTATCTTTTCCTCAGTATATGGTTGTGTCCACTTTGTCAAAGATCAGTTGGTTGAAGATATGAGACTTTACTTGTGGGTTCTCTATTCTTTGCCATTGATTTCTTCATGTATTTTTATACAAATGACATGCTGTTTTGGTTATAATAGCCTTGTAGTGTAATTTGAGGTCAGATAATATGATACCTCCAGCTTTGCTGTTTTCACTTACAATTGCTTTGGCTTTTGGACTTCTATTTTTGGTTTCCTAATAATGTAAAAATTATTTGTATTAATTCTGTGAAAAATAATGTTTTATTTCGATAGGAATTACATTGAATCTATAAATTGCTTTGGGCAGTATGATCATTTTAACTATTTTAATTCTTCCAATCCGTGATCATGGGATGTTTTTCCATTTGTTTGTGCCATCTATGATTTCTTTCATCAGTGTTTTATAGTTTTCCTTGTAGAACTCTTTTACCTCCTTGATTAAATATATTTCTAGGTATTTTAGTTTTTATTTAGCTATTGTAAGTGGGATTCTCCTCTTGATTTTGTTCTCAGTTTGAAAATTACTAATGTATAGAAATGCTACTGATTTTTGTGAGTTGATTTTGTATCCCAAAATGTTACTGTATTCATTTTTCAAATCTAAGCATTTTTTGATGGAGTCTTTAGTTTTCTAGATGTAAGATCATATTGTCAACAAAAAGAGATATTTTGACTTCTTCTTTTCCAATTTGGGTGCTGCTTATTTCTTCCACTTTTCCAATTGCCCTGGCTAGGACTTCCAGTACTATATTAAATAGAAGTGATGAAAGTGGACATTCTTGTCTTCTTCCAGTTCTCAGAGGGAATGCTTTCAACTTCTTCCATTCAGTATGCTGTGGGTTTGTCACACACAACGTTTATTATTTTGAGATATGTTTCTTCTATTCTTAGTTTGCTGACAGTTTCTTCTCATGAAGAGATGCAGAATATTATCAAATGCTTTTTTTATTAATCTGTTGAGATCCTATGGTCTTGTCCTTAATTTTGTTTATGTGATTTATCACATTTATTTATTTGTGTATGTTGAATTATCTTTTGTACTTCTGATATATTTAAGACCTCTTGAAATAAGACCCACTTATTCACGGTGGATCATCTTTTTCATGTGCTGTTGGATTTGGTTTGTTAGTAATTTTATGGGAACTTTTGCATCTATATTCATGAGGTATATTGATCTGTAGTGTTTATTTTTGGTTGGTTGTTTGTTTGCCACAAGGAATAATTTTTTTTTCAGATAATCCAACAATCAGATTCCAACAGTCTCCAGGAATATAAGGCACCATTGTCTTAGAAAATATCAGTTTTTACAAAGACAGCATAACGCTTTGTTTTGCATTACAAATCTAGTATAAGCCCCCTAACCCATCAAGATCAGGTAATGCAGATTATTTAAATTGTACAAGTAGCATTTTGCACTTCTGATGTATTTAAGACATCTTGGAATGAATTATTATGTCTTGATAGCTATCAATTCTGTTAAATTTTTTAAAAATTTCAATGCTGTATTTATCTTTTTTTCCTCTTCATCTTCAGTGCTACCTAATGGCTGATTTCATTGCAACAACTTCCAAGTAGTCTTCCAGCTCTTGTCTGTTTCATTTTGCTAAACATAACTGTAATGACTTTACCTAACTTAGTTTTAAATGTTGGGCCTAGTTTGTATAATTTAGCCCATGCAAAACTTTTAATCATACTTACCATTACTCCACAATTCCAAACCACAATTTTTTCACTAAGACATCATGTTTTCCATTCACTATGCCTGACCTATCACTCTCCCCTATCTTGCAACATTTATCTGAATTTCTATATTCAGTTAGAGCCCAACATTACTCTCTCTTTCTCTCTCCCTCTAGTATACTCAGTTTAACATTTTTTTGAAATGTATGTATAGGTATAGTTCACAATTTTGAATTGGAAATAATTTAATTGGTATTTTTATTTTTATCTTTAACTTATATGATACAATGTGCATGATTAACTTTCCCCCTCTCTGGTAGATTGAACCAGTGTCCCAAATTTTTATTCCAGGCTATATCCATTCTCTTTGTCACGTAACTTTGCAACATCCTCTTACTGAGGATTAGAGTACAATTCTTAGCCTCTTGGTAGTAACATTTGGCTTGTTTTGTCCAGTGAGATATTAGTGCATATAACACAGGCAGCTTAACAAGTACTTGTACTCCTGGGCTTACTCACTCCTGGAAATAGCAAAAGAAGATCACATGTGAGCTAGCCCATAGTCTCAGGAGAAACATCAAAGACAAATAGAATAGAGTTGCCTAAACTAAGATTTTCAACAAAAGTCCAGCCAAGAATTTAGCCAACATCTGACCCTTAGAAAGACAGACTAGCTAAGTCAAGCTTAACTGAGTCAATCCTAGATTAAATGAATCATGACCAACCAATAAACTATTATTTTAGGTCACTAAGTTTTGATATAGTATTGTATGCTGGACAAGCCACTGTTGATATTTCATAGTTAGCACTGAGTTAATAATTGTTCAGAAGAAAATAATATCACAACTCTCAGTTTTGACATTATGTATTTTCACATTACATGTTCTTTAATTTGATCAATATATGTGCTTTCCATAGTCAAAAGAAAAAGGTCTTTTTGTTTTCCATTATTATGAACATTTTGGCAAACAAAACTTTGAGATATTAGCTAGAATCTGTGTTTTGCTTTTTCAGAAATTCAATTGTAATTTTGTATATTATTCTATATGAGAATACTACAGTTGTTAATTGTGTTGACAATCAAGTATGATAACATATAAATAAAACATGTTTACTGATTATCATTAATGCCTATAATGTAAATGTTATGCTCTTAAGGCTTTGTGAGGCAATCGTTCAAGACAGACTAAAATGGACTTGAACAGAAATAGAGACAAGGACAACTGTTTAATTTAAAAAACATGGGGTTGGGGAAGGTGGCCCATGCCTATAATCCCAGCACTTTGAGAGGCCGAGGCAGGTGGACCACCTGAGGTCAGGAGTTGAAGACTAGCCTGGCCAACATAGTGAAACTCTGTCTCTCCTAAAAATACAAAAATTAGCCAGGCTTGGTGGTGTGCATCTGTGTTCCCAGCTACTCGGGAGGATAAGGCAGGAGAATCACTAGAACATGGGAGGTGGAGGTTGCAGTGGACCTAGATCGTGCCATTGCATTTCAGCCTTGGTGACAGAGTGAGACTCCCTCTCAAAATAAAGAAATAAATGAAAGAAAAAAAAAAAAAAAAAAAAAAACATGGGGTACTGGACTTGAGAAAAGTTGAGTTAAAATAAATATTTATTTTCTTAATCCAGTCTATCACAGATGGACATTTGGGTTGATTCCAAGTCTTTGCTATTGTGAATAGTGCCACAATAAACATACGTGTGCATGTGTCTTTGTAGTAGAATAATTTATAATCCTTTGGGTATATACCCAGTATTGGGATGGCTGGATCATATGGTACATCTAGTTCTAGATCCTTGAGGAATTGCCATACTGTTTTCCATAATGGTTGAACTAGTTTACAATCCCACCAACAGTGTAAAAGTGTTCCTATTTCTCCACATCCGTGGCACATATACACCATGGAATACTATGCAGCCATAAAAAAGGATGAGTTTGCGTCCTTTGTAGGGACATGGATGCAGCTGGAAACCATCATTCTTAGCAAACTATCACAAGAAGAGAAAACCAAACACGCATGTTCTCATTCATAAGTGGGAACTGAACAATGAGGAAACTTGGACTCGGGAAGGGGAACATCACACATCGGGGCCTATCATGGGGAGGGGGGAGGGGGGAGGGATTGCATTGGGGAGTTATACATGATATAAATGATGACTTGATGGGTGCTGACGAGTTGATGGGTGCAGCACACCAACATGGCACAAGTATACATATGTAATAAACCTGCACGTTATGCACATGTACCCTAGAACTTAAAGTATAATAAAAAAAAATAAATAAATAAATAAGTATTTATTATATTGCAAAATGCTTCTTAGATTATGAGTGTATTGAAAGAAAATCTGATACATCAGAGTAAAAGGAACAAAACACATCATGTAAGCTACTATTGTATGCCTCTGATATATCAATTATTCAGAAGATTTATTGCATTTTATGCCTGATGGCCTATGGAAAATTGTACTCCTGAGAGTGCCTTTTTGAATAGCAAACAGATGCACACACACTTGAAGAATCTTTTATAACCAAATTTCATGTGATTATGAGATAAAATTAAAATATATCACTAGGCAAATTTCAAAGAACTAAAGTACTCAGATGAATTTAACTAAGAATTGTGATTACTATGCAAGTAAAATTGAAGGAATTAATCAAAACAATTATTTTTAAATGTAACTTGTGTTTATTTATTTGAATTCTCATGCAAACTGAGTCCCTGTATTTGGAAGTGTAGGCTGTTAAAAAGTATGAAAATCACTGGTGATTTATTTATTTATTTTTTTTTTTGAGGCGGAGTCTTGCTCTGTTGCCCAGGCTGGAGTGCAGTGGCCGGATCTCAGCTCACTGCAAGCTCCACCTCCCGGGTTCCCGCCATTCTCCTGCCTCAGCCTCCCAAGTAGCTGGGACTACAGCTCGGCTAGTTTTTTGTATTTTTAGTAGAGACGGGGTTTCACTGTGTTCGCCAGGATGGTCTCGATCTCCTGACCTTGTGAGATTTATATTTTTTAATTTGAATCTATTTACCTGATTATGAGTCATGTATTTGTGTTATACGCATTGAGAAAATATGAAAAAGAAAGCTAAAATCCAACATCATACCACCAACCAAATATATAAAATTTCAGTGATTTTCAGTACTGTCTATGTATGATCAGAATGTTTTTACGACTTTGAAATCTAATTTTTTATTTATCATTACATTTAAATATCATCTAACTTTATAAAAATAGTTCCAATATAATTTTAATAGCTGCATATTATCCTACGTAATAGAACTAGAATTAGTTCTAATTTACTAGTTTAGGGTACACATAGAGTCATATGATTCCGCTTAATCATATTGACCTTATTCTGATCTTATTAGCAGTAAATCCATTATTTTTCTCTTGAGACTATCCTTGTCCAGAATTATTTAAGAATATCAAGCATGGTTTATTCAATCCAAAATATTCAGTGATGTTTTCAAATATCAGAGGGAGGGAAAACTACGCATATTAGTGATAACTATAGTTATTTTCAGTATTGCTTTGGTCACCATCACAGGATTGCTAAAGACCATTGATTATACATAGTTCAATGATTGCTAGTCAAGTGTAGCAAGTGTTCTCCAGCTGGCTGAGGTCCCTGGTTAGAAAGCAAAGTTCTCTCCCCTTCATCCTAATAATTACACTTATTTTTTTCTTTATGATCTTATACCAAGACATTTTTATCAAGAAAGATTGCTAGGGCACCAAGTAAAGAGCGTTTGCCGTCTTCCAGTCTTAATCACAAGCTTTACTAAGAAACGACATTATCTTATAAATATTTAGTTTCTTGTCTTGCCTTTTCCTTTGAGGTCATCAACACACACAACCTTCTTTATCCATATAAGGTGAACTCCCTCATACTGTATTATTCATTTCAGGAAAACAACAACCTTCTTCTTCTTCTTTTTTTTTTTTTTTTTTTTTGAGACAGAGTCTTGCTCTGTAGCCCAGGTTGGAGTTCAGTGGCGACCTCGGCTCACTGCAAGCTCCGCCTCCCGGGTTCACGCCATTCTCCTGCCTCAGCCTCCTGAGTAGCTGGAACCACAGGCGCCGGCCACCGCGCCCGGCTATTTTTTTTTTTTTTTTTTTTTGTATTTTTAGTAGAGACGGGGTTTCACCGTGGTCTCGATTTCCTGACCTCATGATCTGCCCGCCTCAGCCTCCCAAAGTGCTGAGATTACAAGCTGTTTTTAATTTTTTTTTCCAGCCCACACATAAAGGACACCTGAGCAAATCTTTCTAACTTGAAATTTTCAAGTGTCTTTATCTACAAAGACATATCTATGATTTTCTATACTAATTGGGGCACTCCTATCATTGCATATTGCATATTCAAAAATTGCTTACGGAGTGCCAACCATGTATCAAGTACTCTTACACTTTTTGAAGACAGAATGATAAGAATAGGACAAAGTCCCCTGCTCTCATGGAGCTTATATTCTAGTGCAAGAAGCCATAAAGTAAATAAATAGACTAATACAGAAATTAGGAATATTAAGCAGCAAGTAGTCCTTTAGAGGACATGACATTTTCACCAATAACTCAGAATCTAGAAGGAATAAGTCATGAAATAATATGGGTGAAGGGAGTTTCAGGCAGAAAGTTTCAGCTAGTGCAAACCCCCTATGCTTTGTGTGTTTTAGGAAGAGAAAGAAAGCCAGTGTAGCTCAAGATGATGGATTTGTTCTTCTAAAAGGAATAGAATTGTAAATGTGGACAGAGGCAGGCTTGTGATAGAACAGGTATTTGGCTTTGTTGGCTAAATATTAAGTTTTAATTTTATTAAATTCACTGGAATGCCATGGAAGAATTTTAAGTAAGGTATTAAGTGCCATTGTTTTTATTTTTAAAATTTGTTGAAAGTTTACTCCATTTGTGGATAATGAATTCTATATGAATTAAAATGGAATGTGGAAGAATAATTAGGAGGCTATTCTAATAATCCAAATCATATAATGGATTTCAAGCTCCGTCAAGAAGGAAAAAATTGGACAGATATGGTAACTGGCAGGAAAATATTTTAAAGCAGAAATGACAAGCAGCTTAAATCTTAAATAAAATAAAATAAAATACTGCCACAACAAATAAATAGATGGGAATCTAAACAGATACAGAGATAGTTTGTGTGTGTATATATCTATATATATATATATACAATTTTATGTATATATATTTCAAAAACTAAAAAAAATTCAATTTCTGAAATTAAAAATCTGCATGACTATAACAGTAGAATGGGGGTTGTAAAAATATAAACATAGCAGAAAGAATATTGAATTTGAAGCCATATCTCTTTAAATGTCTGATTTATAAAATTTTGCAATCGCCGTGAGCCAGTTCAATAGACTTCACTCTAGTAGTCACTTACTTTATCTATTAAATGAACATTTAATACTGGCATTAAATTATTAATGCATTTTTATCTATATCTTTATTTTTATCATATTTAAAATCAGGAGCTTATTGGCATTAGCACAATGCAAAAAAATACTGGGAAGGAAGTGGAAATTTGGAAATATGATCAAATTGTGGTAAATTTGTACGCTAAACAATGGATTTATAACCATATCTAACTGTGTAATTAGCTAGATATGTGATACTGGACAAGTTATATGAATTCTGCTATCCTTATTTCTCATCTAGAAAAGTGAAATGATAATGCACATGAACAATATTGCAAAAAACGATAGAAAAAATATATGTAAAATGCCAAGAACCTACAAGTAGAAATCACTGGCATTGCAGTGTTTCAAAACAGTCTGTTAATTGTAATATTATTGCTATCATATTGAGTGTTTATAATTTAGATAGTAGTTTATGACATATAACAACAGATATTTAGTATGCATAAAGTAGTTAGAATTCTGACCCTATGCTCTGAAAATGATGTCACATGTCAATAGTCTATCTTACTCTAAGGTAAAATATTTTATCATTAAGTATTACCTAACTTAAAACTGTGTTAAAATATTTTTGTAAAAGGTAAAATCATCAGGAAAACTTTACAGGTTTTGAGGCATTATAAGACTTTTTAAAAGTTTCTTAAAAACGACAATTTGTTTTTGGAAAATTTTTTCTCATTTACTGTGAAAAAGCAAGACTAAAAGTGTGTTTAGTTGTGTATCAAGGTTTTGTTAAAGAAAAACCAACAAAACACACCACACACAAATTAAAAACAAACAAACAAAAACAACCAGAAAACAAAACAAAACAAAAAAACCAAAAAACCCACAAGCCTATGATGCATCACGAATTGAGTAAACTTTGGTTTAACTGTGAGGAAACTTCATTAAGAGACTGAATCTTTATATTACTAGGTAGCTTTACTTCCATTTTGATTTTTGTTTCTTGTTATGGTCTCTGAAGTTTCCCTGTGCTGATAGCTTTTCCACATTAATTTTTCCATTTATCACATATTGATGGAGCACCACATTGTATTAGGCATGGTTTCAGACCAATGACCAAATGACCAGTGATCAACAAACAACAACCAAATTCCTACTTTCTTAGAGATGGCATTCTTATTTGGGGAGTCTGATAATTATGAAATAAATAGGCAAAATATATACATTGTTAGATGATGTGTGTCGTGTAGAAAAGTAAACCAGGTAAGGGAATAGAAAATGCTAGTGCAGGGGTGAGTCAATTTTAAATAGAAAGATCAGGGAAGGCATCCCTGAGACGACATTTGAACAAAGATCCGAAAAATATAGGAGAGGCTTTACATTTTTTCCTGCGTGGAAAACAATGGAAACTTCCTTTTAAGCCGAGGAAACAAGTTCAGGTTTCTAAGTGGAAACTCTTTGGCTTGTCAGAGGATCGGACTGACAGCCAGTGAGACTGGAGTGGTGTAAGCTAGCAAGGAAGATAGAGCTTCTGTTACAGGAGTTGTATAGGGATCAAACCCGGAGGGCTTCGTCTAAAAAGAGAATCACCACTGAGCCATGGATAATTGTGTGAACAGCAGCTTGGAGGAGCCAGGTGTTTGTTTTGGTACATAGGTGTAGATATAGAATATAAGGTCCAAAGGCTCAGCATTGAGGTTATCAATTTTAAAAGTTAGGGAAGAGAACAGAGAAGATAAAGATACTGAGAAGAAGAAAACCAGAATTTTTCTTTTGAAAACTTAGGAAGAAGTAACCAACTGTATAAATAATATTGGCAGGTCAAGTAAGATGATAACTTAAAAATGCCCACTGGATTTAGCAATCTGGAGATCATTGGTAATTTTCTTAAGAATATTTTTAGAGATAAACAGGGAAAAAAGCCAGACTGGATTAAATTCAAGAGGGGATAGTAAGTCATGAATAATGTATCTTGTACAGATAAGTCTTCCAAATGACTGTGTTACAAAAGGTAATAGACAAAAGGAGCAGTATAGAGATATGGAGTCAAGATAATTTTTTTTTTTTTTTTTTTTTTTTTGCTGTTTGTTGAGAGTATGAGAAAAATAGAAGCATGTTTATATACTAATATAAATTATCTAGTAACCAGAAGTAAAATGATGATGACAGAAAAAAGGGGAGAAAAAATATAGACATATCATTTATTTGATAAGTGGAGATGGCTTATAGAGCATAAGTGGGGGATGTCTTGCTTCTAGTAGGAGCATATGAAGTTCATCCAGAACAAAATGGAATAAGGCAGAGTTTATGGCCACTGATGATCCTACGTAAAAACGTTTAGTGTCTTAGAAACAGAAAAATAAGTTATTTTCCCACAGTTCTGTAACTGGGGCAGGGATTGCAGAGAATAGCTCATCTCTGCCCCACATGTTTCTGTGCCAGCTGAACTGCCAAAAGTGGCTCTTCACTCTTATGGGCTAATGTCTTTACTAAGATGGCTGACATAACTGGAATTTTACCATGTATCTCTCTTTATTTCTACATAGTCCCTTGCATGGCTAACTTTGGCCTTACATAAAGCATGATGTTTTATATTGGTTGGAATTCTGACTTAGTAGCCAAATTCACCCACAGTACAAAAGCAGAAGCTTCCATGCTCATAAACATCACTTTTTGCCACTTTTTTTTAGTCTAAGCAGTCACAGGGCCAGTGCAGATTCAAGGGAAGATAAAACAGATTGTACCTTTGGATGGGAGAGTGGCAAAGTCATATTGTAACAGAACATGTGGAATATGAGATATCTTAGCCATCGTTGGAAACATGATCTACAATTCTATCCTATAAAGTCCTGGTAAGCATTTATAATATGTTTAATAAAGTTGCATGAAAACATTTCATAATTAGATACTCAAAAATGAGAATGTGATTATCATATTACAATTTTGTGGTATAACATTTATCTCTGCATTATACTCAGTCTCAAAATTTCCCCAACTTCAAGTGGGAGAATTACTTTTATTTAAGAAAAATGGAGAATCAAATTGTAACAGAAAAACTAAAATTAAAAAAATGACTTTTAGTTGTTACTTCCTACAACTCTCAACTTAATATGTGACAAAAATCATCACTACAGATTATTTTCATTAAAAAGTAGGTGCTCAAATATTTTTTATTTTAAATCTCTTCATAATGAATTAGTTTTTGGCTACTTTATAAATGATTTTAATTACTGAAAGTCAATGACTTTATATAAAAGGAACTTAAAATTTAGAGAATGATGAATTATTTTATTTCATGCTCTCCAAGTTTTTGCAATGGAAGGCATTATTATTTTTTAATAGTGAGAACATTAATATCTAATGACACATTAGACATCTCATGATGTGTTATATCAGTTAGGGAACACCTGAGTCATGCATTGAGATAATTGCATTATCTTCTTTGACCTAATATAATTAATTGTACAATCTTTGGTAAATCAAGCCACATTTAGATTAAGACATCCATTTATTAAACAAAAAATAGTTTAAAATTTGTAAATATGCTAAAATGTCCTGCATAATTAGTAAATGATCTTAGCATTGAAATTACATTGAGCAAATATTTTATACAATGTATGTACTGATTTATTTCTGCATAAAAAAGCTACCCAAACATGAAGACTAAAAACAGTAGCAGTGTACTAGCTCAGAGGTTTGTAAGGCAGAATTACAGTGTGGCATGGTTGGTTCTCTACTCAGAGTATCACAAAGCTAAAATCAACATGTCAGCTTGACTGTAGTCTCTTTTAGGGGATCTGGTAGAAAATCCACTTGCAAGCTCGTATTTGTGGTTACCAGAATTCAGTTTTTTGTGGTCACAGGACTGAGGTTTCTATTACCTTGCTACATGGTCAACTTCATCATCAAGTCAGCAATAGTGTATCAAATCTTTTCTGTGCTTAAAGTCTCTGGTTTCTGCATCCATCTTGAAAAAGAAAAAAGAGAACAAACAAACAAACACCACCACCAACAACAACAAACTCTGCTTTTAAAAGGCTCATGAGATTAGGTCAGGATAGTCCACATAATCTTTCTATGTGAAGGTCAACTGTGCCATATAGCATAACTTAATAATGGAAGTAAAATCTGTCATATTCATTTTCTTGGAGATTATATATAGAGGATATACTATGGGTAGAAAATTTTCAGGGACATCTTGAAATTCTGCCAACCACAATATAAAATGGCAATTTCTTATAATAACAAAATGATCCATGCTTCTTTCTCTAATCCAGACATGGAAATTAAATAAAGCATGATTTTTTTTTTTTTCCTGAAATGATCATTTTCAGCACTGTAACAGTATTCTTTCAAAACTTTGTTTCAAGTTTTTGTATTATTGTAGTAAGAACACTTAACAGTTCTAACCTTGTAAAAAGTTTTAAAGTTGACACTACAATATTGTTAATTTTTGACACAATCTTATACAGTTGGTTTTGAAACCTTATCTTGCGTAACTGAAACTTTATACTCACTGAAGGACAGCTCCCCATTTTCCTTTCTCCCCAGCCTGTAACAACCATCTTTCTACTCTCTGCTTTCATGAGTTTGACTATTTTAGAAGTTGGAGGACATTATTTTAAGTGAAATAAGCCAGTCATTGGAAACATATTTTATGGTTCCACTTATATATGAAATAACAGCACTCTCATTGAGAGGTAATCCTTGTACTGCCACTGTGGTAGTGAGAAACAAATATTGTAAGTAACAAAAGTTTCTCTTAAATGTTTGTTTCACTAGAAGATGGATTTACTGCCAAATGGTTTCTTATGTATACAAAAAACTCTAAGGTTAACTTTAGAGCTAAGATTTAGGGTAAAGATTCTACAGTTCAGAGCTTTCCAAATCCTGCTCTCAATCTAGCTTATTTTAGTGCTTAGTATAAAGGAAGTTAGGAAAGAATTGAGTGGCTGCCTTTCTTTTGACCAGTCCCTTCAGGGTCTTTCATTTGAATAACCATTATTATTAATCTAATTGTTGGCTTATCTGCAACACACAGGTAAATATTCTATTCTTTTCTTTTCTTTTTAGATTTAGTAGATTGCACGTGTTACGTAGCTAAAGGAGCTATGAAAAGACAACTGTAAAAAATAAAGGAGATTGATCTTATGATGTTGATTATGCTTGAATTACAAAGTTAGAGAACCTGATCCTCTTAAAAATAAATTAAAATATATGTATGCTATAATCTTACTGAAAAGATTGAAGTAAAAATTCAACCTAAGTAACAATAGGAAATGATGCTCTGAACAGATGTAAAAAGAGTTATAGATAGATACTGTATTCTATTAATATTTTATGGTTTAGATGGCTTAGCAAGCTAACCTGTGAGCAAGATCTGGCCACCTGTTTTTATATGGCCATCAAGGAAAGAATGGTTTTACAATTTAAAACATATGTGTATACACACACACACACACACACACACACAGATATACACACACATATAGAGAGAGATAGATGTAATAAGGATTATTATTATTATTATTTTAGACAGAGTCTTATTCTGTTGCCCCCAGACTGTAGTGTATTGGTACTATCTCGGCTCACTGCAACCTCTGCCTCCCAGGTTCTAGCGATTTTTCTGCCTCAGCCTCCCAAGCAGCTGGGACCACAGGTGCACACCACCACACCTGGCTAATTTTTGTATTTATAGCAGAGATGAGGTTTCACCATATTGGTCAGTCTTGTCTTGTACTCCTGCCCTCTTGTTCCTCCCGCTTCAGTCTCCCAAAGTGCTGGGATTACAGGTGTGAGTCACTGTGCCCGGCAAATAGAGATTTATATTATATATATTATGTATATACTCTGGCATTTTGGCCAGAACAGTTGCTCAATTTTACTTATTGGCCCGCAAAATCTAAAATATTTACTATTTGGCATTTTACAGAAAATGTTTAGCAACCTCTGCTCTAGTTTATATATATTTTTCAAATAACGGTATGTGTTACCAATTTTTAAATTACTTTATATGTATCTAAAGTTGAACAAATAAATGTATGAATTATAGACAAAGGAAGCCATACTTTTTACTGTTAGAGAATAAAGTGACAAGCAAGAGAGGAGAGAGAGGCTAGAATGAACCTGATGTTGCTAGATTAGAGTAGAGTACACAAATGAACTCATGTTTATTTTAATAGAAATATATGATAGATCGTGAAATATTGGTTGAACAATACATCATAGATAGATGGAGAGTACATGGCTACTGATACAGATAAACAGATGCATATGTGTGTATATGCTTCTTATTATACATATGTGTATTTGCTTGCTCTGCCAACTGAGGGGGCCTAGAATCAATGATACCCCAATAAAAATGAACACACTACGTGCCTGAATCATGATTTTCAAATACCCTTCTCCATGAAAATGAATTAAGGCCTGGAGAAATAAAACTATGTTGTTAAACCTGAAATATTTTACAATGCTAGAAAGTAATGAAATGCTCAAAATCAACCAATTTGAGCAAAAAAGATAAAAAAAAAACACAATAGCATTGTGTAACTCAAAGAATAGCATAAAAATGTATGAATTCATACTGATATAAAAATATTCAGTAGCAAATGGAGAGAAAGCTCAATTCATCCTGAAAGCAAAGTTTAAAATAGTATATTCTGGTAGTCTCCCCCTCCATGAGGTAGTAGCTAATATCACCCCCTACTCCATGTCAAGTATGGGATAGACTTCCTGACTCACATCCAAAAGATAGAATATGGAAAGAAAGAAACAAAAATAGTAAATTATTTACAGGTATACTGGCAAACACTATCTTAACCAAGCGGTCAAGTTTAATATCACTGGTAAGAAGTCATGTTGATACCATGTAATCCATGATACAATGTGCTAAAAATGAACCATCAACAGACAAATGGATCAAGAAAATATGGTGTATATACACAGTGGAATATTTTTCACCCATAGAACCAGATTCTGTTATTTGCAACAACATGGATGGAACTAGAGGTCATTATATTAAGTGAAATAAGCCCAGGCACAGAAAGAAAAACTTCATGAGTTCTCACTTATTTGTGGAAGTTAAAAATTAAAACAACTGGACTCATGGAGATAGAGAGCAGAATGATGATTACCAAACACTGGGAAGGGTACAGTAGTGTGGGGGTCGGGGGAAGCACAGGGTGGTTCGGGGGAAGTAGAGATGGTTAATGGGTATAAAGATAGAGTTAGAATGAATAAGAACTAGTATTTAATAGCATAACAGGGACACTACAGTCAAAAATAATTTATTATACATTTAAAAAATAAGTAATGGTATAATTTAATTGTTTGTAACACAAATAAATGGCAAATGTTTGAGGTGACAGATACTTCATTTACCCTGATGCGATTATTATGCATTGTATGTCTGTATCAAGAATGCTCACATACTTCATAAATATACATACCCACTACATATGTACCCATAAAAATTAAAAATGAAAAAGAATGGCACTTCACCTCTGTGGACTTTATCCTCATACTCATTACTCTAATCTAACCATGAGAAAACATCATAGAAACCCTATTTTAGGATTTTCTTTGAAATAGGTAACCAGCATTCAAAAGTGACAAGATTGTAAAGACATAAGAAAACTTTGTCACAGATGAAAGAGACTAATGATAAATTGCAACATCGTTTCCTGGATTGGATATTGTAACAGAAAAAAAGAACATGGATGGTAAAATTGGCAAAATTCACATGAAATTTGCAGTTTATTATAAGTAATGTATTAGTATTTATTATTTATAATAGTATTATTATAAATACTAATTTCTTAGTTTGCATAAATTTGCTATAGTTATATAAAATGTTAATATTGAAAAAAGCTGGATAAAGGGAATGTGGCTCATATATGACATTATCCTTTTGTAAATCTAAAATTATTTCAGAATAAAATGCTTATTGATTAGCTTACAATAAATGAGAACAAATAAGAACTACTTATCCAATAACAATTTTTGTTTTATTTTTAATAATTTGAAATGTTCACCCACATCTTCCAATATAACATGGAATTTGAACATGAATGTGATTTTACAATGAACTAACACCCTTTTTTCCACTCTAAAAAGCAGCATTCTGAAATAACAAGAATACAAACATGGAATCTAAAAATGGTCTTTATTTGAGTTAAATAATTTTGCTTTACAAATAAAAAATATATATGTATGTATGTATATATGTATGTAGGACTATATATGTGCGATACAATGATTCATGCTTGTATTCTTTATTGACAAAATCCATTAGCACACTGGAATATAGGTACAGTCCATCAACTCTCTTAACTTTGATTTCTTTGATTGATGGATTTTTAGAAAAAATAAAATAAAATGTTTTGCTAATGTCAGACTGACTGTCACATTTGACATTGGTTCACTGAGAGGGTATTTCCACATTCCAGACTGTGACAAACGAAAATGTGTTTTGTACCAAGACTATGTTAGAAACCTTGAAAGATTCAGAAGCTCATTTCAGATAAACTCTTCAACCTTATACAGTCGTGATATGGTACAGCTACAATTCTGAGCAGAAAATTTACTTGGAACATGTTTTCTTATGTGATTCCTAAAGCCATATCTTTTCCCCCTAGAATGACTTGGAAATAAAATGCCTTACATCTGGAAGTCAGTACTTCTAGGGGCAGTATTCAGGGAAGATACTTCCTATGCTTAAGGATTCATGAGTCTATTTTGCTCGCATAAGCTCTGCTATCCAGAGCCCTGACTAAAGTTAGAGACCGCATTAAGACAGAGACCAAAGTCAGTAAAAAAATTTTATTCTTTCTTAGTTTCCATGTTTTCCCAGTGCCTCATCTATAAGTCATAAAGCAGGTAAGAACATGTTAAAAGTGAAATAATACTATAAAATATTGAAAACTTTTACTTTTCCTAGGGGTGTGCTATGACTTTGGAATATTTCAAATATTTTCAATTCTATTTTTCAGACTTAATTATTACGTTTAATTTTATATATATATAGAAAATGTTTTGAAGAGGAATAAAATTTCAGATCTAGTCAGTAAATTTCAACCTGAAATGAACACAATTATGGGTTTAGTTATAAGAAGGTGCCTGATATTGTCATGTAATCCGTTATAGTTCCTCCACTTTTGAACACAATTTTGTGTTTTCAATTTCATGTATATTTCCCTGCATGCTCTCTCTATTCCTCTCAGGAAATATATTCTACCTTTTTTCTTTTTTTTTTTTTTCACTGACTATAATCTGCTATAAGCTCTTTCCCCAACTTCACAAGTTGAAATCTGATTTTCAAGGTGACGGTATTAGGAGTTGGGGGTTTTGGTGAGATGATTACATCATGAGGGCAGAGCCAGAAGGTGCTGTCTATGAAGAAGGGGAGCCTTGCCAGATACTGTGTATGCCTTGATCGTGGACTTCCCAGCCTCCTGAACTGTGTGAAATGCTTGTCTGTTGTTCATAAGCTACTCAGCCTCTGGTATTTTGTTGGCGCAGCCCTAATGGACTAAAAGAAAATCTTGCCTAAAGAAATGTTCTTAGCTTTTCCCTAGACGTAGAACTCTTCTGTGCCATTGCATATTGGTTTCTTTTTTAACATCTTTTTACTGACATCATTCAAGCTTCTTCTAGGAGACATTTCTTCTATAATTAATGACAGAGCAATATTTACTTTTTATGATTACTATGACACCTTCTTTATATGCTACCTTAAGGACATTGACTCATAGGAAACCCTCCCTAGTTGAAGAAATTCTATAGGTTACTGTCAGTATTTTAAATATTTGTAGTTCAGTTTGAGAACATAAAACAGTGCTGAATGCACAAGGCAGTGAGGTAAATGTTTCTTATCTTAATTTGGCATTTAATTTTTCTGTTCTCACAATTTTGTTTTACGTTCTATACTAGAACGTATTTACTTACCTCAGACTTTTCAGAGAAAAATGTGAAAGTGTTTTACGCTTTTCTGAGTATGTGATGGTGATTGAGTGTTACAGTTTTAAGGGGTAAGTAGGCAACTGTGAAGAAATGTTTTAGAAAGATTTATTATTGCTTTACATTTTCTCTAAACCATGACAAACAATTCTTCCCATATTTAAAATGTCCTTCGAAGACTGGAATTTACCCAATTTCATAATTTGGGGGGACAATTTAGTAATAAAATTAAAAATAGTGTTTTCTTATAAGAAACTCAAATTATACCCTGAAAAACAACTAACAAAAAATAACCCAAAAGATGAAATGGACAATTTTTTAAACATAAAAATTACTAAAACTGTAACAAAAAGATATAGTACATCTGAATAATCTTATGTCTAATTAAAAAGTTGAATCTGATTTAAAAACCTTCCCAGAATGCAAGTTAGATCCACTGGTCCGTTCTTCTGAAGATATAAGAAATTATCATTATCCTCGTACAATTATTGCAAAGAATAAAAATAGTACATTATCCAAATTATTTCATGAGCATAGTAATATGACTTGATTGATATGGAAACAGTTTTATTTTTTCAAAATGTGGTTAGAGTACCTGAAAAAAAGTGTGTTATGTATAATTTAAAATGTTTATTCAAATTTGAAAACTAAAAATACAGCTGTAATCTTAGAATTATAGAATTAGCAGTAAAAAGTCTAATCCCTATCTTTCTCTGCTAGGAGCTGTAAGACACTAATGATGCACTGGCATATAGAAATGTCTTATTTAGATTGGCTCTATAGAAATGTGGAGAAGCAGATAGGAATAGTAGCCTCAAACCTGAATTAGTCTCTTTATGCCCAAAATATTATTGATAAAGAGGCCACCATGTCATCACACTCCCTGAAACACTTATTAATCAGTTACATAGAGAATGGTAGAGAATTTCAATTTATTAATAATGATTTTTGAGGTATACATATAACTGTGGCTCTAAAATTTAGTCTAAGCATCATCATTGAATACTTTAAGTAAATGCTTGTAAGATGACTTCTCTCGGCCACAACAGAGTACATTGTAATAGAACAATATTGCTACAAACAACTAGGAAGCACACAGAACAAGTTTTTAAAAAATACCTGCTTGGTGGAACTAGAGAATTACAGAGTCAAACAAGACTTGCGGGGTCAAAATTCCAGGAAGAAGGAACTGCAGAGAGTTGATGTGATATGTAACAAATTTTCACCCTCAGGGCTTGTGCTACTACTTGTACATGAAAAGGTCAAGAATCCAGAGAGTCAGTTCTGGCAGAGGGCTTTTGCTAGTAAGTGAAATTTTGGCAATTTCTTAAGTTTGGAGAACTTAAGAACTTAAGAAGTTCAGAGAACTAAGTTTTGGGCTGCCAAGGTAGTTAGGAAATTGAGAGTAGGCGTTCATCTTGTAAGCAGAGACGTTCAGCAAAGTGGTAGTGATACTCTGTCAGTTTTCCACTTAAAGGATATGAAAGTCTTGAGGTTCACAGGGCCATAGGATAAGAAGTTAAGACACAGAGCCCCTGATGAGTGGAGCTGAGTTTTCTAGTGTCATAGTACTACAGAGAAAAGATAGATGATAGATAGATAGATAGATAGATAGATAGATAGATAGTTAGATTTCCAAAAAGAAAAGGGCCTAGAAAATATCTCATATCTCAGTTGGAAGTGCAAGTAGGCTATACTAATAGTAGTAAACATACTCCCTAAGAAGTTATAACCTAGCTTCTAGGGAACTCAGTCCCTCTTGACTCCATTCTTACAGTCTGTCAGAGGACAAACACAAACTTCTAAAGAGGAAGGAAAAAATCATCCAGAGTCGCTACAATTTAAAATATCTGGAATTCTATCAAAAATAACCAAACCTGCCAAGAAAAGAAGAGAAAACAAATGATTATATTAACAGACTCACAGATGACTAGTTTTGGGGAATTATTACAAGTGAATTTTTAAATCAAGTATCATAAATTGAAAAGGCAGATGAATTTAACAGAAGAATGGGTATATCACAATAAAAATTGAATAGGCTAAAATAAAGAGCAAAATAATGTACTAAATGTGGGAAAATGTAGAAGAGACCTACATGACAGAGTGACATTAGTAACATACATGTAATTAGACACCCACAGTAGCCAGAGAGTGAGAATTGGGAAAAATAATATTGGAATAGCTATTATACAAGAATTGTCCAAATCTGCTTTTTGGTAAAAACCATAAATTAAAAAGCCCCACAAATATCAGATAAGATAAATACAAATCCAGCTAAACCTATTATATTAAAACTGATAAACAACTCACTATGCTAAAATAATGAGATAATAACCTTATTTTCCTCACGGTAAAGGAAAAATATTTTTTAAAGTTCAACATATTCATAACAAAAACATTTATCTTAGCAAATCAAAATTATAGGAGAACAACCTCATTTATAAAATAAAAAAATCACTAAAAGCTTCAACAATCATAATTAATGGTCAAGTGCTGAAAGCTTTGCCACAGAGATGGGAATCAGAAAACAACACTCAGTATAATGATTTCTGTTAAATGTATTTTAAAGTGACTAGCTAATGTAAATTGGCAAGAATAATGTATAAAAGTCATAAAAACTAAAAAGGAAAAATTTTAAAATATTGTTAGTTGACCAATTTTTAAAAATATGATTTATAACAAGAATACAAATCAAAACATACTTGGGGAAAAATCAAAAAAGTAAAAATCACTTAAGTGAGTCAAATCAAAACATGTCTGGGGAAAAATCAAAAAAGTAAGCAGCATATAAATAGGTGAATGGATAGGGCATGGACCTGGATTGGAAGACACAATCCCAATGAAAATATGATATTTTCTTTAAAACACACACACACACGGAGAGTTATTTATTTTAAATTGATAATATCCAATCTGTGAAGTGCACTAATTTCACATATATATATCTCAAATATTTTCTAGATATGGAATCTATGTAATTGCCACTTAAATAAAGCATGAGAATGTTTCCAGCAAGCCGCATGTTTTCCTTGTATACATTTCCAGCCTATAGAACTTCCCAGAGGTAGTACCATTTAGATACCAATGTATACTCAAATTTCACATGAGTAAAACTATGTACGTTTTTGTTTCACTTCTGTTATCCATTGCTATATGTTTGAGATTCAGCCCTCTTGTAACAATTGTACCAATTTCCATTGTAAATTGCTGTGTAGAATTATTCTATTTTTAAAATATATTATTATTTATTCGTCATTGGTGTGTACTTAGAATATTTCCAATTTTTTAAGTATTAGGAATAAAGCTACTGTAATATATTGCGCATATATTTTGTAGGCATATGCGCTTATTTCTTTCATATATAATTTGTAGTAAAATTATTGATTCTATGGTGAATGCAAAAACAATAGCTTTCCAGAGTGTTTGTATCATTTTTCCTTCCTAAAAGTCATATGTGAGTTCCAGTTGTTCATCTTTACATCAATATTTGATATTCACTATGTTTTAAATTTATCTCATTTTAAACATGTACTGAGATATCCTATTATAATCTAAATTTGCAATTCAAAAATGGTTAGTGATGTCCAGTGGCTTTTTAAATACGTGTTGGTCATTCCACCACACTCTTTGTGAAGTATATGTTCTTTTCCCTGTTTAAAAAATTGGGTTGTGTATATTTTTACTTCTTTGCATTCATTATATGTATAATATATTCATTATATATTATTTGTAAATAAAATACATATAAATAAAAACATATACATAAAATATTTACATATAAGGAATGTATTATATATTATATGTATATATTTTTATTAGAAATTTTGTAAAATAAAAATAGTGTAAATTTTATTGAAATCATAGCATTTTTATCTTATTCTACTTTTAAAAAAAATTCAGTAGATTTAAAAATGATTTTCCCTGCCTACTTTTACAGAAATATTACAGTATTTCTCAGCTTTGTTTGGACCCCTTTGCCTTACTAGTAGTGCTCTGTTTTGAAAATTAACAAATGTTATAGGAAAAAACTCAGCAATCTGAAGAAACAAAATTAAGTCAGATCTTTATGCTTCCCACTGACTTGCTAACTTTCAAAATCGTTTGTCCAAAATACAGCTAGCTTGCTTGCATTGTTTTTCTGTCTCTCTTTCTCTCTTTCCTTCCTCGCTACCTCCCTTCCTTCCTCCCTCCCTCCCTCTCTCCGTCTCTCTCTCCCTCCCTCTCTCCCTCCCTCCCTTCCTTCCTTCCTTCTCTCCTTCTGTCCTTCTGTCCTTAGAGAGAAAGATGGGCAGACACTACACTGCTGGCTTTGAATATGAAGGAAGGGGCCATGAACCAAGGAATGTAGATGAATTATGGAAACTGGAAAAGGCAATGGGATGGATTCCTCCCTACAGTCCCCAGAAGGAATAGAGCCATGCTGACATTTTGATTGTAGCCCAGTGAAACCTATTTTGTATTTCTGACCTCCAGACCTATGAGATAACAAATATACGTTGTCTTAAGCTACTAGGTTTGTGGTAATTTATTACAGAACTAATAAGAAAATAACACGTTAGAATGTCACATAAACATTGGATACTTAGACATGATTTGAGTGACCTCAGCTTAACCAGGCAGGTGCATGAACATATTTCATATTTGTCACAATATTTAAGTGTTTTAGGCTCTTCTAGTGAGAATAGTGTTTTTTTAAAGCTAACATTAAAGCCTTACAATACATCAGTGTGTTGCATTGATCTAAATAGATAGGCAGGCCGGGTACAGTGGCTCACACCTGTAATCCCAGCACTTTGGGAGGCCAAAGCAGGCAGATCACCTGAGGTCAGGAATTCGAGACCCCTCTGGCCAACATGGTGAAACCTGTCACTACTAAAAGTACAAAAATTAGCCAGGTGTGGTGGCATGTACCTGTAGTTCCAGCTACTCGGGAGGCTGAGGTGAGAAGATCGCTTGAATCTTGGAGGCAGAGGCTGCAGTGAGCCAAGATGGTGCCACTGCACTCTAGCCTTGGCAACGGAGTGAAGCTCTGTCTCAAAAAACAAAAATAAATAGATACATAAGTAAATAAATAGGCAGTTTTATACCCATTATTTAACAGAGCCGTTGGGGGGAACTCTCAGAGGAGTTAAATATTTTACCTAAATTATTTTGTATAATTGCCAAATATTCAAATAAGTAAACCTTAAAGATTTTATTCAAGGCCGGGCGCGGTGGCTCAAGCCTGTAATCCCAGCACTTTGGGAGGCCGAGACGGGCGGATGACGAGGTCAGGAGATCCAGACCATCCTGGCTAACACGGTGAAACCCCATCTCTACTAAAAAATACAGAAAACTAGCCGGGCGAGGTGGCGGGCGCCTGTAGTCCCAGCTACTCGGGAGGCTGAGGCAGGAGAATGGCGTGAACCCGGGAGGCGGAGCTTGCAGTGAGCTGAGATCCGGCCACAGCACTCCAGCCTGGGCGGCAGAGCGAGACTCCATCTCAAAAAAAAAAAAAAAAAAAAAAAAAAAAAAAAAAGATTCTATTCAAACTACAAACCCCCATGACACAAGTTTACCTATGTAACAGGTCTGAACTTGTACCACTGAACTTAAAAGTTAAATTATGTATATATAATATATATGATGTGTATATATATAAATATATGTGTGTATATATATGCACACACACATATCAAAATTTTAAAGCTAAAGTATAATCATTGTATGGTAAACAGGAGTATTAGTCATATTTGTCATGTGACACTGGCATTTGTGTATATATATAGCATATATACAATAATTAGTTACATATATACACACATTTTAACATTACAATTTTTTTAGATTAAATTTTTACTTTTTCAAAATTTTAGCTTCAGGGGTACATTTACATGTTTGTTATATAGCTATATTCCTTAATGGTAGGGATTGGGCTTCTAATGTACCCATCACCCAATTATTGAACATTGTACCCAGTAGCTAATTTTTCAAACAATGGGTAATTAAACTCAGTTAATCTAGGATGAAGGATTATTGTTTTTGTAGTTACATTTTTTTCCTTATAATACATGTTCTCAAGGAGGAGTTGATATGTGCCCCAAGAGATTATTCTTTTTTTATTAAAAATTTTTAACACATTAAACAAATTCTAGTTGTCTTAACAAAGCAATATTCTATTCTGAAATAGAGAATTTGACATTTTCAATGGTTAATTTATTTGATTGATGAGTTTTGGAAAATAACTAAATAAGTGTGGCTAAATCTTACTTTGATTCTTTTTTGTAAGATTTTATGTGCAAAATAAATTCATTCTGCATTTTCTCTACCACGAACTAAGAGACCTCTTCCTGACAGAGGCATTCTGAGATTGTCCAGTGCTGCTTGTAACTACCTAATTCTAATGTAATTCTGGCGTCAACAAGTCCATTTTGTCATAAATCTAAAGTATACTTTCTGACTGGTTTATTTAGTAAGAATAATGCTATTTTGATTTCCATTTGTCTGACAGAGACTCCTGTGTCATTGTTTCAATACGTTACACATCTGTGCAAAAAATGGTCCAATACAAAAATAATATAAAATTTGAAAGCTAAAGTACAATTATTGAATGGTAAACAGGAGTATTAGTCATGTTTGTCATGTGATACTGGCATTTTGTTTGACAGGGAGTACTTTAAAATGGAACAGCACAGACATAAGCATACACTGGATATTGTGCACTGAAGAAATCCCAAACAAATGTCCTGTTATAGCAATGCAATTATTATTATGCACGATGCGCATCCTACCAGCTAATGCAATAAGAATCAATTCCAAAGGAATCAGTGAAAGATTTCACCACTTTGCCCCTTTCAGTTTTTTCCTGAGTCCACAAGAAAGCTCTGTCCAGGCTCATAAGCTCACAGCACTCTAGCTTTGTCCTCTGTAATACTGCAATCACTGTACACGTCTGAATGAACATTAAGCACTGGAACATTTGCATTGGATATGCAGCCTTCTGAGATGTGTCTAATGTGCATATTGCTAATTAACTCTGCTACCACACCTGGGCCAACTGTCCATGGCTGTAAGCACACTTTCGAGAGGGGATTTGAAAAGCAATTCATTAATTTGGTGCTCTTCTCCAAAATCAACAACAATAAAAACATACAAAGGAGAGGGAGATTTGATGTCTAGTTCAGCCTAGAACTATAGCATCTGCCATGAAACTAAATTGGGTTTATTTTGACTTTTATTTTGAAACATTATTTTAAAGGCTCCAATCTGTTTAATTTGAAGATTTGGGAGCAGGGAAAGATAGTTGAATGTCAGAGATCCAAGAATATAGGTTGATTTTCTAATAGGGCCTGAGAAAGGCAGAGTACAAACAAACAACAGGAAGAAAACGGCAGCATCAATTGCATCAAAGGCATGAGAATTTCAAACACAAGACCATCATAATTCAGACCTTGGATCTGTCATCTGTATAACTGGCTGTTCCTGGGAAGTTAATTAACTGCTTTCAATTTCAGTTTTCTCATCTACAAACTGGGTATAATAATGTTTGTCTCACAAATTTTTCAGGATATTTTAATGATAAAATGTTTGTAAAGAGCTCTGCATTAGATCTGGTCTGTAAATGGCAATCAGTAACCATTATTCAAATCTGAATTTAAAAACAGATGGCAATGCGTGTTTGACTTACTGGGACTGAATTGGCATATTACCTGGGTAAATAAAATTTCACATACAACTGCCAGTCAAAATTTCTGCATTTATTTGCTCTAAAGGCATAATAAACAACTTGAGATAGACATTCCTAAAGACAGAAAGAAAATCACGGAGTAAGTTTTATTCAATTATACCAAGGCCACACTAAATAAACATTCACTCTTAATGAAAAATGTGTTTTCAGTGCAGAGATTTTCAAAATCTGACCACAGTCCTCCTTTCAACAATATTGCCTGCTATGATTTCCTCTACTATCAAAATTAGGAATGCATATTTGTTGAGGAGTGTGTATAAGATAATGTAATTGTCATCAGATGTTAGTAAATGCAGTAAAATGAACAGAATTGTTAGTAGTGAGTTGGCAAAATGTACCTATGTTGTAACTCTTATGTCTTAAGAAAGCCTTCCTTTTTAATTTTATTTAATAGTGTTTATTTTATTCAATTAGTTTTCATGAGAATTCACTCATGGGTTAATATGACAAAAAAAAAAAAAAAAAATGACCTAATCTGTTGGATTAGATGGAACTCATTGGTCCTCTCAAACTGAGTCTACTGCCTTTGAGTATAGGCAGCTACCAAGTCCCAAGTTTCAGCCACATTCTCCAAAAAGAAAATTACCACAGGCTTGTAGTTCCCCTCAGTTTCTGCTGTCTGGGGACAGAAGAGTGTTTTTCCTGCCCTGCCACTGTAGACTTCCCAGCAAACCTTCTACCTCTTAAGTCAACATTCAAGTCAACTGCTACATGAAAACTAAGAACTTTGAATGCAAGATAGACATCCAAACTTCCCTTTGTCAAAGATGTGTTCATCCAAGGAGAGTGACACAGCCCCATCAAGAACCTGGGTTTCAAAGACAGTAACATTGACATGGTGTTTCTAGTTTATAACATACATACCCCTAAAGGAACCAGCAAATGTAAGGATTGTAATATTTAAATGTTTCAAAATAAGGCAGCTGGCTCTCAGTTGCAATGTAAAGGCAATCTATCTTGCTTTTGGTCTCCTATAGTCCATTGTTATAACTGACATCTACCAACATAGCTCCGCATTACTTCTGTGAAATGTCAAAATGCTTGTTTTATTTGTGGACACTAACAGCATAGAGAAAAAGTCCTGGGAGCAGGTGTAAATACCCAGGAAGAGAGTGTAATAAATTAAAACCTGTGACCAGAATATCTGGAAAGGCTTATACAATGTATGTGAAGCTGAAGTATTTCTATTACCTGCTGTTTCTTCAAATTCGACTTTCTGCCTTTGAACATCATTAAATGATTTTGCCATTGGAAATACCTATATATGTTCTTTAAATCCTAGAGCTTTATATTTTCTTTCTGTGAAAGATGTCTTCATCTTTTAAATTATACCCATACTTTGCTACACTGAAATAAGAATTAGGCTTTTGTTCATGTCCTTATTATTCTTATCTCTCCAGTAATAATGTTACCTTGGCATAGGATTTAGATAATTTCAATGTATTATTTCAAAATTTTTAGTTTTTACAAAATAATTTTTAGTTTTGATAACATAACAATCAGGAAAACCAGTGCCTTTGACTCCATGCATCACAAATTTTATTCCTTCTTGCCTGTAGTTCTTGTCCTTATTAATGAACTTATGTGTCTTTGTCCAAAATATGTTTTTGATAAAATCTCTTCTATAAAGACACATGCACACATATGTTTATTGCAGCACTATTTACAATAGCAAAGACTTGGAACCAACCCAAATTTCCATTGATGATAAACTGGATAAAGAAAATGTGGCACATATATACCATGAAATACTGTGCAGCCATAAACAAGAATGAGATCATGTCCTTTGCAGAGACATGGATGAAACCAGAAGCCATCATTCTCAGGAAAGAAACACAGGAACAGAAAACCAAACACTGCATATTCTTACTCATAGTGGGAGTTGAAAAATGAGAACACATGGACACAGGGAGGGAAACAACATACACCAGGGCCTGCCAGAGGGTTGGGAACAAGGGCACAGAGAGTATTAGGAAGAATACTTGAAGCATGTGGGGCTTAAAACCTAGATGACAGGTTGATAGGGTTCATAGGTGCAGCAAACCACTGTGGCACATGTAGGCCTATGTAACAAACCTGCACATTCTATACATGCATCCCAGAACTTAAAATAAAATTCAAAAAAGAAATACACATTTATAAAAGGAAAATCTCTTCTGGTTCTTTAGAGCCTCTTTGGAGGAAGCAGGGGAGACATCATAAACTTTACAATTGCTGAATAATTGATATGTATACTAAGCTTTTGTGTAAGGAACCAGGAAACAAGTGATCAACAGGTAGAATAATTTATTTAAAAATGTATATCTGAAAATAAGAATTAGTTAGGAATTGACACTTTAGTACTTATTAGTAGAATTGTTTTCAGTTTTGAATATTTTTGTCTGTTTGTTTTCTCATTTTAATGTAGCAAAGAAGATCATCCTTATTTTAGTGTTTCATTAAGGCCGCTAAATATCTAATGTTGTGTTTCTTGGGACTTTGAAACCCTCTGCTGCTTCTATTACTGCAATTTCAATGTTTTCTATTTTATGTGTTGAGTTCACACATAGATTTTCTAGAAAAACTGTTCTTATTGCCTTCAAAAGCTTTGATATAAGCATTGTCTGTAAAAAATTTGATAAAGCCACTCTTCCACATGGTTTGCATTGTCCTGCTAATGGAATTTTAGGATACTTACATCCATTTCAACAAATGCATTTGACATACTTTTGACTTGATATACTGCATCAACCTTCTATTTCCATTCATAAACGAATAGTTTTCTAGACTTCTATGTCTTTGGATTATATATAATTGTAAATCCAATCTTTTTTTCCCTTTGTGACTCATCCTTGCAATAAATCTTCCAAGTTATATCTGATATGCCTTAGAGACAACCATTTTACTTGTACTAAACAAAACTGCCTGCTTTGTATGGCTTTTCTACAGCTTCTGACTTAAGAGTTCTAAATCCAGTTCTTTACATCACGTTCTTCTCTTCATAGTAGCCTGATTTATTTTAACATATGTTTTCAATTTTATCTTTTCCCAAATTCAGATTGTCATTTTAGAAAAATTAATAAATTGGCCAGCTTTCAACTGAATTTTCCAATGCCAAGATTGTTTTATTTGCTACATGCCCTTCGTTTTTTACTGTCATATTTAGTCAAAGCACTTTTAGTATAGGTATGTCACAAATACTAATTTTGTATCTGATATTGAAATTTAACTATGGGCAATCCTACCTTCTTCAGAATTACCTCTGAAAATTTTAAAATTTGACTCTTCTCATGCTGTTTATTATTTCATGTCTACTAATTATGCTAATTTTGAATGATTTCATCAATAAAATCATCTTCAAAATAAAAAGATCAGCAAATGAAAGAATAGGAAGTAAACAAGATTACAGAAGGAAGAAATCAGGAATACAAGTGCTTATAAGAAATACATATGTGTCAAGTCCACAGGAATTCGAAGTAAGAAAACCCTGCAGAACTTGGGTGCCATGGCTCATGCCTGTAATCCCATCACTTTGGGAGGCTGAGGATGGTGGATCACCTGAGGATGGGAGCTCCAGACCAGCCTGGCCAACATGGTGAAACACTGTCTGTACTAAAACTACAAATATTAATCAGGAGTGGTAGCACACGCCTGTAATCCCAGTTACTTGGGAAGCTGAGATAGAAGAAATGCTTGAACCCAGGAGGCGGAAGTTGCAGTAAGCCAAGGTCTTGCCATTGCACTCCAGACTGGGTGACAGAGTAAAACTCCATCTCAAAAGAAAGAAACAAAGAAAGAAAGAAAAAAGCAAGAAAGCAAGCAAGAAAGAAAAGAACAAGAAAAACTGGCAAGGCATGGTGGCTCATGCCTGTAATCCTAGCACTTTGGAAGGTCAAGGTGGGCGGATCACGAGGTCAAGAAATCGAGACCATCCTAGCCAACATGATGAAACCCTGTCTCTAATAAAAATACAAAAATTAGCTGGGCGTGTGTGTGTCTAGTCCTAGCTACTTGGGAGGTTGAGGCAGAAGAATTGCTTGAACTCAGGAGGAGGAGGTTGGAGTGAGCTGAGATTCTGCGACAGCACTCCAGCTTGGGCGAAAGAAAGAAGGAAGAAAGGAAGGAAGGAAGGAAGGAAGGAAGGAAGGAAGGAAGGAAGGGGAGAGCGAGCGCGAGCGAGCGGGGGAGGGAGGGAGGGAAGGAAGGAGGGAGGGAGGGAGGGAAGGAGGGAAGGAAGGAAGGAAGGAAGGAAGGAGGGAGGGAAGGAAGGAAAGAGATAGAGAAAGAAAAAAATTCATCCAGACGTTGTAGTTGAAAAAAAGTTCAAAGACACAGAAAGAGTATAAATTAAATAAGTTGGATCATTATTGAAAATATTTACATTCCTAAAGGAACTTTGTGCTGCTGACTAGACCAAGGCCACCCAGTTGCCATTAAGTTGAGTTAAACTGGTTTCTAGCCTAGGGTTTCAAATTTCAGAGCCCACCTCTTAATCACGTTGATGCTGAAGAACCTTATCACCTATGCCCTGCATGATCAAAGGTCATTGTGCTGTTCACAAAATATCTTTCACAGTCTATCTTCCTAATGGAATTTTAGTGCATTTTATATTTATTTTAATAAATATTTTGTAGATTAACTTCTCCCAAGTTTCCTATTTGATTGCATTTATTATATTAAAGTGCTCTTTTTAAACTTAAACATTTTTCATGATTTTTTCTATCTTTAATATCCCAAAAATACCTTAGACAAGATATAGATTCACCCATATTTTATTTATATATGATTTTATTTATTTGTGAACTATTCAGTATATCAGAAATTGATCTTGGTATTTGGTATGAAGTGAAAAATATAAAAAAACCTTTTTGCTGTCCTCAATAAGCAGTCTTGACTCTTCTCTTTTCATATGTGTAAAGACCTACTATATTCAGTAAGCATAGTTCTGCATTGTACTTACAGTCCTTTCTCAGTCCAGCAGGCCTGTGTACAACTTTACTGGTACTGATGATATACTAATTATTTAAATATAACTGTTCTTTATTGTACTGTTAAATGTAAGAGCTGCAAAGATTCTTCAACAAACATAATCTCTATTTCCTTTAGCCTTATCCTTATTTTTCTCTCATGCTTGTATGACTCTTAAAAATTTTCATAAAACATGCAATCTTTATGAGTTTCAAATCTGTACTCCAAATGCATTATCCTGTGACTGTATCATTGTCAACGGATAAGATTGAATGCACTAGAGGAAGATGGCTTGGGTTTGAATCTAGGTTCTCCTATTTACTATATTTTTGATCTTATATAACCTATTAAATCATCTCTGTGTGAATGTCTTCTTTCATACTAAACACAGAGATCATAATTATAGCTTTAGATAAGGCTACTCCAAGAATTAAATGCCATATTGCAAAGAGGGTAAAGCATGCAGCAGAGTGTGGAGAGCATAGTCAATGTTCATAGTAAGTTTCTGTATAACATAACTCTTAGTAGAACTCAGAGTCTTGTGAGTTTGAAGCACTAGTCTGTCAGTTACTGGCTTGTATGACTCTTAAAAGGTTCATGAAGCTGGGCGTGGTGGCTCATGCCTGTAGTCCCAGCACTTTGAGAAGCTGAGGCAGGTGGATCAGCTGAGATCAGGAGTTTGAAACCAGTCTTACCAATATGTTGAAACTCTGTCTCTACTAGAAATACAGAAATTGGCTAGACATGGTGGCATGTGCCTGTAGTCCCAGCTACTCGGGAGGCTGAGACAGGAGAATTGCTTGAACCCGGGAGGTGGAGGTTTCAGTGAGGTGAGGTCACGCCATTGCACTCCAGTCTGGGTGACAAAGTGAGACTGTCTAAAAAAAAAAAAAAAAGACAACATTGAATATAATAGTGTCTAGCTCACAACGTAGTTACTGTAGTGTGTAAATGTGGGCTTTAGGGATACATAATTCTTGCTTACATTGTGGCTTTACACTTACAAGATTTGTGATCCTGAAAATCTTGGTTTCCTTCTCAATAAAATGGGAGCAATGACTGCACCTAACTTCTAGAACTGTTATGAGCCTATAAACAAATTAGCACATGTTCAGCACCTAGTTCAGTACCTGACAAGGAAGAAGTGTTCTGTACAATTATGATATAACTCTTGGTAAGTTCTGCTCTTGAAAGGCCATTGATATTGACATCCTACTCATGCCACACAAGCAACATCAAATTTCTTATATTTTTAATTTCTTTATTGGTTTACTAAACTTTTATGTATGTCTTATTTTCTATTTTTTGCCTTGTATTCTCCGAATTATTTTCTGCTGTTGACCTTATTCTATTCCAATTCTTTTCTTCACTATTTCTAATCCTACTTCCTTTCATATATCTTTATTATAAACTTTAACTTCTCAAGATTCATTCAATAAACCACTCTTTCCACATATAACCTGTAAAGCTGAACAGAAAAAAGTGTAACATATATTGAATGGTGCACTGAAAATCATGCCTACCTCATGGATGAACTAGTATTAAGAACAAGATTATCAATGTTTTTCTAATTAAGTAAAATCTAGTTAAATAAATATATTCATAATATGACTAAATAGCTTAATTATTTCAGATACTTCACTTTTTTATATATTTTGTTTTCATGGTTTAGTCTAACCAACCATATTGATTGTAATGCAAATATAAATTTTAAAATTGTGGATCATGGTTCGTTAATAGGTCCTAAAGTAAATTTAATGAGAAGTCCTGCATTAATAAATAGAATTAAGTTGAATAGATTAGAATTGAAACAGTATAGAGTGGAATAGAGAGGGTTGCCATTATACATTGTAAGGGAGAGTATTGTTTTAGGAAACATTTTTTATTCTAGGTTTGTGTATGAGTGTGTGTGCATGTGTGTGCTGGGCGTCAACGTGAAGTGTATTTCTCATTATGATTCATGGTCTGAAAATTTTGGAAGACACTAGGCTGCTTGTCTTGTGAAAATAATAGACCAAAAATAAATTGCTGTGTTATGTCAATTAGTGTTGAAAACAACTGCGATTGGGATTGAAAACTGAGCAAGCCACAGATCGTTCTACCTTATGCTTTTGTGACCACTTTGATACAGACAGTGAAGAATTATCTTTTGGTGATTCATAAGCATTTTCAGTTTACCCATGTCATATTGGTAAATCCAAACTGGCTTCTGGTTACCACTTTCTGGGACAGATTGTCTCATTTTTGTCTGGTGTTTGACACAATGTACTTATTACAAAATATAAACAAAATAATTTATAAAATTGTGAAAATTGTTTTCATCAATTTCTTCTTTTATTTCTGCCAAGTTTTCTTTACGTATTTTGAAATATTATTAGGCACAGATATATTTGGAATTTTTATGCCTTCCTGTGAATTCAACCTTTTACCAGTATAAAATGTCCTCTTTATCTCTGCTACTACTCTTTATCTTGAAATCCAATTTTTCTGATATTAATATTGACATATTATCTATTTTATAGTTATTATTGGCATAGTATATCTGTCCTTATACTTTTAATTTCAATTCATGTGTGTCTTTATATTTAAAGTGCATCTCTTTCAGACAACTAATAGCTGGATCTTATTTTTTTTTATTATGGCTGATAATCTATGTCTTATAAGTGAAGTGTTTAGTCTATTACCTTTAATGCAGTTGTTGATGTATGTAAGTCTAAATATTTGCTATTGTGTGTGTGCGTTTCATTACTTTTTAGTTCTTGTTTATTTTTTCTCACTTTATTTTACATTGTCCTACTTTTTTACATAGGTTTTAATTCCTATATTGACTTTTTAGCTAAACAAATTTTTATCGTATTTTAGTGGTTGCTATAGGAGTTACAAAGAAAATACATCTGTAATTTATCTCTTTGTTTTTTAAAATTACCAAATCATTTCATATTCATAATTTAAAAATATATGAACTTTTCAAATGTATAATTACAGTTATCATCCCCTGTGCATTGGCTATTAATCTCATGTATTCTAATTCTACAAGCAATATAAACCCCTATTTACAAAGGTAGGTTTTTTGGTTTGTTTTAAGTAGTTATTTGGTTTTACATTATCTAGGAGGCAAAAAATTTAGTCCTTTGTAGCTACCATTTATTTTCCATCTGGGGTCCACTTTATTTATTTATTTATTTTTCTTCAGATGTAGTTTTCCTTCTGGTAGTCTGGTATAATTTACCTCAACCTGATTAAGTTTCTTATTCATTTCTGGTAGCACAGTTTTCTTTTTTATATTATTATTATTATTATACTTTAAGTTCTAGGGTACATGTGCCCAACGTGCAGGTTTGATATATATGTATACTTGTGCCATGTTGGTGTGCTGCACCCATCAACACATCAGCACCCATCAACTCGTCATTTACATCAGGTATAACTCCCAACACAATTCCTCGCCCCTCCCCCTTCCCCATAATAGGCCCCGGTGTGTGATGTTCCCCTTCCTTAGTCCAAGTGATCTCATTGTTCAGTTCCCACCTATGAGTGAGAACACGCGGTGTTTGGTTTTCTGTTCTTGTGATAGTTTGCTGAGAATGATGGTTTCCAGCTGCATCCATGTCCCTACAAAGGACACAAACTCATCGTTTTTATGGGTGCATAGTATTCCATGGTGTATATGTGCCACATTTTCTTAATCCAGTCTGTCAGTGATGGACATTTGGGTTGATTCCAAGTCTTTGCTATTGTGAATAGTGCCACAATAAACATACGTGTGCATATGTGTTTATAGCAGCATGATTTATAATCCTTTGGATATATACTCAGTAATGGGATGACTGGGTAATATGGTACCTCTAGTTATAGATCCTTGAGGAATTGCCATACTGTTTTCCATAATGGTTGAACTAGTTTACAATCCCACCAACAGTGTAAAAGTGTTCCTATTTCTCCACATCCTCTCCAGTACCTGTTGCTTACTGACTTTTTAATGATTGCCATTCTAACTGGTGTGAGATGGTATCTGATTGTGGTTTTGATTTGCATTTCTCTGATGGCCAGTGATGACGAGCATTTTTTCATGTGTCTGTTGGCTGTATGCATGTCTTCTTTTGAGAAATGTCTGTTCATATCCTTTGCCCACTTTTTGATGGGGTTGTTTGTTTGTTTTCTTGTAAATTTGTTTGAGTTCTTTGTAGGTTCTGGATACTAGCCCTTTGTCTGATGAGTAGATTGCAAAAACTGTCTCCCATTCTGTAGGTTGCCTGTTCACTCTGATGGTAGTTTCTTTTGCTGTGCAGAAGCTCTTTAGTTTAATTAGATCCCATTTGTCTATTTTGGCTTTTGTTGCCATTGCTTTTGGAGTTTTAGACATGAAGTCCTTGCCCATGCCTATATCCTGAATGGTATTACCTAGGTTTTCTTCTAGGGTTTTTATGGTATTAGGTCTAACATTTAAGACTCTAATCCATCTTGAATTTGTTTTCATATAAGGAGTAAGGAAAGGATCCAGTTTCAGCTTTCTACTCATGGCTAGCCAATTTTCCCAGCACCATTTATTAAATAGGGAATCTTTTCCCCATTTCTTGTTTTTCTCAGGTTTGTCAAAGATAAGATGGCTGTAGATGTATGGTATTATTTCTGAGGACTCTGTTCTGTTCCATTGGTCTATATTTCTGTTTTGGTACCAGTACCATGCTGTTTTGGTTACTGTAGCCTTGTAGTATAGTTTGAAGTCAGGTAGTGTGATGGCTCCAGCTTTGTTCTTTTGATTTAGGATTGTCTTGGCAATGCGGGCTCTTTTTTGGTTTCATACGAACTTTAAATCAGGTTTTTCCAATTCTGTGAAGAAAGTCATTGGTAGCTTGATGGGGATGTCATTGAATCTATAAATAACCTTGGGCAGTATGGCCATTTTCATGATATTGATTCTTCCTATCCATGAGCATGGTATGTTCTTCCATTTGTTTGTGTCCTCTTTTATTTCACTGAGCAGTGGTTTGTAGTTCTCCTTGAAGAGGTCCTTTACATCCCTTGTAAGTTGGATTCCTAGGTATTTTATTCTCTTTGAAGCTATTGTAAATGGAAGTTCATTCATGATTTGGCTCTCTGTTTGTATGTTACTGGTGTATAAGAATTCTTGTGATTTTTGCACATTAATTTTGTGTCCTGTGACTTTGCTGAAGTTGCTTATCAGCTTAAGGAGATTTTGGGCTGAGATGATGGGGTTTTCTAAATATTCAATCATGTCATCTGCAAACAGGGAATTTGACGTCTTCTTTTCCTAACTGAATACCCTTGATTTCTTTCTCTTGCCTGATTAGCCTAGCCAGAACTTCCAACCCTACACTGAATAAGACTGGTGAGAGAGGGCATCCCTGTCTTGTGCCATTTTTCAAAGGGAATTTTTCCAGTTTTTGCCCATTCAGTATGATAATGGCTGTGGGTTTGTCATAAATAGCTCTTATTATTTTGAGATACATTCTGTCAATATCTAGTTTATTGAGAGTTTTTAGCATGAAGTGCTGTTGAATTTTGTCAAAGACTTTTTCTGCATCTATTGAGATAATCATGTGGTTTTTGTCTTTGGTTCTGTTTATATGCTGGATTACATTTATTGATTTGCATATGTTGAACCAGCCTTGCATCCCAGGGATGAAGCCCACTTGATCATGGTGGATAAGCCTTTTGATGTGCTGCTGGATTCGGTTTGCCAGTATTTTATTGAGGATTTTTGCATCGATGTTCATCAGGGATATTGGTCTAAAATTCTCTTTTTTTCTTGTGTCTCTGCCAGGCTTTGGTATTAGGATGATGTTGGCCTCATAAAATGAGTTAGGGAGGATTCCTTCTTTTTCTATTGATTGGAATAGTTTCAGAAGGAATGGTACCAGCTCCTCCTTGTATCTCTGGTAGAATTCAGCTGTGAATCCATCTGGTCCTGGACTTTTTTTGGTTGGTAGGCTATTGATTATTGCCTCAATTTCAGAGCCTACTATTGTTCTATTCGGGGATTCAACTTCTTCCTGGTTTAGTCTTAGGAGAGTGTAAGTATCTAGGAAATTATCCATTTCTTCTAGATTTTCTAGTTCATTTGCGTAGAGGTGTTTATAGTATTCTCTGATGGTAGTTTGTATTTCTGTGGGGTCCGTGGTGATATACCCTTTATCATTTTTTATTGCGTCTATTTGATTCTTCTCTCTTTTCTTCTTTATTAGTCTTGCTAGCGGTCTGTCAATTTTGTTGATCTTTTCAAAAAAACAAGCTCCTGGATTCATTGATTTTTTGGAGGGTTTTTTTGTATCTCTATCTCCTTCAGTTCTGCTCTGATCTTAGTTACGTCTTGCCTTCTGCTAGCTTTTGAATGTGTTTGCTCTTGCTTCTCTAGTTCTTTTAATTGTGATGTTAGAGTGTCAATTTAAATCTTTCCAGTTTTCTCTTGTGGGCATTTAGTGCTATAAATTTCCCTCTACACACTGCTTTAAATGTGTCCCAGAGATTCTGGTATATTGTATCTTTGTTCTCATTGGTTTCCAAGAACATCTTTATTTCTGCCTTCATTTCATTATGTATCCAGTAGTCATTCAGGAGCAGGTTGTTCAGTTTCCATGAAGCTGAGCAGTTTTGATTGAGTTTCTTAGTCCTGAGTTCTAGTTTGATTGCACTGTGGTCTGAAAGACAGTTTGTTATAATTTCTGTTCTTGTACATTTGCTGAGGAGGGTAGCACAGTTTTCTAACAACAAATTCTCTCAGTATTCATTTATCTGAAAATGTCTTAATTTTGCCTGCATTTTTAAAGAATATTTTGGATGCATATAGAATTTGGGGTGAACAACATTGTTTTCATCCTTTGAAGCATGTCATTTTCTTTTTTATTCTGGCCTTTGTAGTATCTAAAGAGAAGGTTGAGATGATTAATACCATTGTTTTCTTGTATACGGTTTGTCTTCTCTTTTTTCCTGGCTTTCTTTAAGGTTTACTTTTTATCTTCCTTCAGAGGGTTGACTGTGTGTTTCTAGATGTCCTTTTCTGTGCTTTTAACATTCTTGAGATTCACTGAACTTCTTAGACTTCTAAGCTGATGTTTGTCACAAAATCTGGAAAATATTTTATCTTTATGTCTTTAAACTATTTTTGACCCATTTCTTTCCTCTGGGTCTCCATTTAAACACATGTGAAATATTATATTATCTCACATGTCACTTGGATGCTGCTTATTATTAACCCATCTGTTCTTGTCTCACATGTTCAGACTGAAAAATTTCTCCAATCAGAGTCCACGCTTACTGACTCTTCTTCCATCTCCAAGCTACTTTTAGTCCAACTCAGTGAATTCTTGTTTTTACACATAACTCACCAAACTGGCCCTGCATATATTTATGATGTAGTGACATGACAATAAAATATAATCATCAAATGTTACACCATAACAGGGTTTTCAATCTCAGAATTACTGATGTTTTAGCCTGGGTTACAAGGGGAATTGTCCTGTGCATTGCAGAATGTTCAGAAATTTATTTGGTATCTATGTACTAGAGGCCAGCCCCTCTTTCTGTCATGACAACTAAAAGTGTACCCAGATGTTTCTAAATGTCATCTTGAAGGAAAAAATAACTCTTGGTTGGGAACCACTAAGTAACAAAAAATGTTGTCTTAATTTATTTATATTCATAGCTGCATTTCCACTGAGAAAATACTAGATTTGTAAAACAAGAGGAATTAAATGTAATCATAGATTGAATCACAATTAGTCAAGGAACAAGTTTGATTTACATATTTTAGGAACTAACTTAACTACGTCTTATGAGGCAATTACTCTGAAATTGCTTTCCCATGATACATTCAGTATGGGGTTAGAGAGCACGTAACTGCATCTTTAAATTGCAATCGATTTCAAATAAGTTAAGTGCAAAAACCTTGTTAACTATACATGTGCATTAAATTCTCAACTCTTTTCTTCATAATCTGCCTTTGAAAATGTAGTGCAAAGGGAAGACCTGAATGTCCAAATTTAGCATATGACTTTCTGTAAACTGCTGTGCTTGCAGCCAAGCTGTGTATCTGTGAATATGCCCATATGGCTTTTTGTAGCTATTTAAATTGGGGAATCCATAATAAGAAATCACTGCTTATTTAATCTGCTTTTTCAGGATACTTAGCATACATATTTGGTTAAAATTTCTAGAATTTTGTCATCATGAATGCTATGTCTATGAACAAGTGTGTGTGTATGTGCGCGCATACAATTTTGTGTGGAGAGTTGTGTTATATCAGCTATTTCTCAATTTTGGTCTATTCTGTCAACAGAGATTTTAATTTGGTTTTGTTAGTTGGGAAATGACATTAACTGCCTTTTAAAATTACATGCAACTCTGATAACTAGATATGCGCACGTGCAGGCCCTTAATATACGGTTATTGAAGGTATAATAATAAGAAAAAATAATGAACTTTAAATGGCATAAATTATATACTTCTAGATAAAGGAAAGAGATAAATTATGGACAAGGCAGAGTATTGGTTTTCTTTGTAATTATAATATTAGAATCAAATTAATACCCTTTTTAAGAAAAAAAGATAAAATTAGCTTAAAATAGTCATGTGAATTACATTTTTTTCTTTATTAACGAAATAGTATTCAGAAACCAGGAGAAGCATATGCATTTGTATAATTTATATACATTTCTCTAATCTTTTATTGCTTCTTGTCAGCTATCGAATCTTTATTAATGAGAAAAGACAAATAATAAAATATATTACCAACATTTATTTCAGAAATTGATTCCTCCTATGTTAATGTGGCAGAAAGTAAAATGTGTATTTTATATGATCAAATACAGCCTAATAGAGCCTTTAAACTTTTAAAATAAATATCCCAAATTTATTAAGATATACTTCATGATTAAAAGAGCACATTGGTGTTCAGTGATTTTTGAATAGTTCTTTCTTGTGTATTATGTTCTATACCTTATGTATAAAATGTGATAATACATAATTAAAAATTATTTGGAAAATGATTGGAAACAAATTGGAAGTTATATAGGGACAAGGTGGTCAAATACTTTTGATTTAACATTTTTTAAATGAAATATTATCTCAATGAACATATACTCTCATTTGCCATTTATTGTTAGTAACAATAAACAAAACCCATGACAAGATGTGGACATATTTTTAGAATAATCATAGAACAGTGAGTAATATTCATTACATTTGTAGAATGCAGAATTTTAACTTCACGATATTATGCTTCTTTCTCTCCCTACATTAAACAAAATAACCCCTTTCCCAAACAGAATCAGCAATGCACTGAGTGATCTGAAAGGCTACTCTGGCATAGAAGTGGAAACAGTCTTGGGATTCCATTTGGCTCTTCTGGGTTCAAGTTTTATTTTTGCCACTTAACAGCTAAGTAAATGAATCCACAGGAACTTAACCCACAACAGAAGCTACTTGTACATTTTAAGAAAGGTGTTTTTATTTATTTATTTATTTATTTATTTTTCTTCTGGGCACGGTGGCTTACTCCTGTACCTGTAATTCCAGCATTTTGAGAAGCCAAGGCAGGTGGATCACTTGAGGTCAGGAGTTGCCTCAAGTGGAGGGACCAGCCTGGCCAACGTGGGGAAATTACCCCATGTTGTAGTCCCAGCTACTCAGGAGGCTGAAGCAGGAGAATAGCTTGAATCCCGGAGGCACAGGTTTCAGTGAACCTAGATGTCGGAGGTTGCAGTGAACCTAGATGTCGCCATTGCACTCCAGCCTGGGTGACAGAGCGAGACTCCATCTCAAAAAAAAAAGAAGAAAAAAAAAAAAAGAAATGTACTTTTAATTTGGAAACTGGGCTACATAGATGCTCAGAGAGATATAAAGGGAAACAGAGAATGTAACGTTCCCCAGAAATAAGTCCCATCAGAAAGTCACTAGATACCCAGAGACAGAAGGTCAGAGGGAGGGAGCAGTGCTGCTGCAGGGCAGTGTCTAGATCACTCAGAAAATGTGACAATTAGGTGGTCCCACTTAATGTCAAATGAAACCATACAACAGATATAGCTAGTAGTAGAAATGGAAGGAGAGAAAGGAGATGCAAAGAAGGAGAGGCAGAAATAACCTGACTTATCTCTTTCTTCAATCCTCCCAACTCCCAGTAATGCCACATTGTCTGATCCCATCCAGAATTCAGCTGACAGTGGAGTGTGTTACAAGCAGCCTATAAGCCAGCCCCTACAATGCAGAGGAGAATAGAAAAGTGCCCTTGGGAAGAACAGACACTAGAAAAGCACAATGTCTTCCATGTCCTTTGATCTGTAAAATATAAATTATAGCAACCACCACAAAAGATTACAGTCAGGATTAATGTAAAACAATGTGCTAGGCTTTGAAATGTATCATGAGAGTTGTTACTATTACTGCTTGATGGAATACGGCAGTCCCAGAGCTAAAGATTCTTCCTTTTGGTTTCTTTATACCTTTGGATATGATACCCATCTGTGATCATCAGTAAGACTTAAAATCAGGAATTTATTTTTTTGAGGCTTGCAAAGGTCAATGGGCATCTTTAATAATTTGCAGTATTGATGTTGGAAATACCTTGAATTCCTGAATATAAAGAGTCAAGGTTTCCATTTTCAGTATGGCAATGTGAGGAGCCCCTTGGACACACTCCTCAGGAAAACTGGTAAAAATTACAAACAATAGCAACAAAGATAACAATAATGTTTAGAGTATCTGGAAATGCATCTAAGAATATACAGTAAATAATGAAATATTCAACATACTCTGTTATAAAGACTCCGTAAAAACAGTGGTATTTGAACCACAACCTCTCCACTCTTGTCCCCTTCCACCTTAGTGTAATGGAAACTCCACCCCAACCAGGAAATATCAAGAACACAAAGTTTCCTCTAGCTTCAGCTTCCTGTTAAGGGCTACAGTATCTTCTCCAGAGAGTTGGGACATCAGCATTTTATATCCTGACTTCAAGTTACCTGTCAAAGAGGATAATTCCTGAAAATAAGCAGCAGTGTTATTTTCTTCTTTCTAGCCCTATTTGTGGTATCAAAGCTTTAACTAAGGTATAGTGAGCTGAAAGTATGGGATTCCTGTTCACCCTCACTGTCTTGTTCATAAAGTGGAGATTAAGTATTGGGAAAGAAAAAGCTAATAAAACTAGGGCCCAAGGCAACCACCTCTCTCTTCTAAGTACTCAGCTACTAAAGTAGTGGTGACACTCTGAAAGAAGGATGGCACTGTCCTTGATCCCAGCTCCAGAACCATGGCTCAGATATTTTGCCCAGGCAGAGAGGCAGGTCCTAACAAACAGCTTAAATCTCTCCCTAAAAGAAATTACTTTATTGGCAACAAAGTGTGGGAATATTAAGCCCAAGGACACTTTCAAAAACAATGGTGTTTGTAGTAAACAGAAATTGAAAAGAGAATTGTAGCTTCATTGGTGATAAGAGCCAAATCATGTACCAATTACTTTACAAGAAAGAACCAGGAAAAGAAACAAGTAAGTAGAACTTTGCTGGGAGTCACAACAACTCTCCATCACTGACTCCATGAAGTATCACTGCAAAGAGGCCAAATTTTAATTGGATCAGTCTGTGGAACAATTAATGTCAAAAAATACATTGTGGAAATTGAAAGCAATCAACTAACAATTAGTGAAATTCTCTTCTGATGTGATCAGAAAAAGAGACAGTCAAATGTTGTCCTGCTGAAACCATTGTTATCCCCAAGGTGACTATGTGTATGCATAAGGCTGTGCCCTCTGAGGCAGGACCCATTGTTATCCCCAAGGTGACTATGTGTATGCATAAGGCTGTGCCCTCTGAGGCAGGACATCGGAATCTCCACATATCTGATGGAAAACAGATTTTACTAAATAATCTAAACAATTTGTCAGAGGAAACAGATTTTGCTAAAATAATCTAAACAGTCACTAAAATGAACAAGAAAACCACAGTAATAAGCTCTGCATAGAGAGAGATTAGTTTTCAATTTTGCTGCAATATATTTGCTAAAATATCTAGGTTTCATTAACAAATATATACGAGGCATGCAAAAAAAACAAGAAATTCTTACATGAGGAAAAAGTAAGTCAACAGAAGCTTCCTGTGAGAGCAACCAAATATCATATTTAACAAAGACTTCAAAGAAGCAATTATAAATATGTTCAAAGAACTAAAGAAAGCCATGTTTAAAGAAGTAAATATAGTTATGCTGACAAAGTCTGATCAAATAGACAATACCAATAAAGAGACAGAAAGTGTATTTTTTTTTTTTTAAGGACCAAATGGAGATTCTAGAATTAAAAGGCACATAACTACAATGGACAAAAAAATAAATTACTAGGGAGGCTCAACAATAGATTTGAACTGTCAGAAGAAATAATTTGTTAAATCAGAGGTAAATAGAGATTTATACTATCTGAAGAATAGAGAGAAAACAATGATAAAAAAGAACATAGCTTCAGAGAAATGTGGGGCACCATTAAGAACATCAAATATATTTAATGAGTTTCTAAGAAAAGAGGAGAGGAGAAAGAGAAAAAAATCCAAGAAATTATGGCTGAACACTTAACATTTGATTAATACCATTATCTACACATCTGAAAAGCTTAACAGAACTTAAGTAGGATAAATGCAAAGAGGTCTGTTCAATGACATGATAAAATGCTGTTAGTAAAATATTAAAATATTATTATTTAAATATTAAATAATATTAAGAGTAAAATATTAAATAATATTAAAAGTAAAATATTAAAAGACAAAGACAAGGGGTAAATTGTATAACCAACAAGAGAAAAACTCACAAATAAAGGAAACCCCCATTAGAGTAACAGTTGATTTCTCATCAGAGCAATGAGGGCAAGAAAGCAATAACGTATTTAAAGTGCTCAAAGAAAAAAACAGTCAGCCACAAATCATATATTTAGCAAAACTAATATGCAAAATATAGACATACCATGATAAACAAAATCTGATTAATTTTGTTGCTGGCAGAACTGCCTTATGAGAAATACTGAAGAAAATTTACAAATTGAAAGTAAGTCGTCCCATATTTAAATAATTTTTAAAAATCTTAAATCAATAAACTAATTTGCTGTAAGACACTGAAAGCTCTGGCCAGGGCAATTACTCAAGAAAAAGAAACATACAGTATCTTTATAAAACTGGATGAAATAAGTAAAACCTATCTCTATTTGCAGCTGAAGAAATCTCCTATACATGAAATCCTAAGAGATCCACTAAAAATATCTGTTAGAACTATTAAACTATGTCAGTAATATACAAAAATCAATTGTATTTCTATAAACTTGCAATGAATAATCCAAAAATGAAATTAAGTAAATATTTCACTAGGAATGCATCAAAAGAACAAAGTATATAGGTGAGAATTTCACAAAGAAAGCATAAGACTTATTCACTAAACATTGGGAAGCATTGTCAGAAAACAAAATGAATAGAAAGTACTCCATATTCATAAATTTGAAGACTTATTATTGTTATGGTTGCAATATTTCCCAAATCTATCTACAGATTTAACACAATACTTTCCAGAATTTGAACTGGCTTTTTTTTTTTTTTTTTTAAAGAAATTGACAACTTGATCCTAAAATTTATATGGAAATTTAAAGGATCCCAAATACCAAAAGCAATATTAAAGGAGAGCAAATTTGGAGGACTCACACATCTAAATTTCAAAACATACTACAAAGCAAAAGCAATCAAGCCTGAGTGATACTGACATAAGAATAGACATACAGATCAATGTAATATAATTAAATATCCAAAAATAAAGATGTATGCCTATCATCAATTGATTCTTAGCAAGGGTGCCAATATCATTCCATGGAGAAAGAATAGTATTTTTAACAAATAGTACTGGGACAGCTGGATATCCATGTATAAGCAATGAAATTTGAAGCCTACCTCATACCATACACAAAAAATGAACACAAACTGTATGAAATACTTAGATACAAAAGCTAAAACTATGAACTTTTAGAAGAAATTATGGGGGTATATGTTAGTTACCTTTGATTTGGAAATAAATTGTTAGGTATAACACCAAAAGCATTGGCAAAATAAAAAGTAGATAAATTTTACTTTATCAAAATTAAAAAAGTTTGTTCTTCAAAGAACATAATCAGAAAGTGAAAAGATAATCCATAAAATTAGTGAAAATATTTGCAAATATTATGCCTTATACAGGACTTATGTTTAGTGCACATAAAGAACACTTACAACTAAATAACAAAAAGATAACTCAATTACAAAATGGACAGATAATTTGCAGAGGCATTTATCTAAAGAAAATAAACAAATCATCAATAAACACATGACAATAATCTCAGTATTAGTTATTAGAGAAATGCAAGTCAAAACCGTAATGATATTCTACTTTACACCCCATTAGGATGACTTCAATAAAACAGTCAGATGGTATCAGGTGTTGATGAAGGTGTGGAAAGATTAGAATATTTACATATTGCTGTTGGGAATGTGAAATGATGCAGCCACTTTGTAAAACATTCTTAGAGTCTCTCAAAATGTTAAATGTAGAGCTACCATTTGGTCCAGCAATTCCACTTCTGAGTATATACCCAAGGGAAATGGAAACATATGCTCTTACAAAAATCTGTACACTAATATTCACAACAACTTTATTCAAAAAATTCAAAATATAGAAACAATCTAAGTATGAATCAACTGAAAAATGAATAAACAAAATGTGACTTGTCCATAAACTGGAATATTACTCAGCCAAAAAAATAAAATATTGATATATGCTAAAACTTGGGTGAACCTTGAAAACAGCCTAAGAGAAAAAGAAAAGCCAGTACAAAAGATCACATATTATATGATTTCATTTATATGAAATTTCCAGAAAAGGGATATCTAAAAGACAGAAAATAGATTATGGTTGCCTAGGTCTGGGGGGCAACAGGGGTTTGAGAATGATAGTTAAGGAGCATGGTATTTTGTTTATGGGTGACGAAGATATTTTAAAATTGATTGTGGTGATGGCTGCACAATTCTGTGAATACAATAAGTTCTAAAAACAAATACTAAATTAATAGTAGAAAAGCTGAGTTGTACATTTAAATGGGTGAATTGTATGGCCTGTGAATTATAACAATAAAAGTGCAGCCAAAAAAGGGTCATGTTTTCATCATTTTTAGGGAACTATAAACAAAATAGAATGCAGTTACCTCTGTTTTCTACTTGTCATTTTTTGAAGCATAAACCACTGTCAAGGGGCAAAAAATGCAGTGGCTATTAGTACTTTTTACAATTAAATAAGTAATATACTTTCCTATATTTTGCTGCTACTTATGTTTGTACTTTTCAAAAGTGACAATTTTTTCACTAAAAATTCAAATAACTGAGCTTGATGTTCAAGGATGAATAAAATATACACAATTTTCTAGGCATGCTAACCTTTAATTTTGATCCTTTTTCCTGCATTTGGGAATGTGTGTTCTTTCCTCAGCAGGGCAGTCTAAACACTTTTAGGCAGCTTTAGTTTTGCATTTGCTGGCTTTCATGTGCATGTATCTTAACCTTAACATCTCTTAAATAGAGTTTATTTTGCAGAGAATCTGTTTATCTAGCATTAGTACATGACAAAACCAGAAGTGTAATAAGCATGCATAAATTGCAAATGCATAGTGTATAACTGAATATTTGAACGTGTCTCAAAGCAGTGGAGCAATTTGATCCTTATAATCCAGTTTACTTTTTTTTTCCCTGAGAGAAAAGGGCATGCTTATCTAGGATTTATTTCATCTGCAATTTTCACATGACAAACTTTACTTTTAAGTTTAAAATGATGTTGTTTCAGTCCCTGGTGTCTGAGTGTGATGAGAGTTGGAAAAGCAGACAGAACTGCAAACGTCTAATCTTGGCATGGTATTTGCTTTCCATTTTCTTTAGTGTGCGCTGGTGGGATATTACTGAATGTTAAAACCTTGGCAGAGTCACCAGTGTGTAGAGTCCATTTCTTTTGTGAAGAGGGAAGTGAATTTGAAGTCTAGTTATGTTTATCTATTTTTAAAATTATTGGAGATTAGGTTTCATTGCTTTTCATCATTAAAATTTCTCTTCAGCTGTACATAGCCTGAGGAATGCTGAATTTTCAGCCCACTAAAATGTTATATGTACGAATATACTATTTCTTCTAGGTAAAGGATAGGAATTTCAAATTTTGTCCTTTGTGAATATACTGCATTCTTGTCAAGAGTTACGAGTGACCCAAAATTATACATTATTTAGTGTCATCACACTCTCTTCTCTTGCCCTATATTCATAATTTCTGATTCTCTAAAAATACTTCCTCCTAGCTTATTGCAGAACATTTATTAAATATTGGTTATTTAAATATTTTCCAAGCATAATTTATGTGGAATACAAATTTAAAATACATTACCAAATGTTTACTATAAAATAATTGAACCTTATTTAATATAGGTATAACATCTTCAAAACTGAGTTAAATACAAAAAAACTCTTATATGCTAAATTTTTATTTGGTATTTCTGCTTATAATAATTTCGTGAGAATTATATGGATTATAAAATCAACCTTATTTTCTGCTTAACATATCCATGCCATATATTTAATTGTCAGAAAACATATCAAGTATAAGAAATACTTACTTTCAATAGACGTGTATTCCCTTTCAGATTCCATTTTTGGAATTGTTTCAGTTGGAAAATAAAATATTACTGGAAACGAAGAAATTTCCAAGAAAATGGTAGGGTGGGGACAGTAAATTTGTCTGTCATTACCACTGTCTATTGCTGGCCTCACTAACACAAACAAATGTTATCAAAACTATCCCTGCTCTGCTCTCTTTTGAAAGCTTCACAATAGCTGTCCTTCAGTGCTACACTTTTTTCCACCATTAGTTGAGAAAATGTTCCCATAGTTCTCTGATAGACATTCTAACACACATCCACACACATGCACAAATATAACTATAAAACTTTTTTAGACCTAAATATCACATTTTAAAGTAACCTTAGAGACTATTGTGATTTGAATAAGTGTCCCCCTCAAAACTCATGTTGAAATGTAATTGCCATTGTAACAGTATCAAGAAGTGGCCTTTTGTTGTTGTTTTTTTAGACAGAGTCTCGCTCTGTCACCAACTCTGGAGTGCAGGGGTGCGATCTCGATCTCGGCTCACTATTCCGGGTTCAAGTGATTCTCCTGTCTCAGCCTTGCCAGTAGCTGGGATTACAGGTGCCCTCACCACGCACAGCTAATCTTTCTTATTTTTAGTAGAGACAGGGTTTCATCTTGTTGGCCAGGCTGGTCTTAAACTCCTGATGTCATGACTGGCCCACGTTGGCCTCCCAAATTGCTGGGATTACAGGCATGAGCCACTGCGCCTGGCCAAGAAATGGAACTTTTCAGAGGTGGTTATGCTATGAAGTCTCCACTAGTGGGTGATAAAAGGGCAATTTGGCCCCCTCTTGCCCTCTCTTACCCTGTCACCATCTGCCATATTATCACATAATGCAGCAAAAAGGCTCTCTCCAGACACTCCTTGATACTGAATTTTCCAATCTCTAGAATTGTGAGCCAATACTTTTTTGTTCATTATAAATTACCCAGTCTCAGGTATTTTGTGACAACGATACAAAACAAACTAATATAGGTAATGTTCATGGTTGTGAGTAATCATGCTTCTAGAAGAATCTCAAAGCCTTTAGACAGGTGATGATATTTATCCAGTGATTAATAGAGATTATAGAAGAGAGATCAATTTACATCATATATGAATATGGGAGCTCTTCCCTGGGTCTGCTTTGCTAACATCTCTTTTGAGTTAAAACTCATTAAGAGAAAACTTCTGTCACTCAAACATTGCATTACCAATGGTGACCCTTTTGTGCTGATTAGCTTCTAAAACATACATTACCAATGCACTCATCACCAGTTTTCTCCTCTGTCTCTCCCGCAAAGCTAAAAGTTCCTGAAGAGAAATAATTATGACATATTCCTGTAGTCTAGTACCTAATATAATATTTGAGTCTGAGTAAATGCTACTAGAATAAATAGATGATTATCTTAATAGAGAAACTCATAGAATTCTTATCTTTAAGAAATTACCTATTTATATCACCAGAAGAAATTTGTTATAGCTTTTCTGATTTTTTGATAATTTACTTAAAAATGTTACAGATTAAGTAGCAAAAAAGGAAAAATGGAAACATTTAGATGCACTTAATATTATGCATTATCTATATTTCTGAAAGCATTTTTAATATTGTTCTTAGACTCAGGTGATTCAGGTAATGAAGTCCCTTTACGTGAGCCTTGAGTTTTAGAATGCTTGCCACAGGCACTTCCCTTTTCAGACTTGAATCCAGCCCCAGTATAGAGCTAATGGAATGCCATTACCCAAGACACGTGACTTCTCCTGCCGGATATGAACAGACATTTCTCAAAAGAAGACATCCATACAGCCAACAGACACATGAAAAAATGCTCGTCATCACTGGCCATCAGAGAAATGCAAATCAAAACCACAATGAGATACCATCTCACACCAGTTAGAATGGCAATCATTAAGAAGTCAGGAAACAATAGATGTTGGAGAGGATGTGGAGAAATAGGAACACTTTTACACTGTTGGTGGGATTGTAAACTAGTTCAACCATTATGGAAAACAGTATGGCAATTCCTCAAGGATCTAGAACTAGATGTACCATATGACCCAGCCATCCCACTACTGGGTATATACCCAAAGGATTATAAATTACTCTACTACAAAGACACATGCACACGTATGTTTATTGCGGCACTATTCACAATAGCAAAGACTTGGAATCAACCCAAATGTCCATCTGTGACAGACTGGATTAAGAAAATGTGGCACATATACACCATGGAATACTACGCAGCCATCAAAAAGGATGAGTTTGCGTCCTTTGTAGGGACATGGATGCAGCTGGAAACCATCATTCTTAGCAAACTATCACAAGAAGAGAAAACCAAACACCGCATGTTCTCACTCATAGGTGGGAACTGAACAATGAGATCACTTGGACTCGGGAAGGGGAACATCACACACTGGGGCCTATCATGGGGAGGGGGGAGGAGGGAGGGATTGCATTGGGGAGTTATACATGATATAACGTTATGCACATGTACCCTAGAACTTAAAGTATAATAAAAAATAAAAAAAGAAAAAAAAAAAGAAAAAAAAAAAAAATAAGTGAAAGAAAAAAAAAAATCTCAAAAAAAAAAAAAAAAAAAAAAAACCTCTGCTTAAGCTGGAACACAGTTCTTACTGCTCTTGAGAACTGTCCCAGACACATCTGGAAATGTGGCTCCTATTGCTACAACCAAATGGGTTATGCAAAGTGAGAGAGAGAGAGAGATCTTCAGAAGGAATCTAACAAGCTCTCAGCCCTCTTTTCTCTCAGAGTCTCCCCTAGCCTCAGTGGATTTACTATACATATTCAGTTCTCAGAGATCTAAAGTCTGTCTAAATGGGATGCCTGGAAGAAAGCCAGCTCAAGACTATGTACATATGTGTTATATGGCCTGCTTTTAAAATTATTCTTGGGAAGTCTTGAGAATGGTGGAGATCCACTGGGTTGAGTTTTGCACCATGTGGTTTCTATACTTTTCTAAAGAAAACTGATTCAATACTTCTACAAAATAAAATATGATCAACTGAGAAAATTACATGTTTACTTTTTATTTCTTTAGTGTATGCATGGTATTCAAGATTTTGAAACATAACAAAATAAATGTTGATATCAAAATGAAGAAAATCACATGATATGTCAATGATCTTTGAAAATGAGATGAAACATATAATTGCACTTATCATGTAAGCTTGTATTTTCCTTTACTTAGGTGACAGTGTATCAGTACATGAGCATAAGATGAAATGGTATTATGATGGTCCTTTGTAAGATTTTAACATTTCTATTAAAAAGGAAGATAGTAAAAAAAAAAAAAGTCATTAAATTGGCCTTATACAAAGTATATAGGTATTATTTCATATAAGACAGTGTTTTATTTTACTTTCTTTTAGTTTTTCTGTTAAAGATTCAAGCCTAAATATTTTCGTGAATATCTTACTGCACATGGCTTCTCATTGTAAAACAGTTACTTACTACCTATGTGACCTTGGGCAAGTTATATAAACTTTGTATTCTAGTTTACTTAACCGTAAAATAGAGGTAGTGATAATACCTTTTTCACAGAGTTACTGGTAGGCTATAAATTATGTGTTAAGTTCTTAGAACAGTGATAATGATGATGATGATAATGATAGCAATGATGCTAGGGCAAGGCACATTATAGGTAATGACTAGACCACTTACTGAAGAGGATTAACTGAGTAGTATGATATGAGTTGCTAAGGTGGGATGGGCACCATTATGTATAACCTACCCTGTAAGGTAAAGGAATGTATATAATTCATGTTAAAGTTTTAGATAATCCTTAAAAATGGTTGGACAAGAGAATATTAATAAATTCAATTAGATAAGTATCTATGGAAAATAACCTGAGATCATGTGACTTACGATGTATGATTCAGATAATTGTTATATGAGAGGACAAAGTCAAGTAAAAATAATCTTTTATATTTAAAATCACTTTTAATTTTTCACATGGAAATTCACATATATGAAGTTTTAGTGAAAAAATTTTAAGTGAACAAAATTTGATTACTAAAATAAAACTGAAAGACTACATTGCATTTTATAAATAATATATACTGATTTATAATTTTTTCATAATCTTAGTATGTAATAATTTTAAAATAACAGTATGAATTATAAATGTTGATCATCCAGACTATTTTGTTTTCTATCTTAAATGTCATCAAGGTCTTAAACAATGTCACATACATTGAAAAGACTCAAAATTTCTTTTTTTGATATTGAAAATAATTGCAATATATTGCTCATTGAGAAAAATATTAGTTATGCTATAATTATCTGTCATAGCATCAATATTTATGCTATGACCACCATCCAAGTCAAAGGATAAAATCTTGCCACATCTATAAACTCTCCCCATTTCCTTCCAAAACATCACCTTTTGCCTCTTATCAAAAATAACGATTATTTTAATATCTAAGTATAATTTTTAGCCTATTTTTGAAAATTGGATATCTGAAATTTTACAATATTCTTTTGTTTTTGTTACTTTTTTTCCACTAAGTGTTTGTTAGTGTTTGTTTATGACATTTACTCATATTGCTTTGCTAGCTATAGTGTGTTAGCTGTCATTTCTGAATAACATTCTATGGCCTGAACACTGTTAATCATTTTTTAAAGCATTCAGTTAATGTAAAGGTGAATACAATATTAGAAAATCTACTCTTAATTTGCAGCAAGGTAGATGAGTGTGAACTGGCAATGATGCAAGTGAAAGAAGAAAAATCATTGAAAGGAGAGAAGCTGACTTATAGAGGGATAGGATAAAACAATCAAACATCATAAGCATAGTAAGTTGTTCTAAATTTGTAAACTCAATAAATGAAACAGATAATTTTCTTTGAAGTAAAGAAAATCTTCAAGCTGCTGATTTAAAAATATAAGAAATTACAGGAAAATTTAGTACAGAACACTCAATAGTATGTCCCACCTTGGCTAATTTTTTGACCCTCAAAACTGAAGAAAGGACGTCAGAACCCTGTGAAGAAAAGGAAAATAACTTAGAAAAGTGAAAACATCAGGCTAGCATAGAATGTCTCCACAGAAGCATTGTTTAAAAAACACTGGAGCAATATTTACAGAATTCTGAAAACAAGATGACCTAAGAGTATTAAACTCAAGCAATATTACGTGCTTAAAGAGATAGATGTTTAAAAGATGAAAGGAGTCACTACGTACATATATTAGCTCTTCTTGGGAAAAAAAAACAAAGGAAAGAGAGAAGAAAAGGAAGAATGGAAAAAGGGAGGCAAGGAAGGAAGAGGGAACAAAGAAGGGAGAGAGGAAAAAGAGGAAAGAAGGAAATAAAAAAGGAGAATAAAGAAAAAGAGCAAGAGGGATGGAGGAAGAAAGGAAAGGACAAAAGAAAGAACGAAGGGAGGGGGCAGAGCAAAATGGCCTAATAGGAAAAGCTCCAGTCTCCAGCTCCCAGCGCGAGCAACACAGAAGACAGGTGATTTCTGCATTTTCAACTGAGGTACTGGGTTTATCTCACTAGGCAGTGCCGGACAATCAGTGCTGGTCAGCTGTTGCAGCCCGAACAGCGAGAGCTGAAGCAGGGCGAGGCATCGCCTCACCTGGGAAGCACAAGGGGGAAGGGAATCCCTTTTCCTAGCCAGGGGAACTGAGACACACAACACCTGGAAAATCGGGTAACTCCCACCCCAATACTGCGCTTTAAGCAAACAGGCACGCCAGGAGATAATATCCCACACCTGGCCGGGAGGGTCCCACCCTCACGGAGCCTTCCTCATTGCTAGCACAGCAGTCTGCGATCTAACTGCAAGGCAGCAGCTAGGCTGGGGGAGGGGCACCCGCCATTGCTGAGGCTTAAGTAGGTAAACAAAGCCCTGGGAAGATCTAACTGGGTGGAGCTCACAGCAGCTCAAGGAGGCCTACCAGTCTCTGTAGACTCCACCTCTGGGGACAGGGCACAGCTAAACAACAACAACAACAACAACAACAACAAAGCAGCAGAAACCTCTGCAGATGCAAACGACTCTTTCTGACAGCTTTGAAGAGAGCAGTGGATCGCCTAACACGGAGGTTGAGATCTGAGAATGGACGGATTGCCTGCTCAAGTGGGTCCCTGACCCCTGAGTAGCCTAACTGGGAGACATCCTCCACTAGGGGCAGACAGACACCCCACACCTCACACGGTGGAGTACACCCCTGAGAGGAAGCTTCCGAAGCAAGAATCAGACAGGTACATTTGCTGTTCAGCAGTATTCTATCTTCTGCAACCTCTGCTGCTGACACCCAGGCAAACAGGGTCTGGAGTGGACCTCAAGCAATCTCCAACAGACCTACAGCTGAGGGTCCTGACTGTTAGAAGGGAAACTAACAAACAGGAAGGACACCCACACCAAAACCCCATCAGTACGTCACCATCATCAACGACTAGAGGCAGATAAAACCACAAAGATGACGAAAAAGCAGGACAGAAAAGCTGGAAATTCAAAAAATAAGAGCGCATCTCCCCCGCCAAAGGAACGCAGCTCATCACCAGCAACGGATCAAAGCTGGACAGAGAATGACTTTGACAAGATGAGAGAAGAAGGCTTCAGACCATCAAACTTCTCAGATCTAAAGAAGGAATTACATACCCAGCGCAAATAAACTAATAATCTTGAAAAAAAGTGGAAGAATTGATAACCAGAATAATTAATGCAGAGAAGGCCATAAACGAACTGGCAGAGATGAAAACCATGACACAAGAAATACGTGACAAATGCAGAAGCTTCAGTAACCGACTCGATCAACTGGAAGAAAGAGTATCAGCGATTGAGGATCAAATGAATGAAATGAAGCGAGAAGAGAAGTCTAAAGAAAAAAGAAGAAAAAGAAATGAAGAAAGCCTGCAAGAAGTATGGGATTATGTAAAAAGACCAAATCTACGTCTGATTGGGCTGCCTGAAATGATGGGGAAAACGGAACTAAATTGGAAACACTCTTCAGGATATCATCCAGGAGAACTTCCCCAACCTAGTAGGGCAGGCCAACATTCAAATTCAGGAAATACAGAGAACGCCACAAAGATACTCCTCCAGAAGAGCAACTCCAAGACACATAATTGCCAGATTCACCAAAGTTGAAATGAAGGAAAAAATCTTAAAGGCAGCCAGAGAGAAAGGTCGGGTACCCACAAAGGGAAGCCCATCAGACTAACAGCAGATCTCTCGGCAGAAACTCTACAAGCCAGAAGAGAGTGAGGGCCAATATTCAACATTCTTAAAGAAAAGAATTTTCAACCCAGAATTTCATATCCAGCCAAACTAAGTTTCATCAGTGAAGGAGAAATAAAATCCTTTACAGATAAGCAAATGCTTAGAGATTTTGTCACCACCAGGCCTGCCTTACAAGAGATCCTGAAGGAAGCCCTAAACATGGAAAGGAACAACAAGAACCAGCCATTGCAAAAACATGTCAAAATGTAAAGACCATCGAGGCTAGGAAGAAACTACATCAAATAAGGAGCAAAATAACCAGTTAATATCATAATGGCAGGATCAAGTTCACACATAACAATATTAACCTTAAATGTCAATGGACTAAATGCTCCAATTAAAAGACACAGACTGGCAAACTGGATAAAGAGTCAAGACCCATCAGTCTGCTATATTCAGGAGACCCATCTCACATGCAGAGACATACATAGGCTCAAAATAAAGGGATGGAGGAAGATCTACCAAGCAAATGGAGAATAAAAAAAAGCGCGGGTTGCAATCCTAGTCTCTGATAAAATAGACTTTAAACCATCAAAGATCAAAAGAGACAAAGAAGGCCATTACATAATGGTAAAGGGATCAATTCAACAGGAAGAGCTAACTCTACTAAATATATATGCACCCAATACAGGAGCACCCAAATTCATAAAGCAAGTCCTTAGAGACTTACAAAGAGACTTAGACTCCCATACAATAATAATAAGAGACTTCGACACCCCACTGTCAACATTAGACACATCAACAAGACCGAAAGTTAACAAGGATATCCAGGAATTGAACTCATCTCTGCAGCAAGCAGACCTAATAGACATCTACAGAACTTTCCACGCCAAATCAACAGAATATACATTCTTCTCAGCACCACATCACATTTATTCCAAAATTGACCACATAATGGGAAGTAAAGCACTCCTCAGCAAATGTACAAGAACAGAAATTATAACAAACTGTCTCTCAGACCACAGTGCAATCAAACTAGAACTCAGGACTAAGAAACTCAGTCAAAACTGCTCAACTACACAGAAACAGAACAACCTGCTCCTGAATGACTACTGGGTACATAACGAAATGAAGGCAGAAATAAAGAAGTTCTTTGAAACCAATGAGAACAAAGATACAACATACCAGAATCTCTGGGACACATTTAAAGCAGTGAGTAGAGGGAAATTTATAGCACTAAATGCCCACAAGAGAAAGCTGGAAAGATCTAAAGTGGACACTCTAACATCACAATTAAAAGAACTAGAGAAGCAAGAGCAAACACATTCAAAAGCTAGCAGAAGGCAAGAAATAACAAAGATCAAATCAGAACTGAAGGAGATAGAGTTACAAAAAACCCTCCAAAAAAATCAATGAATCCAGGAGTTGGTTTTTTGAAAAGATCAACAAAATTGGTAGACAGCTAGCAAGACTAATAAAGAAGAAAAGAGAGAAGAATCAAATAGACACAATAAAAAATGATAAAGGGGATATCACCACGGACCCCACAGAAATACAAACTACCATCAGAGAATACTATAAACACCTCTATGCAAATCAACTAGAAAATCTAGAAGAAATGGATAATTTCCTGGACACTTACACTCTCCCAAGACTAAACCAGGAAGAAGCTGAATCCCTGAATAGACCAATAGCAGGCTCTGAAATTGAGGCAATAATTAATAATCTACCAACCAAAAAATGTCCAGGACCAGATGGATTCACAGCTGAATTCTACCAGAGGTACAAGCAGGAGATGGTATCATTCCTTCTGAAACTATTCCAATCAATAGAAAAAGACAGAATCCTCCCTAACTCATTTTATGAGGCCAACATCATCCTGATACCAAAGCCTGGCAGAGACACAACAAAAAAAGAGAATTTTAGGCCAATATCCCTGATGAACATCGATGCAAAAATCCTCAATAAAATACTGGCAAACCGAATCCAGCAGCACATCAAAAAGCTTATCCACCATGATCAAGTGGGCTTCATCCTTGGGATGCAAGGCTGTTTCAAGATATGCAAATCAATAAACGTAATCCAGCATATAAACAGAACCAAAGACAAAAACCACATGATTATCTCAATAGATGCAGAAAAGGCCTTTGACAAAATTCAACAGCCCTTCATGCTAAAAACACTCAATAAATTCGGTATTGATGGAACGTATCTCACAATAATAAGAGCTATTTATGACAAACCCACAGCCATTATCATACTGAATGAGCAAAAACTGGAAGCATTCCCTTTGAAAACTGGCACAAGACAGGGATGCCCTCTCTCACCGCTCCTATTCAACATAGTGTTGGAAGTTCTGGCTAGGGTAATCAGGCAAGAGAAAGAAATAAAGTGTATTCAGTTAGGAAAAGAAGAAGTGAAATTGTCCCTGTTTGCAGATGGCATGATTGTATATTTAGAAAACCCCATTGTCTCAGCCCAAAATCTCCTTAAGCTGATAAGCAACTTCAGCAAAGTCTCAGGATACAAAATTAATGTGCAAAAATCACAAGCATTCTTATACACCAGTAACAGACAAACAGAGAGCCAAATCAGGAATGAACTCCCATTCACAATTGCTTCAAAGAGAATAAAATACCTAGGAATCCAACTTACAAGGGATGTAAAGGACCTCTTCAAGAGAACTACAAACCACTGCTCAGTGAAATAAAAGAGGACACAAACAAATGGAAGAACACACCGTGCTCATGGATAGGAAGAATCAATATCATGAAAATGGCCATACTGCCCCAGGTTATTTATAGATTCAATGTCATCCCCATCAAGCTACCAATGACTTTTTTCACAGAATTGGAAAAAACTGCTTTAAAGTTCATATGGAACCAAAAAAGAGCCCGCATTTCCAAGACAATCCTAAGTCAAAAGAACAAAGCTGGAGGCATCACGCTACCTGACTTCAAACTATACTACAAGGCTACAGTAACCAAAACAGCATGGTATTGATACCGAAACAGAGATATAGACCAATGGAACAGAACAGAATCCTCAGAAATAATATCACACATGTAGAGCCATCTGATCTTTGACAAACCTGACAAAAACAAGAAATGGGGAAAGGATTCCCTATTTAATAAATGGTGCTGGGAAAATTGGCTAGCCATAAGTAGAAAGCTGAAACTGGATCCTTTCCTTACTCCTTATACGAAAATTAATTCAAGATCAATTAGAGACTTAAATGTTAGATATAGTTCCATAAAAACCCTAGAAGAAAACTTAGGTAATACCATTCAGGACATAGGCATGGGCAAGGACTTCATGTCTAAAACACCAAAGCAATGGCAATAAAAGCCAAAATTGACAAATGGGATCTAATTAAACTAAAGAGCTTCTGCACAGCAAAAGAAACTACCATCAGGCCGGGCGCGGTGGCTCAAGCCTGTAATCCCAGCACTTTGGGAGGCCGAGTCGGGTGGATCACGAGGTCAGGAGATCGAGACCATCCTGGCTAACACGGTGAAACCCCGTCTCTACTAAAAAATACAAAAAACTAGCCGGGCGAGGTGGTGGGCGCCTGTAGTCCCAGTTGCTCGGGAGGCTGAGGCAGGAGAATGGCGTGAACCCGGGAGGCGGAGCTTGCAGTGAGCCGAGATCCGGCCACAGCACTCCAGCCTGGGCGACAGAGCGAGACTCCGTCTCAAAAAAAAAAAAAAACAAAAAAAAAACAAAAAAAAAAAGAAACTACCATCAGAGTGAACAGGCAACCTACAGAATGGGAGAAAATTTTTGCAATCTACTCTTCAGACAAAGGGCTAATATCCAGAACCTACAAGAACTCAAACAAATTTACAAGAAAAAAGCAAACAACCCTATGAACAGACATTTCTCAAAAGAAAACATTCATACAGCCAACAGACACATGGAAAAATGCTCATCGTCACTGGCCGTCAGAGAAATGCAAATCAAAACCACAATGAGATACCATCTCACACCAGTTAGAATGGCAATCATTAAAAAGTCAGGAAACAACAGGTGCTGGAGAGGATGTGGAGAAATAGGAACACTTTTACACTGTTGGTGGGATTGTAAACTAGTTCAACCATTATTGAAAACAGTATGGCGATTTCTCAAGGATCTAGAACTAGAGGTACCATATGACCCAGCCATCCCATTCCTGGGTATATATCCAAGGGATCATAAATCATGCTGCTATAAAGACACATGCACACGTATGTTTATTGTGGCACTATTCACAATAGCAAAGACTTGGAATCAACCCAAATGTCCATCAGTGACAGACTGGATTAAGAAAATGTGGCACATATACACCATGGAATACTATGCAGCCATAAAAAAGGATGAGTTTGTGTCCTTTGTAGGGACATGGATGCAGCTGGAAACCATCATTCTCAGCAAACTATCGCAAGAATAGAAAACCAAACACTGCATGTTCTCACTCATAGGTGGGAACTGAGCAATGAGATCACTTGGACTTCGGAAGGGAAACATCACACACCGGGGCCTATCACGGGGATGGTGGAGGGGGGAGGGATGGCATTGGGATTTATACCTGATGTAAATGACAAGTTGATGGGTGCTGACGAGTTGATGGGTGCAGTACACCAACATGGCACAATTATACATATGTAACAAACCTACACGTTATCCACATGTACCCTATAACTTAAAGTATAAAAAAAAAAAAAAAGAACGATGGGAGAAAAAATGAAGGAAAAAAGGAAGGAATGAAGCAGAATCGTTACTGAGGAAGCTACCAATTTAAGATAGGATATGTATCAAAATAAAGGGCTTAAAAATAAAGAAGCAGAGGATAAAATGAGGGTAAGCAGTTACTCCATTTAAATTGTTCATGTAATTCCATGTGAATTATTGCTAAGAAAAAAAAATTTAAGTTTGAGATTGAAACAAGTGATTCTAGAATTAACAGAAATCAGAACAGGGAAGTAGGAGGAAAGCACTTCATCACAACAGAGAGGCAAATGAAATTGCCTACGATCAAGACATTTGAAGTTCATAGATTTTTTTATAATATCATTTTTAATTAATAATTATGGCAATCTTTTAGAACATTATTTTTCTCCTCTAAAATATACTATGACTACGTGAATTTTAACTATTCCTTTACTGTCTATTTTGTTTTTCTTGTCCTAATATAAATAAAATTTAATAATCTATATTCAGATTACCACATCATACCACATAATCAAGTTTTTATAGTAGTATTTTGATCTATCCGACCCTCCTAATCTTTCTACATAAAAATAGAAGTAGGAATGATACTCACCTAAGTTTAATAATGATGTCTATTTTCTGGTAGTAGAAGTAAAGCAATTATTTTATACATTTTTTCTTTTACTTTTCATACATAGAATTTTCAAAAACAAACATGTATTATTATTGCAATAATAACAACTTTATTTTAATGATAGTAATAATGTTAACCAATAGGCCATGAGCTTGCTTGAAGGACTGCAGGATAAAGAAAAACGTATAAGAGAAAGTTGAAGAACACGGGTATTTAATTATCATTGAAAGTTATCCCAAAAGTAAATCTACATTTGGATTGTGGTTAAACAATCAGCTCAATTGTAACAACAACAATAACAATAACATTTCAACAAGGTGCCTATGTTATCCGCCCCCCACCCCACACCTTTTTTTAAATGGTCCATCAGGTAATAGCTGTGTTTTCCCCTCAAATGTATTTAACTATGACTAAAAACTCTTTATGGGAGGTTTAGTGTACATCATTTTAAGCAGAATCAGGGATACCTTACACAGAGTAAATTATCAGTGTGGTTTGTGTTTAAACCATGAAGTAACATTGAATTCTTGATTTAAGAGTTCTGAAGAAAAAGTGGCAAATGGAATAGTAACATGAATTTTCTACTTTAAAATTTAGACATTTTAAATATTTTATTTATTGATTAGATTCAGTACTAAATCCTTCATAAAATCTAAACCACATGTTAGTTATTTTGTACTAACATATTTTATAAGGTTCTAACCCAGAATAAAGGCTGAGATTGAAAGGCAAGTTATTACCTGGAGTTATATAAACCTTCTTTCTTTGAGATTTGCTCACAAAAAGTCCCACAAGTGTAAAAGAGTATTCATGTGTTTTAATTTGCAGATGCTCATCCAGTAATAAAAGTGTGTTGATCTGCGATTTTTGTATTCTGATTTTTATTTTTGTGTTAACATCTGCTTATGGAGATGACAAGTTTTTGTGGGATTAGGGAGCTGTATTTTATTCCCAATTGAATTAATGGGTGTTATATTATCTCCTATTTTTTAAAAGTTGGCTTTAAAAATTCAGTGATAATATCTATGTCACAGATTTGCCCAAAAGGGAATACTACTGTGGTTTCCTATGGGATATAGCAAATGCAAATAATATTTTAAACAGTCCTATATGAACAGATGGCCCAGCAGAGGGTTTTACTCTAGAGAGTCCTGTTTGATTCTATGTTGCACAGGGTGGGCTGAGATAATAACCATGAAAGCTGCAAATCTCCTTATACACATGGAAGAGATAAAGAATGTACAGCCACATCAAGATTTGGAGACTTTGGAAGACCGCAGCTGTATCTGGCACCTACCAAATGGCATTTAAAAAGATTAAAATGATGGACTATGAAGAAAATGAAAGGTAATTACTGAGGTCCACCAGGGTAGTCAATAAATTTTTCATAAGCATTCAACACAATAAGTCAGGTGAAAGGAACAAACTTTAGAGCATTAAATATGGCAATTTTAAGAAATTGGTTGCATGATGAATGTGAGTATTTGAAAATTATTTTATTCAGCTCATTCTTTTACTTAAAAACATGTATAAGGAAAACCTCAGCAAGTATTTCCTGAATCTGAAGTCATTCCATGATACTGTTTGAAATTTCTGGTTACTTGTCTTTCTTACACAAATTATGCATAATAATGATGCAGAATTTAAAATGTGACAAATGATCACCATGTAGATTTTCAATGCTACCTTAGAGCATTGTTCAAAACACGTCCCTAAAGTCATCTTCAGAAGAAACCAAAAGAGTTTCTTTACTGTTTGACTGTCTCTTTGCTCCTCATTATGGTCCAGAGTCTGGAATATCAGGTGCTATCCTGATGACTACTGACAATTTGGAAATCTTGTCTGATAGAAATGCTAATGATTTCTATTTGGTAGAAACGATAACTCCACATAAATATAGTTTTAATATCAATCATGTATCTATATTTTACAATTCTACAATCTAATTTTAACATTCTTTTCTTTATTGACCATATATACTTTGGCCTCACACCTTCTCTTTTGAGCTTTGCCATCCTCCTGGTTGTCTCTTCAGTGACTTAAACAAATTTTGAAATGTGCTTCCTACGTCTTGGTATGTACTTCACAAAAGCTATGCATTTGTAGCTTTGAAATGCCTATCCTGATGCCTCTGCCTGTGAAACTGAGAACAGAAACTCTGTTTCAGCTCTGTATCCCTAACAACTCTATTGTAGCCAGCCTGGCACTTTCTAGGCTCTCAATAAATGCTTGTTCAAAGAATGTGTTAATAATGGTAAATATATACACATAAACAATAGAGCAGTAATTACATATCTGTCTATTAATACACTCACATATGTATGTGTGCACATATGTATATAATTTTGAAATATTTGTTGATGTAGGTTTCTACTGCCTGAGGTAAAATGGAAAAAAGATACTTGTGCAGAAAACTATTCAGCCCATGTGAATAAGGAATTAAAAGATAAATTCAAAGTCATTTTATTTGGTCACCTCAGGAAAAGGTCTCTCCAAAAGATTTAAAGTCAAAAGGATAAGTTTTCCTGGTAACTACACATAAGGTCTCTTCTTTTGACCCTTATCTGACAAAATGTAAAAGCCTCTAAAACATATTTTTCAGAATTTTAACACAAAGCTATTGAAAGTCCTACACCTTTAGACCTGCTAAGAGAAGGGACTATGTATCATAATTTTACACTTTCTGTTAGTTCAGTTTAATTCATTTACACAGGAAATCATGGGCATAATGTGGCTTAATCCTAACTGATATTGTCTTCGGAGTCCTGGGGAGGGAACAAATGGGATGTAAAGAAATCTCTTTAGGGTAAGGAATGGAGAAGACCTATATGCTGACTGAAGATAAGTATAAAGGCGACAGTAATTTAGGAAAAAAATGACCTACTAATTTATTATGCTAAGTACCTTTTAAGAATAGAAAACATTTAACATTAAAAGCATCTCCAACTGGAATGAAAAAAATTTTGGCACAGAGAATTGAGTAATTTGTTAAATATCAACAACTAATGTTGATTTATCTTGATGCCTTTATTATAAATGGGCAAAATTATTTTCCCTAAAATTTTGTGTCTTCTACTTTTGGCTGTAACATTCCAATTCCCCAGTATCTCCAAAAATTGTTTGAAATCAGCTCACTAATATGAAATTGTGGATCAACAGGTTATGGTTATATGTGAGAATATGTGTCCTTTATAGTATGGATTTAGGTTCTTGTAATTTCCAAAAAATAGTTTAGCCCAAGAAAACTTAATTCTGTTGAAGTAGAGACACATTTGTCTCCATAGTTTAAGAAGGTAGTTGGTAGAAAATGCAAAAGAAGTTTCTATTATCAGAGAAGAAGGATAATTAAACACCAAACATGCATACCTAAATTTTTTTTGATGACCACACAAAATTAAAAAATTTCAAGTAATTATAGAGTGTACAGAAAGAATAGAAGCTATAGAAAACAGCATATTCACTACTTATTTACAGTTCTTAAATAGGTTTCTAAAGCTAGTGACATGAATCAGAAAAGATATATTATTCCTAGTTTAAAATTTTCTAAGAGAAATAACATTTTCATTTAGAATTATTAAAAGCTCCAGGTTTGGGTTTACGTTCAGTTTGGGTAATGCATTAACTTTTGTTTTGTTTGTTTGTTTGTTTATTTGTTTGTTTTAAGGATTTCTTTGCTGCTGGATAGCTTCCATTCATTTTCCTGCTCGGTCACTTCAACTTGGTTCTTTCTCTTCTTTTTTTTTTTTTTTTTTTTTGAGATGGAGTCTCGCTCAGTCGCCCAGACTGGAGTGCAGAGGCCGGATCTCAGCTCACTGCAAGCTCTGCCTCCCGGGTTTACGCCATTCTCCTGTCTCAGCCTCTCGTGTAGCTGGGACTACAGGCGCCCGCCACCTCGCCCGGCTAGTTTTTTGTAGTTTTTAGTAGAGACGGGGTCTCACCGGATTAGCCAGGATGATCTCGATCTCCTGAACTCGTGATCCACCCATCTCGGCCTCCCAAAGTGCTGGGATTACAGGCTTGAGCCACCGCGCCCGGCCGGTTCTTTCTCTTGTTTGTTGCACATGGAATATGTCTGCTTGGATTTCTTCTTTGCTTATACCTCCAATTCAGCTCGACCCTTTTTCCAGACCCACTAAATTATCTGGAAATGATGTAGTCTCTATCTATATTCTTTAATATCTCCATTCAAATTCTATTCTGTATGTGCATGCATATATTGAGCAAATTACACTGTCTCTTTAAACCAATCTTTTAAACAGTCTTTAAAACTATCTTGTGGTTAAGTAAAATTTGGAGATATTAAAGACCTTATTCAAGATTGCACAGATTGCACAACTAGTCAAGTCAGTTTTCAAAATCGCTCTGATTCCACTATCTTAACACTTAAAAACTATAGTATACTTCCGTCTCGACTGCAATGCCTTTCTCCTTCTAGTCCTTTTACAGCTAAGAAAAAGTGCAAGAAACAGAAACCCTTTTAATGTTATTGTTAGTTTGTGCTTTTTATTTTTCTTAAAGTCAATTAAATTGAACTACTCTGATCTTTGATTTTAATTAGTCACTTTCCCATATATTACTTCTTCTCAAGCCATAATCCTCACCAGTACATAGCAAAATTCAAACTTTAAAATGTTTGTATAGTCTCATCTTCTGCTTATGGGAAGGTGGTATAGACATATTTTTGAATATTCTTTCCAATGAATACTATGAAAAACATTATATATAACAGAAACATGAGAAGACTCTGAAATTTGGAGAGAAGAATGAAGACCAGCTAGGCACTACAGTATCAAGGAACAGTGTAATGCAGTTTCTAGGTTTTCTTTTTGCCTCAAATATTCCTGACTTGGGAGTGAAAAAATCCCAAACTTGAAAATGACCTATTTACTTCAAAATATTACTTAAAGCGTCAAGGTAGGTAATATACTCCCACAGTTTTATAAATGATATGTATGTAATTTGGTATTCTTGTGTGATGTTATCAGCAAATAATTAAATACAGCAAATGTTTAATCAATAAATGTCAAATGAGTGATAAAAATTAGTAATTAAACCAGTTTACCATATATACATTAAGGATAAAAGAATAGCTTTTATTTTCATGTACTCATAATGGATGTTCAGTAAGAAAGAAGTTGTTGACAAAATGTCATTATGGTCACATTTTTAATGAGTGATTTTGATAACATATTTTCCTGATGCATTTTTTTCTCCATTGAAGTGGCCATTCACTTGAGAACTACAGATAATTAGAGTTCTTTTTAACTAAGCCTTGTTTTCTAAAAATGGATCACTTTATTTTATTTTTTTATTAATAATTTTTGACATACAACCTTTACCCAAAAGGTGCTTATGAGAATAAAAGGAACTTTTTATAAATGAGCTCAGTGCTGTTTATTCTCTGACACTTATGTACTGCTCAAAAGTGCTTGTCAGAATTCAAGAGACATTTGACAAATGAGCCCTGTATGATTTTAGACTCTGAGGACATCGTGTTTTTTTGATGAATTCTCCACAGTGCTTAGAACAATGTGGATAAATTAATACTTCCTGACGGATTGGACTTAGAAATTCCTCATTGCAGAAATTTTCTGTACTATCAATGGATATAAGTTTTTGAAAAAGAAATATTTATGAAATATATGATGTTTAAATGTTGAGGTGAATTACTCATTTTGAAGCAAGCATTAAATCAGTTCCACAGTTTTAATATTTTACATTTCTAATGCACTGTTTATGACATGGTAGTTCAAATCCAAAAGCTAGTAAGCTACTGCTTTGTTATATACATTTAAACCAATTTCTCCAACTAAAATTTTTTGTTTGTGAAAAGAATGCAACCACATTCAATACTAAGGGGTGTTATTTACAAATCTCCACCTGATTGCTAAAATGCTGATTTACAATGAGAAAAAAACAATAAAGAATTAACTGACAAAAACCCATTGTACCATTAAGCGCAAAGAGACCTAGATACACAGAATATAAGTTAAGATGAAGAACCAAATTATTCAATTTTTGGAAAAAATATATTCCATTTAGTGTTGTCTAGCAGTACAGGAAAAAAATGCATCATTACTTACTAAACTTTTAAATGCTGTAGAAAGTTATTTGCTGAAATTCTGAAGAAAAAGTTTGCCATGCGCAAGAAAAGCCTAAATATGTCACTGTAACTATTGGTAGAAAATAATTTAATCAAGTTTCAGTTTTTTAACATGTGAATTATTTACAATGGATTTTCCCCTGTCATTTCTTTACCCACTGATGTGAAATCAAAGAAAACAAACAAAAATGAATGTTAACCTAGACAAAGTATAGCCAGAAAAAATTTATCTCAATTCATTAGAGATTCCCAAATTAAATTATTTTTGTATCACTAAATTGTCATGTATAAAGTTAATTCTCTTTAATTTTAAAAATACATTTATTGAAATTAGTGAGTTAAAGTCATTAGAAAGAAAGAAAATCACCCGTAAAACTCTTTGATGTTGACATAATAAGTAAGGTCAATTTTTCCATAATATGTAATAGTAAGAAATTCCGACTGTGTGCATCAATATTGACGCTATCTTTTGGGTTAGTGTAAATATCTGAAAAGTAACTGTATAAATGTTTACAAGAATATTTTAGTTTAAAATATTGAAAACTAAAAATATGTCATTTTGCTTTTTTCTTAATTTCCAGTGACATCTCTTGGTTTACCCAGAGGATTGAGGACAGTAATTATTGTAAGATAGTGAAATGATAAACATTTATACAAAGTAAGAAGAGAGTATAGAGAAAAATACGATTAGTGGGAAAAGAACTTTAGTACTTTTGACACTATGAGTATGGTTTCCACATTCCTATTTTTTAAAGACAGTATATTCAGCCAAAATAATTGCTATCACTTGTGACTTTACACTATTTTAATTTTACAACCAGAAAATATCAAATGCATTGTGTTTGATAAATGGTATATATACACACACTCTTACACACATATATTATTTAAAGAACTAATTATAAAAGTTTGGATTGATGAAGGGATGAGGTCAAGATATTTTTCTAAAATGAGGCTTTGATTTACAAGGGTTTTATTCTTTGAAAAATGTGCACTTTAGATTTATAGGGTCCACATGGCAGCCCTTAGCAATATCTGGGTATTTAACTTTTACTTAATTACAACAAATAAAAGATTCATTTCCTCAGTCTCAATATATTTCAAATGCTTGGTAGACATATGTGGTTAGTGAACAGTGCCGTTCTGGAGTTCAGATACAGGACATTTTATCATTGCAATACATTCTATTGGAAAGCCTAGAACTAGAACTCTTAAAGTAGGACTCATTTTTTAAAAGTTGTATCTATAACCAAAAATGAGTTAAAACACTTATTATATAAAAGAGTATGTTATTGCAAATAATTTAAATACTTCATTACATATTATTTAAATAATCCTTTGTGAAGAAGGTATTTAAATCGGATGTATTTAACAATTATTTATCAGACCATTGTACCAGTCTAGAGATACAATTTATATTTAGTTATTGAGTTTTAATAAAAAGCCTTCTTTTATCATCTTGTCCTCTCTAACTATTCCACTCCATTCCAGGGAATGTGGATGGATCTTATACAACAAAGAGACATTTTTCTATGTAAAAACTAATATTTGATTACTGCTGTTTTCTTATACCATATAAACTTACTATTTGATTAATACTTCTAGTCTGAAGCAAAATCTTGGACAAGGATGTATATGCCAACTCCAAATTCCCAAAGAAGCAGGAAGTAGAGGCGGTGGCTCAAGCCTGTAATCCCAGCACTTTGGGAGGCCGAGACGGGCGGATCACGAGGTCAGGAGATCGAGACCATCCTGGCTAACACGGTGAAACCCCGTCTCTACTAAAAATACAAAAACTAGCCGGGCGAGGTGGCGGGTGCCTGTAGTCCCAGCTACTCGGGAGGCTGAGGCAGGAGAATGGCGTAAACCCGGGAGGCGGAGCTTGCAGTGAGCTGAGATCTGGCCACTGCACTCCAGTCTGGGCGACAGAGCAAGACTCCGCCTCAAAAAAAAAAAAAAAAAAAAAAAAAAGAACATAAGGAAATAAGAATCACATGTAAGATATGTGTAACCAGAGGAAAAAAAAAACAGTAAGAGTTATACATTAAGGTATTTATTGAAACCAACTGGTTTATGTGATTGTAGGACCTGGCTGGGCAAGTCTGAAATCCATAAGGAGACTATAAGGCAGAGGAGACTGGAACTTCTGGGCACAAACTGATGTTTAAAAACATAATGTCTTATTCTGGAAACCTTTAGCTTTGTTCTGAAGGCCTTTCAGCTGACTGACTCAGGGCCATCTGGTTTATCTACAATAATCTCCCTTACTTATCATCAATTGATTATGGACTTTAATTGCATTTACAAAATACTTTCACAGAAACATCTAAATTCCTTTCTTATTGGATGACTGGGAACTCTAATCTAACCAAGGTGACATGTAAGACTGACCATTACAGTGGAGAATATGATTAATTGCTGCTAGATTTTAAAAGATAACTTATGGGGGAAAAAGGTGTTTTATAAGTTAACAAATATTCCAGTCCCATCAGGACCTTTTAGATTGACACAATAGAATATGTTTTGTAAAAATGACTTGAAATGAAACATTATAGAATTCTTTATATTCTTCAGGAAAACTTTTCTATCTCTTTAACAAATATCATACAATTTCAAATAATTCATTTTCTATACATCTGAATTGATTGTAAATATAAGAAATGCAAATTTAATGTTTATATAGGTAGGGCACATTGCTTTATATCTTATTTCAAAATTCCCATCTTTCTTTAAAGTAAATTAAAGAAAACATAATGTATATTTTAAAATGCTTTGGTAGAAATTTAAAAACAATTTAGGATGTCTTGTTTATCCCCAGAAAGTTTTTATCTATTTTTTAATATAGCTTGGCTAAAACATAAACACAGCAGACCTTAAGCTGCACATCAAGACATGAGAAATCTGGGAACACAACCCAGAACTCTTATTTCATCCATTTTGTTTTGTTTCTGCAAAATGAAATTGTTTCATAGAGATGGATATCCTGATTATTCCCTTATGCACTGAACTCTCATTTTTAACCAATGTTCTCATTTCATTTCAGTCCTGATTCTAACCCTTTGTTTCTTTAAAAGAAGCTCAAAGAGAATGGAAAGAGAATAAAATTCAGTGTTAATTATCTATAACTATTACCATTTAAAATTAAATATTGCATTTGTTCTAAGATACCTAATGTTCTTTATAAAGTGGGTCAAAGATACAGGCATTTGTTGTCAATCACCTCGGTGAATATAGATAAAAATATACTGTTGTAAAAAGAGAAACAAAAAGAGGAATATATATAAGACCAATATGAATTTTTTGAATAAATAAGGAAAAGCCAATGTCATAAGATTTAGTTTAGGGAGGTAAAGCTGATTTGTCATTCCAGGATGAAAGCAAACAAAATAGCTACTGTTCTGTTTGTTTGTTTGGTTGGTTGGTTTGGTTCCTTGTTTTTGGTGGTTGTGTTTTTTTTGTCTGTTTTTTTTTTTTTTTTTTGTAACTTAGCCTCTCACTTTCAAGATAAGAGTTTGACTTTAAAAACAAAAGTGTTTTGTATTTATAACAATATATTGGTAATCTCACAATTGTGCCCAATTTATTTTTAAGTTTTTCATACATTTGGAGGGATTTATTTTTCTCAAAAACAATGTTTAATCAACGTACTTGTTCAATGCTTGCTTAATCTCACTGCTAAATGGAATACACCTGATCAATACACATAATACACATTCTACAACATCAAAAAGACCTCAAGCTAGAAAGACAAACTGAAAATTCATGTATAATTCAATAGCAGGACCAAAAAAATAGAATGCTTCTATTAAAGTCAATGAAAAGGTCGTTATAATTTTAGGAGTAAGAATGGATGAGTTTGGCAATGAAACAGACTTTTATTGGAAATATTGTTCACGTTAAGTCCGAAAATTTAAAGAAAGTATGATGCCTGTACCAAAACAAAAGTGAGAAGGAGACAGAGTTGGGGAGGAGAGAGTTTCTGTTGTAGGGAAAAGTATGTACAAAAGCCCATGTTCAAGGGAAAACACAGTCTGTTTAGCAAAAGGAGACATTTCATTAAGTAGAACGTAGAATTTGGAAGAGCAGAGACTGGTGTACCTTAGCAGTAAATAAGGTTATGAATTATTTTGCATGATACAGCACATAATTTACACTTTTATATTAAATATGATTTGTTAAATTTCTAGTGCTTGTGGTACATTTATTCATATTTTGGGCTCTCAGATCATGTACTTCCTCACCTCTAATAATCTTTTAATCTACTTAACTGCAATAACACATCCTCAGAGCCTTAATCTAGACCATGCCAACTCAACTGAATCATCTCTGAAATTCAACTGCAAGCTTTTTGGTCTCTGTGAAATCACCTAGTTTATGGATCATTTGCTCTATTATACCCAATTAATAAAAATATATTTTGATTTTATTTAGACATCCAATCCATTGACCCTGATACCTTTTTTCTCTTAAGTTAACTTTCTCCTTATGCATCTTAGATTCATTTGGACAGTATTACAATCACACCCTACTAAATAAGAATGGTAAATAGACCTTCTCCTATATTTACATTAGCTTGATTTATATTTGACATTATAATAACAACAACACTCAAATCACTCTCCTTTCAGCTCACATTCTTGGCTTAAATTATAATAAAGAGACTAAAGCTTAAAATGGTATTCCTTGTGATTTTTACATTTTTGTCACAGGTACTTAGGGGCTTCTGATCCATATCTTTACTCTGAGATTCAAGGTAACATGGAGGATGGAAAATTATGCTCTGGCTTTTAGAGCTTTACATGGAAGTAACTTATGTCAAATTTGCTTATAAATCTGGGGAAAGTAAAAACAAGTCACATAATGATACTTATTTTCAAATGGTGGAGGAGTACAACTTTATTAGATACCTGGAGAAGAGAATAATTGTGGTATTTACATATTAATAGCTCTAACTATGAACAGCCTTGGCCAAATCTAGCCTTCCTTGCTCAAACCCAGATAGCTGCTTATTTGTTTTCACCTTAACAGGTGAACATTTTTAGAAAAACAAACATAAAAGCCTCCTAAAAATACTCACTTTTCTCACTTAATGTCCATGATGACAAATAACAAATGAACACTGAAAATTGTCCAGCAATCCTGCTATACATTCCTAAAATGTGTAGCACCCTGCTGTGCAAAGTAAATATTTCACATTCTTATTACTGTTCAAAGCACACCTTTTCCTACCTGACTGATGATGACATTGTTCTATACTGAGAAATCATAAGCACTCATTCAGGAACTATCTAATATTCTTAGTTCATTACTTACCATTTATATCCTTCCCTCCTATTACAATGAATGACTCAGGTATGTATCCATCAATGCCCAAACCTGCCATCTGTGACATGGATCCTATGCCTCAAACGGTATGAAAAGATTATCTTCTCCATTTTTTTCTCTATCTCCTCTCTAACTGTGTTTCTTACTCTCTGGGACCATCCCCAAAAGATCATAAACAGTATAGTTCATCCCACATTTAAATAATTTTTTTAAAGCAGAATTAAGAAAATGACATCTGCAAGAAAGCATAACAGGACTTTCTAGTGCTTGTCCCAAAGAATGTCAATTGGAACAACTGTCTGCACATGAAAATATTTTTACAAGAGCCATAAATAAAGATGAGAGATTGCAGCACCTGGTGGAGAACAGAAACACACACACAAAAACACACACACTCACACACACTGAAAGAGGTCAGAAGGATCACATCATATTACTCATGTCACTCTTCCCCTAAGCCTGCACAGCACAACACAGAGACACATATTTTCTGTGTAGGAGACGTAGAATGAAGGAAGCAACTACCCAGTTTCATCAGACACCCTAGTACCTGACCTGTGACGGTAAACCCTGGCATCAAGCCAGCCCCCACAAACGCAGCACCTGCAGACCCAGGCTTTGAGCCAGCCCCCATGACCTCAGGCACCAGATTCATCCCAGAGTCAGGTGGCAGAACAGTAACCATGGACTCAGGCTTCAGGCTGGACCCCGTGGACCCAGGTTCCAAGCCTCCCAGTCCCACTGCCACCAGTGTTCTCAAGCAGCAGGCTGATACCCACAGACCTGACCCGGGCTCCTGGTCCTCCCTAGTGCCAATTGCTAAGCCAGCACCTATGAACCCAGGCTCTGGGAAGGCAGTCATGGATGCAGATTCCAGGCCTGCCCCAGTGCCAGGGCAGCCCTGGTAGCCCCAGGATTCAGGTGGGCCCTTGCAGAACCAGGCTCCAAGATTGCTCCTCTAACCTGGGTCTCCAGGCTGGCTCCTACAGCTGCAGGAGCTAGGCCCACATCTGCAGTTCCAGCCAAACTTCCCAGAATGTCTGGATGGATTGACTAAGACAGGGTTTTTCCTGCTGAAATCAGAGTGTACCACTACAAAAAGACATATATCAAATCACAAAGGAAGACAGCAGCAGGAGGAAGGAACTAAAGAGCTACTAAAGAGTAAGAAAACATTTTTCTTGAATTGGCATAGTAAATCCTTATCTACCAATAGTTAATTTAAATGTAAATTGATTAATTTCTCCAGTCAAAAGACATAGTACAGCAGAATTAGTATAAAAATTGCCCAACTGTATCCTGCCTATAAGAGACTCATTTCACTTTTATGGACACAGTAAAAGTAAAGGGATAGAAAAATATATTTCATACAAATGATAACCAAAAAAGAGCAGGGAATGAGGGAGCTATACGGCTATCAGTCAAAAAATACGTTGAGTCAAATACTGTAAAATGAGACTAAGAAGGTCACTATATAATCATAAAGGTATCAATTTATCAAAAGGATTTAACAATTGTAAATGCATATGCACCTAACATCAGAGCACCTCCATACATAAGGCTATTTTGAATATATCTGAAGGGATATATAGACAGCTGTATAATAATAGTAAGGGACTTCAAAACCACACTTTCAACAATAAATAGATCATGCAGACATAAAATCAATAAGGAAACAGTGGACTTCAGCAACACTGTATACTGAATAGACTTAACAGACATAGGAAAAACATTCCATCCAACAGTATCAGAATTCATATTCTTCTCAAGTGCGCATGAAGCATTCTCCGTGATAGACCATATATTAGGCTACAAAACGAGTCTTAACACATTTAGGAAGGTACATTATATCAAATATATTTACTGACCACAATTGTAGGAAACTAGAGGTTACTAACAGGAGGAAATTTGGAAAATTTACAAATATGTGGAAATCAAGCAACATGTCCCTGAATAGCCAATGGATTAAAAAAGAAATCAAAAGATAAATTAAAAAACATATTGATATAAACATAAATAAAAACACAAATACCAAAACTTAAGAGATGCCACAAAAGCAATTCTAAGAGTAAAGTTAATAGTGATATATGTCTACATTAATAAAAAATAAAGATCTCAAATAAACAATCTTATTTTACACCTTAAGGACCTAGAAAAAGAAGAAAAAATTAAAGCCAAAGTTAGAAAGAAGAAAATAATGATAAGGAGGAAATAAGTAGAATCTAGAAAAGCTATATTAAAAATGAACGATATGGTCAAATATTTGTCATCTTACCATCCAAATTTGTATCCTAAAATCCTAATAGTCTAAGTGAAGATATTAGGGGGTGGGATCTTTTGAGAGGTGGTTAGCTCATGGAGGCAGAGTCCTCATGAATGGATTAGTTTCTTTATAAAATAGGCCCAAAGGCCAGGCACGGTGGCTCAAGCCTGTAATCCCAGCACTTTGGGAGGCCGAGACGGGCGCATCACGAGGTCAGGAGATCGAGACCATCCTGGCTAAGCCGGTGAAACCCCGTCTCTACTACAACATACAAAAAAAAAAAAACTAGCCGAGCGAGGTGGCGGCACCTGTAGTCCCAGCTACTCGGGAGGCTGAGGAAGGAGAATGGTGTGAACCCGGGGGCGGAGCTTGCAGTGAGCTGAGATCCGGCCACTGCACTCCAGCCTGGGCGATAGAGCCAGACTCCATCTCAAAAAAAAAAAAAAAAAAAAAAACTTGGCCCAAAGGAGTTCCCTCACCCTTTCCACCATGCGGGGACACAGACAATGCCATCTATGAATTAGAAATTGTGTCTTCACAGTTGCTGACTCTACCATTCATCTCCAATTCTTCAGCCTCTAGTATTGTGAGAAATATATTTTTTTGTTTATAAGATACCCAGTTTGTGATATTTTATCATAGAAGTTTATATAAACTAAAATTTTGAAAACTGGTACTGAGTAGGGAGAGGTGCTACTATAACAAATACCTACAATGTGGAAGTGACTTAGCAACTGGGTAATGGAAAGAAGCTGGAAGAGTTTTGAGGTGCATGTAGAAAAAGCCTACACTGTCATTAATAGATAATAAAGGGTGATTCTGGTGTGGGCTCATAAGAATTAAAAAGCTGTCAAGAAAACCTCAGTCTTCTTGGAAACTATGTAAGTGGTTGTGAACAGAATGTTTGTAGAAATATAGTGAGGTCTCAAATGGAAATGAAGAACATATCATTGAGAATGGAGAAATGTGAGCCTTCTTATAAAAGGGCAAAGAATGGGCTGAATTATGTTAATGTCCTAGTGCTCTGTGGAGGGTAGAACTTAAGAATAATAAAATATCAGCATATTTGGCTGAAGAAACGTCTAAACAAAAGTACGAAAATGTAGTCTGACTTCTCCTGAATGCTTATAGTAAAATATAAGAAGAGAGAAACAATTTAAAGACAGAATTTATCATCAAAATGGAAGCAGAACTGAAAGATTTAAAAATTTTCAACTTGTCTACACTGAAAAAAAAAGCAAAAATACATTTGGGTGGGAACATTAATTATGTGGCCAAAAAACTGTTTAATAATGAAATTAGTGTGGTTTGGCCAGATGTTATTCATCAAGGTAATGGAAGGATGACTCCAAGGCTTATTGGAGATTACTTAGGCTGCTGCTACAGTCACAGCCTCAGAATGTCAGAGTCTGAAGAATGAACAATTTCAAATGAGGTATCACGAGTGCTTGTCAGACACAGACACTTGCTGCCCAGCACCAACAAAAATCACTGCTACACAAATTCTGGCAGTAAACTTTTTGGCTATCTGAGGTGTGGCTCTAATGAGCTCAGATATGGTGTGGGCCATGTTGCCTTCCTCTTCACATGGCACATGCAATAAACCTTGGTGGCATTTGCATGGCACCATCTCCCCTATCATGCGGAATACTCAAGCTTTGGAGGTGTGCCTTCCTCCACTTAGATTTTGAAAGACAGTGCTGCCCTAAACCTCACACCAATGACTCGCGCTGAATGTTACTACGATAGAGAGCAACTGCAGAGAGTCTTCCACAGAACAATGCCTAGAAAAATTTAGGGGACAGGGCTGCATCCAAGACTCTAGATCAGTAGAGCCACATACATGTGGTTCCAGCTTTGGAGAGCTACAGGTATGCTACTCCAACCAGTGAGAGTCACAGCGTGGACTGTCCTCATCAAAGCCACAGTGGCACAGTTGCCCAGAGCCTTGAGGAACCAATCACTGTCTCAAGGTGCCCAGAAGGTGGAATATTGAGTCAAAGATGATTATTCTCAAGGCTTAAGATGAAATATTTTTTCCCCGGTTGGGTTAAGGACTTACTTGGGACTTCTTAATTGTTTATTTTTTCCTAGTTCTTTCTTTTGGAATTGAAAGGCCCATCCTGGGCCTGTCCTATCATTATATTTTGGAAGAACATAACTTGTTTGACTTCACAGATTCACAGTTGGAGAGCAACTTGCCTCAGGATGAATTGTACCTTGCGTCTCACTCATGTCTGATTTAGATGATATTTAGAGGAGACTTTAAATATAATGTCGGAACAAGTTAAAACTTTTGGAGCTATTGGGATACAATTAATGTCTTTTGTATGGGAGAAGATGAATTTTGTGGGGCAAGGGCAGAATGCTGTGGTCTAAATATTTGTGTCTCCATCAAAATTCATAGGTTAAAATCGCATCACCAATGTGATGGTGTCAGCAGGCAGGGCCCATACCAAATGATTAGGTTATTAGGGATGAGCTTTCATGAATAGGATTAGTGTACTTGAAAAGAAACCCCAGATAATTGCATTGCCACTGCCACCCTATGAGAACCCAATAAGAAGACATCATTTATGAACCAGAAAGTGGGCCCCCACCAGACACTGAATCTGTTGACACCTTGTTCTTGGACTTCCCAGCCTCTAGAATAGTAAGAAATACATTTATCTTATTTATAAATTATTCAGTCTATGGTATTTTGCAATAGCAGTCCAAATGGACAGACATACCACATTAACATACTGAAGGATACAAATTATATAGTCATCTCAATAGATACATAGAAAGCCTTAGACAAAGTTCAACATTCTTTCATGATGAATACTCTTCACGAACTAACTACAGGAGGAATTTACCTCAGCATAAAAAAGTCATATATGACAGGTCCACATCTAACATCATACTCAATGGTGAAATCCTGAAGTATTTTCCTCTAAGATGAGGAACAAAACAAGAAAGCCCACTCTCACCACTGTAATTCAATATATCCCTACTGTCATCTCCTTGGGATTAATATTTCAACATGTGAATATATGAATTTTGGGCAGACATGGACAATTAAACCACATCAAATGACTAAAGAAAATGGGATACGTACACCCACACAACGAAATATCATTAAGCCACGGGATATATATATATATATATATCCTATCATTTGAAACAACATGGATGAACCTGAAAGACATTATGCTAAATGAAATACACTATACACAGTAAAACAAATACTGCATGGTCTCACCTATAAGTAGATTCAAAAAATGTTGAACTCAAAGAAGCAGTTAGTAAAATAGTTCCCAGAGAGTGGGTTATGGGTGAAATGGAGAGATGTTACTCAAAGCATATAAAGTTCAATGATGCAGGATGAATACATTTTGGAGATCTAAAGTAAAAGATGGTGACTATAGCTAATAATCTTGTATTGTATATTCGAAATTTGCCAAGAAAGTAGATGTTCGATGATCTTACCACACATGCATGCACGCGCGCACACACACACGCACACACGATAGTAACTATGTGAGGTAATGGATGTGTTAATTAGCTTGATTGAGATAATCATTTCACAACTTATAGGAGTGTCAAAAATCATGATGTACACATTAAATATATACTATTTTTTTGTTTGCAATTATGTCTCAATGAAACTGGGGGTGTGTGGAGGAGAAACAAAACCGACAAACTTAATCATAAATCTTTCTTGATGCCACAGCTATCTCCAACAAAACTTAATATTTCACTTTCTTTCACAGCAGAGCTCTTAGGAGTTGTCTCTAGTGTCTAACCCTGTTGCTCACTTTCCATTCTCTCCACAACACACTGAAGTTGGATGTCTTTCCCCTCCACGGCAGGAATTTTTTTCTCTTCAAACTTTCCATTGACTTCCATGCTTTCAAACTCTATCTCACTTGACCTTCTCAGCCACATTAGAAACAGCTGACATTATCACCTATTTTAAACTATTTCTTCCTTTGCATTCCAGATTTCCTCCTACCTTGGTGACCTTTCTATCTTAGTTTTTGTGCTAACATCTATCCATGGCTCATCCACAAAATGTTAAAGTGCTACAGTAATTACTCCTGAGACTCCTCTTCTCTTTCCTTGTTACTCCTTTTGACTGTTTATACCATAGAGTTACATGCCTTTAAACACATTCATTAAGCAGCAGATTTTTAAGTCTATCTTCACTTTTGAATTTCCCATTTGTTTATCCGTCTTAACCTATCCATTTGAATGTCTATAGTAAAGTGTCTACATTGAAGATCATGTAAATGATCATTATCAGTATTGTGTAATGTGCAGGACAAAATGTCTAGTATGTATATGAATCTTAACAAATTCACAAAATATTTCTTGATATCTATGACTGTATAATCTATTCCTGGCCAATATTTTCTATCCCAGTAATTGGCAATATCAGTTACATAATCATTCAAATCTAAAACTAATATATTTTTTTCCCTCCTTTCTACATAGTCCCAGATCAACTCATCAGAATGTTTTGCTCACTCTACCCCACAATATATCCAGAATCTGACCATTTTAGTCCCTTCACACCTTTGCACTTTTATCTAATCCACCTTCATTATTAAACTGAATTAATGCAATAATCACTTTACTTACTCTCCTACCTCTATTATTGTTTTCTATAACAGGGCAAGGGAGAATATTTTTAAGACACATAATAGAGTGCATCATTCCACTGTTAATATTCTACAATACTTTTCCATCCTATTTTTAATAATATTTTAATTCTGATAGCTCCTCACGTTTCTTACCACATTTTCCTTTTTCATTAATAGACACTGAGTGATACAATTTTTTTCTGAAAAGTGTCATAGAGTAAATCTTTTAGAACTTACAGACCTAGTAGTTTCTGTCACAACTGCTCCATTGTGCCTTTGTAGTACAAAAGCAGCCATTAACAATGAATAAATGGATAGGAATGCATTGGCGCGATCTCAGCTCACTGCAAGCTCCGCCTCCCTGGTTCATGCCATTCTCCTGCCTCAGCCTCCCGAGTAACTGGAACTACAGGCGCCCACCACTATGCCAGGTTAATTTTTTTTTTTTTTTTTGTATTTTTAGTAGAGATGGGGTTTCACCCTTTTAGCCAGGATGATCTCGATCTCTTGACCTCGTGATCCGCCCACCTCAACCTCCCAAAGTGCTGGGATTACAGGTGTGAGCCACCGCTCCCGGCCTGCCCATGCTATTTTTTTCTGACTGGAATCTCATCCTATGACACTCATATGACTAAATACTTCTGAAAATGTTACCTTTCTAGACAGGTTTTCCTTGTTGCCTTATCAAAATAGCCCTCATAGTAATGTTACAGCTGATTTTGTGTTTTATTTTTCATAACCCTTACAACTATTTTAAATTAATTTTATTTTCATTTACATATCGGTGCACTGTCTTCTTATTAGAATGTAAACACCATTAAAACAGAGACCTGCATGCTTGGTTTTTAATGGCATCTCCAATATCTAGAACTCTAGAATATAGACACCGGATAAATTGTGGCTCATGAAAGAGTTCTAACATTGAAGAGAGTAATTGAAGCTGGAGATAAAATCTTTAAAATATGTTTGGGAATATATAACTCTTCCTTATTAATTTTTAGGCATGCATTTTCATTCGTACTAATTAATTAGAGTGTTTTTAATGGTCTCATTTTCCTAACTTCAAGCTAGTTCCATTTCTGGCTCAGAAAAAAATAAATGCCTAAGTAAACTCTTTAATCAAAATACCAATATACTTATTTCTTAATATGGAAATATTATATATATATGTATCCATTTTTGTGAAACCACCTATATATATGTATTTTTTCCTACATATATAATTATTACAGATGAATTGATTAATAAAGTATATATTTATTAAATGACAACTGATTTAATTTTTCCTCCATGGACAAGAATGGGGACAGGAGGATAAAGAAAGGAGAGGAAAAACAATTGCACTGGCAGCAATGATGTCTGTATTGAAATTAGCAATGATGGGTGTGGAGTGAAAAAGGAAAATCCATTCTCTCTCCATGTCCTTATCTCCCGTAGTCTGGAGAGCCAAAATAAACTGATGAAATTGAATCTATGATTTAGTGTAATCCAATCTGTTTCATCATTTTCATCTTTCTCCCTTTTGTATCTTAAAAATAAATTAGTAATAAAACAGAGTATCCTCTGAATTGGGTACATCTAATATGTCTGGAAGTAGCCATGCCAGAATGCATATTAGCTGACTGGCTCCTTTGTAATAAAGCTGTCAGGACTGACATCCTCAGAATTCATGGTGTCCTCCTTCCTCCTTGAACAGGGTAGGGGGATTATGCAGATGAGTCACAACACTCTGCCTAGAAAACCTCCTCTTGTGTGCTTGGCATACTCTGAAATTCCTTTCTATACCACTGAATGCCCACAGCTCAGAACTGTGTCTAGGGTACAAACACCTTAACAAAGCTGTTTAGCAGCTCCACTAAGTGGTTCTGGCAGGCATACACTTTTGAGTGGATGGGAGAAAGCTTCCTCTCCCACTTAGTTCTACTTAACCTCATTCAAACCACACACTCTCTCTCTGCTCCTTCCTTAAGTCTGTTTTGCCTCTTACTCCATGTTTCTCCCCTAACCATTTAAAATTTTTGTTTTTATTATATACAAACATTAAGATACATTCTTAGAGTTCCTTTCCTTAAAGTGAGAAATTATATTTTCTAGTGTGACTAGCTCAGAGTGAGCAGAGAAGAAAGAGACTGGGAATAAGAAGTGAGCTAGTCACCCGACAGTCATAGTCAATTTCCTATCACCAAAAGCCTTTTGGACTGTGGTTCAAAGTTTAGGTTTTATTCTGAGTGTGATGGAAAATCTCTAAAAATTTTGAACAGACATAATTCACAATTTGATTTATATTTAAAATATCAAATTTTGGTTACAGTTTGTAAAGAATAATCCGTACTGGGAAGAAGGTGACACACGATGCAGGGAGTTCAGGAAGAATGCTATTTCAGAAGTCCAACATAATAAAATCATGGCTAGATCTACTTTTTTTTTTTTTTTTTTTTTTTTTTTACCAATTTGTCTTGCTTCTCCTTGTTTTCAAATAGTTAAACACCTTATTAATGTGTCTTTTTTCTTTCTTTCCTTTTTCAGAGGAGAAGCTACCATGAGCGGGTATTAAATTCATTCTTCTCTATTTTCCCATTATTTTGCTGTTGATACTGTAGAGATTCAGGTATATTTTCAGAGGTTTATCTAGGTTAGAGCTCAGTGGAGTACTTATATTTACAATTCCTTCAGCATCTTTTAGAGATGTAGCACTTACAAACTAAATCTTCAAGGAAAGAACTTCATCAGTTTCAAGGTGGTTCTCAACTATCCCCTAAAGGAAAAATAGACATTGGATTCATTCTACTCAGTCTAAATTTGTATTTAATGCTTATTTTACTTTAGAGTTAACCATTCTAAATTTTCCTCTAGCAGCAGCCTATAGAAAGTGTAGTGAAACCTTTAGAAATTTATCTGTAGTCATTTTGCCCAAATACATCCTTTTTATTAACATTTCTGGTAACTTATTTTTTTCTAACTGGAAATCAAATGTCTATGAAAACATAATTCTATCTGTATGTTCTTCAGCATATTATTATTTACAGTTTTGGAAATAACATATCAAACACATACTCATATCAATTTGCTCCAAGACTTTCAGTACGAAATAGCTAAATTTAACATTTTGAAAAATTATGAGCTAATGAATATTTGAATTGTCAGTAACCAGATTACATGAATAATCTTTTCTTTCATATAAAGGAATTGCAGCTTTTTAAAATTTTCTTTTTGATAAAGACTTTTAGATATGAAGTCATGCACCACAAATTGAACTAATCACATGTAATCTCTCTTTAAGACCAATAAATTAAGTCATGACCTTATATTTTAAGGATATTATATTGCACACAAAAAATTTCATTTTTTATAGGTGAAAATTGTTCATTGCCATTTTTATTTTATTCAAACTATATTTATATTGGCAGATGATGAACTGATTCACATACATCTATACAAAACATTTTTAACAGGCCAATATAAAATTGTATGTTAGTTGGTTAAAACTATCAAATAAAAAATGCTTCAGGGTGGATATGAACTTTCTATTGGCTTATGTAATATCCATCGCTGTAATGATCAATGTGTCCTTATATCTAAGAATAGTATTCCCAACTCCAAATATCTCTTACATCTTAGAATCAGTATGTTTTAGCCTTTTTTATTTTATTGTATTTCTCTTTCACATAAATTCAGCTACTACTCTCCACTATGTGTCTATCATTACCCCTTTCTGTCTTCCCAAGCACCAAATCATGTATTTTTTTTCATCTTTCTAGAGTTTCTACAGGTATTTTAACATATGCAGAATAACCTTTGTTTTCTTTCCACCACACTTTATGGCATTTTTCATTTAGGCCTTACATGGTGACATCACCACGCACATAGTCTGAAGAGCACTAATTTTGATATCAACCTTTAGATTCACATTTCTAGACTTTTGCTTTTATTAAATCAACCAGCTATGCTAATTATACCTCTGAAATGCTCCCCAATTGTTGCCTCTCTCTTTTACTAACAGTGGTTGCCTCAGTTAAGACTCTTGTCATGCCTGTTCAGATTGTTGCAAAGGACACTTAATGGTTTTCCCTGAGAGTAGCTTTCTCCTCTTCTGGTAAATACTTTTCTCCCTTCTCCCTTGTTCTCTCTTCTCTCCTCTCCCTCTCCCTTCCACTTCCCCATCCCCTTCCACTTCCCCTTCACCTTCCCCTTCTCCCTCTCCTTCTCATTTCTTTTTCTTTCACTTTTTTTTTTCATTAAGAAAGCAAAGGAATAAAATAATAGCTACTTCCTAGGCAGAGCAGCCGGGAAGTTGTTAAAAGCGTATGGTTTTATATGATAAAGAGAAAGTTGATGTTATTAGTTTTAGGAATAAAACTTTATACTGGCTCTCTTAAAACTAAGTATTTTTAAAATCTTGTCTCAAGTTATAATGACATTTCCATTTCTTGCCTATTCATCATAATTGTATTTTGCGGATATAATGAAATTCTCATTATTGTCATGTGTTGAGTTCACTTTTGTTGTTGTTATAATCTTTTGTTTTCTAATTTGTTACCTTCATATGTTTTGTTTATTCTACTTAGTGACTTTGTTTTTATTCCTGATAATTCATTTGTAATTTCCTACTCTTCCTTCAGAATCAAATTAAAACTTCACATCAGTGAAAACTTTTTTTTAACCTTCTAGAAGGAGTTATGTTTTTGTGTAGCCAAATAAAACTATGGTGTATCATAAACTATTTTATTAAACTTGTGTCTACAACTTGGACAGAACTAAAATAAAGTGGATTAGCTCTTCAAAAAAGTTCTGGCAATTTAAGTAAGTGTTCAAAATATCAATGTTTTAGAAGTCCTCTTTCAGATAGCCTTGTTAAATCCTTTATAATTCAAAATCTACTTCTAAATCAAAGAAGAAAATTTATTAACTGAGTACCAGAAATAATAAAAAATAATAATTTCTACCAGAAATGATCTGTTTTGCAGATGATAGCCACTTAAATACATATGATTTAATCAAATATTGATTACTTGTGCCTGTGTTATCAATATGATAGAGAAAATCTGTTGTAATGTCGAAACCTTATTGAACAAATTATTGAAATCTCCATCGCTTCATAAAGTAAAATCTGATGATAAGAAAATGTCTAATTTAATTTTATTATTACAGCAATAGACACATCTATAAAAGTTATTTCACTAAAGCAAGTTTCTTTTTCATGCATGTTATTCTGCTGAAAAGAGAAAGATTCAATGAATCAGAGATTATAACTCTACAGGAAAAAAACATCCTGGTGTTCAATAAAAAAACCTGCCTATTGCTTTCTTTGAATTCATTTTGCTTGATTTTTGTTCAGTATGAAAGAACTCGCATTGATTACAATGAACCTGTTTTATACAGACCATGTAAAGATCCCTGTGGATTTGATTATGGGGTGGGTCTCTAGTCTCTTTTTATTACTGTTCTTTTTTAGAATATTCTTTCAAGGAGAACAATGCAATGTGATGGCATTTTAAAGTTTAAAAAAAGGTATGAACAATATTCCAAAAACATTGCTTTCTTGTTCTCTCGTCACAGTACTTTAAGGAAGTGTAACATGCAATAGATACATTCCATCAAACATTTATTTGGTATTTTATATACTCAAAATTTATACACATATTTTGTCCTGACATTTTCCTGTATTTAACTAGATCAGGGTTTTTAATAGCCAATGACATTTTAGATCCTCTTTACAGAATAACCAAATAATAAAGGCAACAAACACATTCATCCAGGCAATGGGGCACAGTGGGGAATTTTTTACAGTTTTTCTAACAATATGGGTTTTTCTGATTGCCTTCCAGATACAGCTTTTTTGGTTACAAAAGTCCAACATGTATGCTAATAAGGCTTATAAATCTAAATTATTATGGATATTGTCTTCAGAGGTTCTCATCTGAGAAACACAGGGAATTAAACATTAAAAAATAAATTAATGAGGTATAAAAAAGGAATAGATGTAATAATGGACAATAATTCAGGCTCTTGGAAAAAAGTAACATGATTAATGAACCAATAGTTAATTTAATCCATTTAGCAAGGTTGAAATCACAGATATACAAAATAAGAAATAATAAGGATAAAATAACTGTTAGAAAAGAAGAAAAATATTTTGATTGTTTTCTTTGCTCTGCAGAAGTTTATTAGTTTGATGTAATCCCACTTTTTAATTTTTATTTTTGTTGTCTGTACTTTTGGGATCGCATCCAAGAAGTCATTGCCAAGACTAAAGTTAAGAAAGTTTTCTCCAAAAAATTTTACAGTTTTATATCTTACATTTTAGTTTTTAATATACTTTGAGTTAATTTTGTGTATGATGTATTGTAAGGGTCCAATTTTATTTATTTATTTTGAGGCAGGGTCTGGCTCTGTCACCGAGGCTGGAGTTCTACAGCAGGATCTCAATTCACTTCAGCCTCCACCATGATTCTCCCACCTCAGCTTTGTGAGTATTTGAGACCACAAGCATGCACCACCACATCCAGCTATTTTCTTTTTTTTTTTTTTTTTTGGTAGAGATGGGATTTTGCCCAGTTGCCCAGGCTGCTCTGGAGCTCCCGAGATCAAGTGATCTGCCCACCTTGATAAATGCTAGCATTACAGGCATAAGTGACTGTGCTCAGACCAATTTTACTTTTTTACATGTGTATATATAGTTAACCAACACCATTTATTGAAATTACTGTTTTCTTCATTGTTTATTCTTGGCATCTTTGTCAAGATTAGTTTACCATGTGTGCTTAGGATTACTTTTGGACTCTCTGTTTTGTCTAATTGGTCTATATATCTGTTTCCATGTCAGGACCATACTGTTTTGATTATTACAGCTTTGCAATATAATTTGAAATCAGGAATTGTAATGCCTCCTATTTGTTCTTCTGTCTCCTGATTGTTTTATCTATTGAGGTATTCTTTGTGGTTCCATATATATTTTAGCATTTTTTCTTAAAGTTCTAAATTTTTTTTTGAATTTTCCTATTTCCTTGAAAAATATCACTGAAATTTTGATAAAGATTGCATTGAATCTCTATGTGACTTAGGGTAGTATCAACTGCACAACAAAGAAAACAAATCAATGAAAAGGTAACCTACATAATAGTATAAAATATTTGCAAGTCAAATATCTGAAAAGGAGTTCATATCCAAAATATATGACTACTTCATACATCTCAATAGCAAATAAAACAGATAATTCAGTTAAAAAAAAAAAGGGCCCAGATATAAATACTTCCAGATAAAACATACAGATGGCCAAAGGTATATGAAAAGGTGCTTAACAGAGCTCAAATAATTTGTACCAGAAATACCAATGGAAGAAATGCTCCAGATGCTGGTGATGATGCATGAATAGGTCCAACCAATTGCACATTTGAAAAAATAAACCTTTATTAAATCAAAGAAATAGAAAAAGTTGCTTAACATCACTAGTCATCAGGAAAATGCAAATCAAAACCTCAAAATGGAATATAACCTCACATCTCTTAGTATGGTTATTATCAGCATAGACATAAGTATTATAAAAATATATAAATAGATAATTACTTTTGGCTAGAGTGTGATGAAAAGGAACACTTGTACGTTATTGGTGGGAATGTAAATCAATATAACAATTATGGGAAACAGTAGGGAGGCTCTTCAAAAGATCAAAAAGTAAAGTACTACTAGATGACCTAATAATACATCTTTTGTATGTATACTCAATGAAAATGAAATTGGCATGTCAGAATGGTATCTCCACTCCCATGATAATTAGAGCATTATTCACAGTAGCCAATGTAAGCAAATAACCGGTTCGTCAATGGATAAATGAATTGCTTGTGTGTGTATATATATACATATAAATATGTGTACATATACACATAGGTATACATATATGTACGTGTGTATAAGTACACGTATGTGTACATATGTATATATGCATACACACATATATATGTATTTTGTGTATAAGTATTTATGTACATGTATAAATGGAGTATTATTCAGCCAAAAAGAGGAAGGAAATCTTGCCATTTTGTAACAACACAGAATAATCCAAAGGACATTACGTGAAGTGAAATAAGCTAGATACAGTAAGGCAAACACTGAATAATCTTACTTATATGCGAAATCTAAAGATGTTAAACTTACAGAGAGTAGAATGCTTCCTTCCAGGGGCTGGGAGTGGGAGAAATGAGAAGATACTCTTCAAAGGGTACAAACTTTTATTAAAAGATGAATAATTTCTGGGGATATAATGTACAACATGGCGACTATTGTGAATAATACCATATCATTACCTAAAATTTGTTAAGATAGTTGTTTATAACTTTTCTCACCACAAAGAATTTAAAAAGATAGCTATGTGAGTTGAAGGATATATTAATTAGCTTGATTGTGGTAATCATTTCACAATGTATATGTGTATCAAACCATCAAGTTTTATACTTTAAATGAATAAAAATAAACTATTCTTTACAGAAATACAAAAAGAAACAAATAAATATCCTAAGGGTAGCTGTTAAATAGAATTCTATGTATACATATATGGAAACCTAGATAAAAAGAAAATTTAAATTTAATTTGTTAAATAAAATTTTCCAAAATTAACCACAATAGAAATAGTAAACTGAAACATATTAATTTACTTAAATGATGAGAAATTTGTCAAGAAATTGCCCCTCAAACCACCAGTCCCAATTAGTTTCACAGGACAATTGAGCTAATCTTTAAAACTGGATAGTCTCAATAATATTTAAATTATTCCAAAGAATATAACACTAAGAAAATTTCTATTTTTTGTATTAAAACAAATATGTTCCACGGTCTTTTGCAGGTAAGTGCCTCACAGACAAAATAGAAGCCATGGAAGAAAATCTCTTTTATCTTCCTTTCAGGTCTATCCTCCTTTTCTACTTCTTATGATAAAAATAAGAAACCTTTGCCTGGGTGCTGCAGCTCATTCTTACCTACTGTCTCAGAATTCTATTTAATGATTTTCCTAAAGTTCTTAATAAAATGTGATGTCATTTGTATAAAATCAGATACAATAGCAATATAGAGGTATACAATTTAATTTGATCATTTCTATTTTTAAATTTCCTAAAATTCACAAAATCTTTAAAATGATTAAGTAGTGGAAATAATGGTTGATCATATGGTTTGGCTGTGTCTGCACCCAAATCTCAACTTGAATTGTATTTCCCAGAATTCCTGTGTATTGTGGGAGGGGCCCAGTGGGAGATAATTGAATCATGGGTGCCAGTCTTTCTCGTGCTTTTTTTTTTTTTTTTAGAGTCTCACTCTGTCACACAGGCTGGAGTGCAATGACACAATCTCGGCTCACTGAAACCTCTACCTCCTGGGTTCAAGCGATTCTCCTGTCTCAGCCTCCTCAGTAGCTGTGATTACAGGTGCCCGCCACCATGCCTAACTATTTTTTGTAATTTTAGCAGAGACAGGGTTTCACCATGTTGTTCAGGCTGGTCTCGAACCCCTGACATCAGGTGATCCACCTGTCTTGGCCTCCCAAAGTGCTGGGATTACAGGTATGAGCCACCATGCCTGACCCCCAGAGCTATTCTTGTGATAGTGAATAAGTGTCACAAGATCTGATGGGTTTATCAGGAGTTTCCACTTTTGTTTCTTCCTTATTCTTTCTTGACACCACCATGTAAGAAATGCCTTTTGACCTCCACTATGATTCTGAGGCCTCCCCAGCCATGTGGAACTGTAACTCCAATTACACCTCTTTTTGTTCCTAGTTTCGGGTGTGTCTTTATCAGCAGTGTGAAAACGAATCAATATCATTTGGTTGGCTGTTGTTGCTTCCTCAGTGAAATAACTTAATTTAAATTTATTCTTCTTTTTTCTTTCTTTCTTTCTTTTTTTTTTTTTTTTCTTCGAGATGGAGTCTCTCTCTCTGTCGCCCAGACTGGAGTGCAGTGGTGCTATCTCGGCTCAGTGCAAGCTCCGCCTCTAGGGTTCACGCCATTCTCCTGCCTCAGCCTCCTGAGTAGCTGGGACTACAGGTGCCCGCGATCATGCCCTGCTGAATTTTTCTTTTTTTTTTTTTTTGTATTTTTAGTAGAGATGGGATTTCACCATGTTAGCCAGGATGGTCTCGATCTCTGACCTCATGATCTGCTCACCTCGGCCTCCCAAAGTGCTGGGATTACAGTAAAATTTGAAATTTTAATACCTGTAGTAGTATGGAGAAAGGAGCTGTTTTATGGAAGAATGTAGAAGATTACTTAGTAATTTTTTTTTTTTTTTGAGACAGAGTTTCACTCTTTCACCCAAGCTGGATTGTAATGGAGTAATCTCAGCTCACTCCAACCTCTGCCTCCCATGTTCAAGCTATTCTCCTGCCTCAGCTTCCTCAGTAGCTGGGATTCCAAGCACCTGCCACCACACCCGGCTAATTTTTGTATTTTTAATAGTCTCTTGCTGCCATATCTGGCTAATTTTTTGTATTTTTAGTAGAGATGTGGTCTCACTGTGTTGGCCACGCTGGTCTTGAACTCCTGACCTCAGCCTCCCAAAATGCTGGGATTACAGGCTTGAGCCATCGCACCCAGCAAGTTGGTTAATAAAATCTATTCAATTCACAAAGATGTGTGAACCTTATTTAAACATTTCCAATGTAAAAATATGTCTATACATATATGTATAAAACTGTCCCAGTTAGTTTTTTCCTGGGGAAAAAATCATTTTGTATATGTTGATTTATATGGAGTTATAAGATAATTTTAACATGATAAAAGAAAGATGATGAAGGATATGAATAATATGAAACCATACATACAAATTAAATATATTTATATAATGGTCTATGCATACAGATAGTAGAGAAAGGTACATACCAAACTGGTAATAGGTGTCACATAACGCTAGTGGAGGTGGAGTTGTTTGGAGGAGTCGTGAAGTTTATTTTTTAAATTATTCTGTACTTTTTGTGTTTTCCTTACAGCATATATTCATCATATTATTTAAAAATAAATTTTAAAATAAAGATGAATTAAGTCACATGATTGAGTATGACTTTGACTTCTTGAGATGTTGTGATTTAACTAGGTCTTATTGATTTAATTTCCACAAAAATTTGTTTCAAAGGGAAAATGAAAAAAAAAAAGAGAGAAAAAGAAAATAAGAGAAAAAAGAGAAAAACAGAAGCTGGGGAGCAGAGAGAAATAGGAAAAGAAAAAGGAGAAGAAAGGAAGAAGGGAGGAAGAAAAAAAGGGGAGAATCTCTACTCCTGACTTTGACAAACACGAGGAAAATCTTTACTGTTGACCAGGTGATGGTGCAATATAACCTATCCTGGATGATACTACTACTAATGACAACATCAATAACAACTCGACTTAGTCTTTCATAGTTATAACCATATTTTTCACAACACATTGTGCTGTATTTTATTTAATTAATTGTATATAATACAAATTACTAATTTTGTAAGACATAAATTATAATATGTATTTGTCCTACCAATTCATTATCTCTTAAGCCAATTTTATCATTTATTTAAAATGGCTTTTTTTATTATACTTTAAGTTCTAGGGTACATGTGCACAACGTGCAGGTTTGTTACATACGTATACATGTGCCATGTTGGTGTGCTGCACCCATTAACTCGTCATTTACATGAAGTATATCTCCTAATGCTATCCCTCCACCCTCCCCCCACTCCACAAAAGGCCCTGGTGTGTGATGTTCCCCACCCTGTGTCCAAGTGTTCTCATTGTTCAATTCCCACCTACGGGTAAGAACATGCGGTGTTTGGTTTTCTGTTGTGATAGTTTGCTGAGAATGATGGTTTACAGCTGCATCCATGTCCCTACAAAGGACGCAAACTCATCCTTTTTATGGCTGCATAGTATTCCATGGTGTATATGTGCCACATTTTCTTAATCCAGTCTGTCACAGATGGACATTTGGGTTGATTCCAAGTCTTTGCTATTGTGAATAGTGCCGCAATAAATATACGTGTGCATGTGTCTTTATAGCAGCATGATTTATAATCCTTTGGGTATACACCCAGTAATGGGATGGCTGGGTCAAATGGTATTTCTAGTTCTAGATCCTTGAAGAATCGCCACATTGTCTTCCACAGTGGCTGAACTAGTTTACAGTCTCACCAACAATGTAAAAGTGTTCCTGTTTCTCTACATCCTCTCCAGCACCTATTGTTTCCTGACTTTTTAAGGATCTCCTAAAATGGCATTTAAGAAGGAATTTATCCTAGGTTAAAAAGTAAGTTCTCAATGAATAAGATTATATTTTTACATAAATAATAGTATAAAAGTGGTGCCTTTACACTTTTACAGTGCAAAATTTGTACATTCTTCGATTGTGTTGAAAGACACTTCAAAAAGTAGTATGTCTTTAAAAGCAGTCCTTCTCTTAAAAAAAAAATTAACTAACAAAAATTACCTTTGTTTTTTGCTTAACTAACACCTTTAGTTCCTGAGACAAAAGGACTGGCGTCTTTAAACTTACTGTGATTTCAAACAGCTCTAACTTCAATTCAGAATATCAAATATAATATGTCCTAAAAAGAAGTGTGCATTGCTTACACTTTTTTGTTTTGTATTTGTGTTTTTTTAAGAGTGAAACTAGATAAAATTTTAAGTGTCTCCTGATCCTACTGTTTGATATTTAATTCCAAACCAAAGCTTCTCTCTCATATGGACTGCAAGCATCTATGCACTTCTTAAGAATTCCATTATTATAAGATTAAGTTAATTGAGTGAAAGACCATGTCTCTCTGTTGAGCTTGAAAATGATATATTTGTCTTTTTTAAGACAGGAAAACAGAACATGTAATTAGCAATAGGGTTTTTTTTTTTTTTAGCAAATACATATTTATGTTCATTCAGCACATATGTGAAATAATCTATTTGTGTGTATTCAAAGAATTTACTAACTTTTGGGATTTAGCATAATAATTACTTATTTTTGTGTCTATTCTTACATTTTCTTAAAATTCAAGTTTAATAGACAACTAAAATGTTTGCTGCTTTCGTGAGCTTGATTGTTGTGTTACCCACACAACAAAAGATCTGTGACAGTCAGGAAGAGTGTATGCCTGGGAAATAGTGACGAACAAGAAGAAGGTAGAAAGATGCACATAAAATTTAAGAAAGTTCCTAATAACTGAAAAGACACAATTTAACCTATTACCTATTCAATGAGTTTGAAAACTAATAATCATGAAATAATGTAAAAAGGAAAGTTCTAAAATGCTGTAACTAATGGAATGTTTAAGGCAGATCCATGTTGATAACTGAATGGAAATACACATATATACATAAATACATTTATAGCTGACTTTGGGATCACAGCGAGTTGGTGCTCTAAAGTTGCCTCAGAAGTCAGGAGATCGAGACCATCCTGGCTAACACGGTGAAACCCCGTCTCTACTAAAAAAAAAAAAACTACAAAAAACTAGCCGGGCGAGGTGGCGGCGCCTGTAGTCCCAGCTACTCGGGAGGCTGAGGCAGGAGAATGGCGTAAACCCGGGAGGCGGAGCTTGCAGTGAGCTGAGATCCGGCCACAGCACTCCAGCTTGGGTGACAGAGCGAGACTCCGTCTCAAAAAAAAAAAAAAAAAAAAAAAGAAAATTGTCATATCTAAGCTACAAAGCTTTTGTTCAACATATTGGATTGTGTAAGGCTTCTGACCTCTCTCTAGTATTGATTTAAGCAACCTTCAAATTCACTGTAGCTTGCTATGATTTACCTTTTGCTGTGTAGCAACAGCAAAACTGACAATATTTGCTAAAGTTTGTATATTTTTTTCAATGGAAACTTAAAAATAAACCACTTAGTCACTCAGTATCCACTTTTATTAGTGTACCTATGTTCCTTTAATCTTATTGGGTTAGTTCTCCAAATTAGTAATCTGTTTTGATTCTGTTAATTCCCTATGAAATGTTCAGTGATGAAAGGAATCAAGCTTCCAATCTCATCTGTAAATGAGAGCGCCGTTGCATTCAGAGGTAGATGTTTGCTATTTGCCATGTGTTAGCTTTCATGTCCCTTTGCATGCTATAAGAAATCTGTCTACCTTGCTGGCACAAACATGTATAATAGAGGTTTACTCTTTTACACCAAATCCCATTACTGGAACTGGAAAACTAACATTGCTTTCCTTATTGATTTTACTGTTTTCAGTTTATTTAATGTGTGTGTTTCCCATAACCCATTCTAATTATAACCAAAATGAGTATGGAAGGCAAAGCAGCTCAAATGGGAAAAACTGTAACTGGAAACCTGAAGGGCTGTCCTTCATGAAAGAGGCTCAGGTAGTAAATCTCATAGCTAAAAGGAGAAAGGTACAAATATTTGACTTCCTTATCCATGACACTAGGAGCAATAGGATGCTCATTTGAGGAGCTTTTGCTGCATAATAAAACTATATTAGCAAGCAAGAGTAGACAGCTATTTCTCAGTCTCACTTTAAGTGTCAGTTTGTGTGGCTCTGCTTGAGGCTTTTTGTTGAGTCTGCTACTAAAGTCTGGTTCTACTACCCAGATCTCATTCCAGGACAAAACTGGAGACATGATATTCACCTAGGTCTTGCTTTTTTTTTTTTTTTTTTTACGGTGATCATTAAAAATTTCAGGGGATTGTCCAAAAACACTCATTACCTCTTAAAATATAGGCTGGGAATTGGTTCTCTCTCACTTCCACCTACATGGTTTGAACAAAGCCAGCCACACAGTCAAGGCCAACATTGTTGGGGCATGAAGATGGAATTGTGGGGAAGCAGGAAGAATATACACTGAAAAGTAAGTTAATCTGTTATAACACTCATCAGGACAGAGACCAAAGCAACCCAGTAAGCTGCTTTGCAAGTTTCCTATACTGAAGTAGAACTTATATAGTAACAACTCTTTATTCACAGGAGAAATGTTGAAAAATCCTCCATGGACGCCAGAAACCATGGATAGTACTAAATCCTATTTATACTATGTTTTTCTATACATAAATGCCTGTGATGAAATTTGACTTATAAATTAGGCACAGTAAGAGATTAGCAACAACAACTAATAAATATAGAATATTCTAATAATAAATCATAATAAAAGCTATGTGAATGTGGTCTCTCTCAATATATCTCATTGTACTGTACTACTGTACGCATCCTTCCTCTTTTGATTATGTGAGATAATAAATTGCCTACATGACAAGATGAAGTGAGGTGAATGGGCTATTCTTGACCTTCTGATGATATATCAGAAGGAGGATCATTGGATTCAGATGATCGTGAATCATAGCGCCGTGACAATGTCAATGATTGGATGTCACAATTAGATGATGTCAATGTCTAACAGACAGGTATAGAACTTGGATACACTGGACAGAAAGATGATTCATATCATGGGCAGGATGAAGAGAGATGATACAAGTCTTCATCATACTACTCAGAAAGGAGCCAATTTTAAAATCTGTGAATTGTTTATTTCTGGAATTTTCCATTTAATATTTTTGGACCTTCATTGACTGTGAGTAACTAAAATATCAGAAAGGAAAATCATGGTTTAGTGGGGACTAATGTAATTTAATTTAACTGAATTTAGTGGGTTGGTAGCCTTCAATATCCATGGAGAATGAGATTTCTTTTATTTTTATCCTATAATATGTAAATAATAGTTCAGTGAATAACCCATCTTGATCCCCAAGCTATTTCTACCAGGTAAATCCAAATCTGTATGGCTAATGTGCAAGGCAGCGGATCAGAGAGTTTATATCCATGGAGTGTTGGAAAGCAGCTGAGGAAAGTATTAATCCTCAATGATATTGGGTTGACCAGAACAAGATTATCCCACAAACTGAATCTGCAATCAGAAGGAGGGAGCAATTGCATTCCAAGTTATCTGAGACTCAGATTTGTGCTCAATTTAAGTCACCATAGAATTACAACTGGATTTTTCAGACAAGAAAGAAGATAGCAGGTGAAAAGAGAAAATAAAAATAAAAATTTGGATAATGTTTCAGGAGGAGAATGAGAGATAAGTTATTCTTTATTTGCCATATACATTTTCCCTTACTTTGTCTTAGAATTTTGTAGAGCTATAATACTGGAGGTTAGCAGACACTGAGGTAAAGGAGGAACGCCACTCAAGTCTCTTTTATAACAGTTTCATGCCCATCAGCTATCAATCACTCCTTTAGGTCTACTAAGGTTGTCACAGTAAGCCACATTTCCTTTTGGCTGCTCTCAACCAATGACCAATCACCTTGAGGGTGGAGTGGTTTTAGAGTTGGTTCACTCAGGCCAAACTCAGCCCTCCTATAATGGGCAACCTTTGCTCAGGAACTCTCCATTGGCCTGATCAGCGATTTCTCAGAAGTATACTGCAGTTAAAGACTATTCCTACCTTTATTCTTTACCTGTTTCCTTTCACGGGAGTCAGTACACACTGTAAGCTGAAGTTTCCCAGTGCCTAATTTAGTACCTTCACATTTTAGCTTTAATGGCATCTCTTCCATAAATCTTTTGCATATCTAATCTTATACTGGTAGAAGACTTTATGAGAATCTAACCTGACACAGTCATCAGAACTTACAGAAGCAGAAAATAGAGTGGAGGTTGGCAGAAGATAGGGAGGTTGTAGTTCAATGGGTACAAAGTTACATTTATACAAGGTAAGTTTTAGATATGCTCTACAACATAGTGCCTATATTAAAGATATTGAGAAAGGAGTAAGGGGAAAAAAAAAAACAAAACAGGCAGACAGTCAAGGCAGGTCCTTGAATTCTTTTAAACAGAGAAACAGCATGAAAAATCAAGCTGTAGTTGCACAGATAAGTGAGCAAGGTCCAACACAGAAATGCCTTTGTACTTTGTGTAATCAGTGGGCTCCCAGGAAAAGGTTTCCTTACCTTCTATGGATGTGTACATCGTGGACTCATGGGAACTTGTCTTGCACAGGGAGGAGTCTTGCTTAAGACATGCCTACAGCTGCACAGAAAAGGGCACTTACACAGGCAGCTACACAGATAAGGGAAATTTCCTATAAAAGCTTTTGTGTTCAACTGTAAAGTGGCAACCCTCTCAGGCCCCCTCTTCGCTGCAGAGAGCTTTCCTCTTTTGCTTATTCAACTTTCACTCCAACCTCACCCTTGGTGTCCATGCTCCTTATTTTTCTTGGTCATGGGACAAGAATTCTTGATTAATACCTCAGACAATGACACTGCTTCATTGACCCTAAACTGCTTCAATATGTGCATGAAAATTTAAGAGAGTAGATCTTAATTAGATCTTAAAGCACCATGATTGCTTAGGGAATATTACTACAAGTTCTTACTACAAGAAAAAAAAAAAAAAAAAAAAAAAAAAAACAAGAAAAGGGACCCAAGAATATTTTTTGTTTTAGGTGGATAGATTCATTACATTTGTTATGGTAATAGTATCACATATGTACAAACTCATCAAATTGTATACATTAAGTGTATGCAGGTTTTTTGCTTAACATCATAGCTCATTAAAGATGTGAATCATATTTAAAAGTGTTATAAAAAGTGGAACTTGTGTTGCTAATAAGTAGTGGCTACCATGCTCAGCACTACTGTTAAACGTAGTGTGCTTTGGAAGGCACACGGTGTTATATAGACAAAGGGGGTGCCTTTCAATACTTTATAAAAAGAAACTCCTTCATGCTCTACTTTGCATGTTAGCCACACAGATTTAATTCTCCTAATGAACGTAACTTGGACATAAAGCGGGCTCAAAGAAAAAGAAATGGTAAAATCTAGTGAAGGAGCAGTCATATTTAACAGATCATGCACTGCTCAGTGAAGGTGGCCTATGGGCAAAAGGGACAATGATGCCTGGGAAGTACTATCCTCAGAACAGGTGGTAGCAGAGCCCAGGAGGAGCAAAGCTTGATGAGCCCCAAGTAGAAGTGGCTTTTCTGTGGACTCCAAAGACAACCTATCAAGGAAACTTTAGACAGTTTAGCAGACATTGGAAGCCTTGGACCAGAGGTGTGTCAAGACATTTGGGTTGGGAATAGAGAGAGGGAAAAGCAGGAAGAATTACAGATATAAGGTAAATATAATTCATGTTCACACACTAAGAAACTTTCTAACATGATCTCTGGGAAAAAATGCAAGAACTATTATATTATTGAAGCAATGGGCAGGTTTTAAAAAATAGGTTGTGAAAAGAACCATGAATATGGGTTTTAAAGTGACTCTACTTTGATCTATGAGTAATTAACGTTGAGGATCACGGGTTATAGTATTGTGTTAATATTCCTAAATACATATCAGCTTCATTTTGAGCAGTCACATATTAAGAGACGGAAGATGATCCAGGGTATAAATCGTATTCCCATAGAAAAACATTCTTATATTGAGAAAATGTGGCACATATACACCATGGAATACTATGCAGCCATCAAAAAGGATGAGTTTGCGTCCTTTGTAGGGACATGGATGCAGCTGGAAACCATCATTCTTAGCAAACTATCTCAAGAAGAGAAAACCAAACACCGCATGTTCTCACTCATAGGTGGGAACTGAACAATGAGATCACTTGGACTTCGGAAGGGGAACATCACACACTGGGGCCTATCATGGGGAGGGAGGAGGAGGGAGGGATTGCATTGGGGAGTTATACATGATATAAATGATGAATTGATGGGTGCTGACGAGTTGATGGGTGCAGCACAGCAACATGGCATAAGTATACATATGTAACAAACCTGCACGTTATGCACATGTACCCTAGAACTTAAAGTATAATAAAAAAAAAAAAAAAGAAAAACATTCTTATATTGAGATGGCACTTGGATTGCAATCTCTAACTCTACCAAGATTCCAAATGTATCCTGTGAGTTAATGGTCCAGTAAATTTTCTTCCTTACACAGGGAGAACCACACAAATTCTGTTAATTTTGTTAGTACTTTTGTCACTGATATGATATTAATGTTGTTGAGTGATCGTCAGTGATATAATCACTCTTGTCCTTAGGGAAGACAAAAACAAGAGTACAGGCTAATTAAGAGGAGGAGGAGAATGTTTATAAGGTTCCATGTATTATGAATAACATGAATCAAGTGAAACAAGCTAGTTGCCTGATTTGGGGTCAAGAATCAGTGCTGGGGTTAGTAGGTGAGAGCACACTCAATGTCTGGGAGGAGATGGAATACATTTACAGTCAAGAGCAATCTGAATACTGTTATTATAAATTATTGTTTGTTCTTCATTGTATTATGTATTCTGCAATTGTTAAAAGTAATGACTATTGGATTCCTTAAAAAATAGTCAATAAATGCTATTATTAACAAAAAAAGCAAATACATAAAAACGTCAGGCTATCATAATACAGAAAGTTAATCCCAAAAGTTTATCAAATTGAACAAAAATGAAGGGGATTTGGAGGTTAAAAAATTGATTGTGGAGTAAATAGACTTTGAAAAAAATAAATATGTCCAAGTGTGTTGTTGCTCAGCTCCCTATTCAAACATTGTGTCTCTTACCTCACAGTATAGTGTTTAAAAATGCTGTTTCTTCTAATAAATTTAGGATAAGGAGACTAGATATTAGAATACTGCAACTGTTAATTGATGCTAGGCATCTGAACTAAGGAGATACTGATGAGAATTGAGTGGGAGGGAATGGTGAGGAAGGCATTGCAAGTATTAAATAAATGGCCTGTTGGAATCCAGAGTACTAGCCCTTCCTTTCCAAATCTAGATGACAGTTTTCAAAAAAAAAATGTGTGCTATAACATGGGATGATTTTATGTATAAAAGCCACTTAATAAAAACCCTAGAATATGAAAAATTTATTTAAATATATAAAACATGCTTGTATTTGTAATGATGATATATAAACGCACCAAATTTGTTTGATATTTGGAAGTTTTAGATGTAGCAAATTTAGTTTATAGTTTTCCCCTTGTGTAGGGGAAAATAACAAAAGCAGCAAATACAAATGCCAATTTTTGACAGTTGTAACATATACTGTGTTTTCTTTTCAGACCACTAGATTTTCTGCATACACAAAGTCAATTACTATACTGAGATTTCCACTTGACATTCCTCAAAAGTGTCAACAACTTGACCTTTCAAAGATGCTATTCTGTTGAAATTATTCTTATATCCACTGCGAATCAGTGGGTTTTAAGCAAGATAGCCAGAAATCAACCAATTATCACACTGAATGACTAAAAGAAAAGTGTGTTAGGACTTTGAATTTCTCATTGGTACTCAACTATTCAAGGATCTTCGATTCAAATCTTCGATTTATATACTCAAATTTCATTTACGCTATTACTAACAAGTTTGTCTGCATAAATTGTAGGAATCTTCTTTTCAAGTTTCATCCAGGGAGAGAGTTCAAATATACTTTTAAAAGTCAATACACAAGTCTAGACTACAGTAAACTCTTCCTAGTATGTCCTGCTTAATTTCTCAACTTCATGTACGTTTGGGAAGTAAAATGATCAGAAATCTTAAATTGACCATGACAGTAATAAACAGAAATATTTCCTTCAAAATGCGTTAGAAAGCTATTTGTTAAAAATCAACCTGTGAATAGTACCAACCTTTTCTTCTGTTTCTCATCACCTTTTGCTACTACCTTGTGTACATATATTTTTTGTTAGTTTCTTTCATCCTAGAAAAGAGAGCAATCCTGCAAGACAACCCTGACTCTGAAAATCATCACTATACTGTGAACACATTCTAAGCTCTTCCCAACATCCCTCCATCATTATTCTGTAACAGAAACGTTGAATTCCCATAAATAAAAAAGGCAAACACAATATAATGGATTTTGACATAAAAGAGTATTTCAATGTATCCAAGTTTCCTATTCAAAGCAATAACTCACAAGAAGTTTTGCTGTAATTGAATTAGTCTCTTTGTTTTATGATTAAGATGTATATGTCTGTTATTTAACAGTAACATCTCTTTCTCTTTTGTTCCCTTTGAATCTTAGTTATCCTTAGAAACATACTAAAACACTGGAGACACATCTTTTATTTCTCTACTTAAATTGTTCTACCAATCCTAAGTTGGAAGTAACTGTGTAGTACGTAATACTCCACTCAGTATAGGTAAACTACTTTCTCATCAGGTTATCAGCATTAAGTTCTATTATCTGGATTGCTTTAGGTTAAGTTTTCAAGGTTAGTGGGATTTTTTATTTACTTAAATTAGTAGCAACAATTTCGCATTTTTGAGATAATAAAATATATTATCTTATTAAATCAGACATTTACTCATGTTCACCAAATAATGAACACATGCAAAGCAGGAAAGATAAGGAAGAATGCTATGTCTCAGCCCTACATAAAATTGCCCACGAATCTTATAGTGAAGATAAATAACTAAAAAGATTCCACATAGTGTAATAATTGTTTTCAAGAAGGCAGTGTAAGAATGCAAAGATGACTCGGAAGTTGGCCATCATCCCTGTTGCCATCCTGAAAGATCCCTCAGACATGGGAGATTAGCCTGGGACCTATTTGTCATGTAGTTTTCAGAGATATTGATCGCCCTTAGATTCTGCCTAACCCTCAAACTAATTAACAAATGCAGATTTTCCTACTACTAAGTATTTGAATTTATACAATTCAGGCAGGAAAAACACTTTTGCACCAAGACCTAGTAGAGTACCAAATTCTAAGCAGAATGTTTCTAAGCAGAAAAAGAAAGTATACAAATCAGAGACATATGAGAAAACAATTGATGAGATTTGGGTTATTACAACATGTGGTAGAAAGTGAATACTTCCGGCCGGGCGTGGTGGCTCACGCCTGTAATCCGAGCACTTTGGGAGGCTGAGGCGGGCAGATCACGAGGTCAGGAGATGGAGACCATCCTGGCTAACGCAGTGAAACCCCGTCTCTACTAAAAAAAAAAAAAAAAAAAAAAAAAATTAGCCGTGCATAGTGGCAGGCGCCTGTAGTCCCAGCTACTCCAAAAGCTGAGGCAGGAGAATGGCGTGAACAACCCGGGAGGCTGAGCTTGCAGTGAGCCGAGATCTCGCTACTGCACTCCAGCCCTGGCGACAGAGCGAGACTCCGTCTCAAAAAAAAAAAAAAAAAAAAAAAGAAAAGAAAAGAAAAGAAAGTGAGTGCTTCCAATAGTGAGATTGGGGTTTTTGTGTAGCCAGCCAAAGTGTTTGGATTTTATCGGATAAAGCAAATATTTTTAAACATCTCCACAAAAGTGAACCTTAAGACTCAGCTAAGATAATATGAAACATTTTGACTCTGGGGAAATTGCTTAAGCTCAGAACATTTTGATGCAAAAATAGCATTTCTTTTTAAACTCACATTTTATCCCTACAATTTTTGCACATTTGCCATTTAATTCTTTAATATTAACTTTAATACCAATTCCTTCAAAATAAGCAAAACAGATATTGAGAAGATATGCTATGATGATCCTGTGGCTTTGCATATGTATACATACTATCTTTTAATTTTACCTTACATCGAGAAGAACATAAAACCTCTAAGTTTGGGGAAGATATTTAAGAGATTTAAGAAAATAAGTCACATGATCGAATTTGCAATTTAACTATGGTAGCACTTATGGTAGGCAAATTTTACCCTATTGAAGTATTTTAGTATTAATTTATATACAACTCAACCAATTTTGTTCTTTTTTTGTGTACTATGCCACTGGAATTTTGATAGGAAATGTGTTGAATGTGTATATCAGTTTAGATAGTATGGACAAGAATATTAAATTTTCCAATCCATGAACAAGAGATATCTTTCCATTGATTTGTGTCCTCTTCAGTTTCTTTTACCAGTACTTTATAGTTTACAGTGCACAGATTTTTCACTTCCTCAGTTAAATGTATTCTTCAGCTTTTTGCTCTTTTTGATGTGCTCATAAGTGAGATTGTTTTCTTGATTTTTTATTTTTATTTTATTATTCTTATTATTTTTGTTGTTTTTGTTTGTTTGTTTTTTGTTTTGTTTTTTTTTTCTTTTCTTTTTTTTTTTTTTGAGACAGATTCTCACTCGGTCACCCAGGCTGAAATGCAGTGGCAAGATCTCAGCTCACTGCAACCTCTGCCTCCTGGGCTCAAGCAGTTCTCCTGCCTCAGCCTCCCAAGTGTCCGGGATTATAGGCATGAGCCACCACACCCTGCTAATTTTTGTATTTTTAGTAGAGACAGGGTTTCACCATGCTGGCCAGGCTGGTTTCCAACTCCTGACCTCAAGTGATTCATCTGCCTTAGCCTCTAAAAGTGCTGGGATTACAGGCCTAAGCCACCAGTCAATGGATTTTTGTATGTTGATTTTGTATTCAATTAATTTACTAAATTTGTGTATTAGTTCTAACAGTTTTATGATAGAGTAGGATCTTCTACACATGGGATTATGTCATCTGCAAACACAAATAATTTTACTTATTGTTTTCTGATTTAGATGCATTTATTTCTTTTAAAAATCTGATTGCTCTTTCTAAAACTTTCAGTACTATGTGGATTATAAGTGGTGAGAGTGGACATCCTTGCCTTGTACCAAATCTTAGAGGAAAAGTTTTGAGTTTTCCTCCCATTGATTATGAGATTAGCTGTGAGCTTTTAATAAATGGCTTTTTTAAGTTGAGGAAATGTCCTCATACACCTATTTGGCTGAGAGTTTTTAATTCTGAAAGGATGTTGAACTTAATCAAATGTTTTTTCTATGTATATTGAAAAAATTATGTGATTTTTATTTTTCATTCTGTTAATATGGTATATCACATTGACTTATTTCCACATATTAAATAAACCTTGCATTTTGAAGTAAATCCCACTTATTCATAAATCTCAAAGGACCACAAACAGCCAAATAATCTTGAGAAAGAAAAATAAAGTTGCAGAAGGCACTCTTCTTGATTTTAATTTATATTGCAAAGCTATGGTAATCAAAATATATTATATGGCATGAAAGCAGACACATTGAACAATGAAACAGAATAGAGAGCCCCAAAATAAAACCTAAGTATATAAAGATAATTAATTTTCAACAAGTCTACCAAGAATATACAATGGGAAAAGAATAGTTTCTTTAATAAACGGTATTGAAAAAACTGGATAGCCAGATGCAAAGGAGTGAAACTGGACCCTTATCTCACACCACAGTTGAGTTGAAACTCAACTCAACATGAATTAAACACCTAACTGTAAGACCTGAAACTGTAAAACTCTTAGAAGAAAACATATGGGAAAAGTCCCTTGATATTGGCATTGACAAACATTTTTTTGGATATCGCACCAAAAACTCAGGAAACAAAAGCAAAAATGAGTGGTATTATATCAAACTGTAGTGTTTCTGCACATCAGTAGGAAGGAATCAACAAAATGAAAAGATAGCTTACTAATTCAGAAAAAAAAATTTGCAAATGATATATCTAATAAGGACTTAATATCCAAAAGAAACTCAGACAACTGAGTTCTTACATTCCTAAGAAATGTAAGGAACTCATACAACTCGGCAAACCCATAGAAAGTAAATAGCCTATTTAAAAAATGGTCAAAGGAAACATACCAATCCCCAAAGGTATACAGAAAGATTTTCAATATCGCTAGTCATCAGGGAAATGAAAATCAAAACTACAGTAAGTTATCGTCTCATACATGTAAGAATAGCTATTATCAACAAACTATACCAAGAGTTGGCAAGGATATGGAGAAAAAGGAACCTTTGCACACAATTGGTGGAGACAGCAATTGGTAGAGCCATTATGGTAAACAGTCTGGAAGTTCCTCCAAAACTTAAAAATAGTAAAGCATATATCTCAGCAATCTTTTTGATTTCATACCCAAGGAAAATGAAGACAGCACCTCATAGAGTTGTCTGTACTCCCATATTTATTGCATTATACGTAACAGTCAAGGTATAAAACACCCTAAGTATCTACCAGCACATGAATGAATAAATTGTGGTATATATATAATCTCAATGCAATACTATTTAGCTTTAAAAAGAGAAAGGTAACTGCCATTTACAACAGTATGGATGAAACTGGAGGGCATTACGCTGAGCGAAACAAGCCAGACACAGAAGGAAAAATGCTGCAAGATTTCACTTACATATGGAATCTACCAAAAAGTCAAATATATAGAAATACAGAACAGAATAGTGGTTACCAGGAGTAGGGAGCAGGGAGAAAATGTGAAACAATATGTTAGAGAGTATGAATTAACAGTTACATACAATTAATAAATCTAAAGAGTTATTGTACAGCATAAGGACTACAGTTAGTAATATTGTATTGTGAAGAAATGGTTGCCTTGACCCTTTCACGAGCCAGAACTAGATTGCACCAGCTCTGAGTCCAGCCACCACTTCGGCATCAGTAGGGATGGACTTCACAGGCAGGAGCATGCAGGCGATCAAGTGCTGGGCCTGGGGTGAGTGCTTTTGGGCTCCGGCCCCATGGCAGTGTCTAGGTGTGTTAAAATTAATGCCCTTATAGCTTTGCTGTCCACAGATGGCTTAAGTATTAAACGGCTCAGGGATGAGTCAGTGTGACAGACTTTTTGGGTTCCCACACCTATTGTATCCTGAATTCTTCTCCGGCATCCAGGAAGAATCAGCTCACATGAATGGTTTGAAAGGTGAGGAATGGAGAGGATTTTATTAAGGAGTGAGGGTGAATCTCAGTGGAAGCGAGGTTGAGAAGGGGATGGAGCGGGAAGAAGGTGATCTTCCACTGGAATTTAGTCAGAGATGGCTGGGCTCCTCTCTGAAGTCATGCCATCTAACGTTAAGCTGCGTCTATCCATAGTCTCTGATGCTCAGTTGCTTCTTCTCTGAACATTCAACCACTTGTCTCTTTGGCAGCTGAGGTCTGGGGTTTATATGGGCACAGGATAGGGAAGTGGGGCAGGCCAAAAAGGTAACATTTGAGTGGGAAAACAGTAACAACTGGTCTCATTTAGAGCCGTGCTTTCCAGGCTTGAGGACAAGGCCTTTGCTGGGGAACCATGTTATTTTACTCAGTATTTCCCTACCTCCTGTCCATATCAGTATTACGTACTGAGAGTAGTAGATATTTGATGCTCTTACCACAAAACCAAAAAAGGTAACTAAGGAAGGTGACAGATAAGTTAACTTGTTTGTCTATAGTAGTAATCTAAATAAAAACTTCACTGTGCATATGTATATCAAAATATCATTTGTACATTTTATTTTATTTTATTTTATTTTATTTTATTTTATTTTTTTTTTTGAGACGGAGTCTCGCTCTGCGCCCAGGCTGGAGTGCAGAGGCCGGATCTCAGCTCACTGCAAGCTCCGCCTCCCGGGTTTACGCCATTCTCCTGCCTCAGCCTCCCGAGTAGCTGGGACTACAGGCGCCCGCCACCTCGCCCGGCTAGTTTTTTGTATTTTTTAGTAGAGACGGGGTTTCACCGTGTTAGCCAGGATGGTCTCGATCTCCTGACCTCGTGATCCGCCCGTCTCGGCCTCCCAAAGTGCTGGGATTACAGGCTTGAGCCACCGCGCCCGGCCCATTTGTACATTTTAAATATATAAAACTTTGAAAGAGACTCAACACATTGGGCACATACAACTCCATAAATTAAAATATTTAGGTAGCATATGCTGAGGTGTTTAGAGTGCAGGAAGTTCACTTAGGGTAATGCCTGCAAATAATTAAGGGGAAGGAAGCAGGATTCCTTAGGGAAAGGCATCAGATTGCAATGCTGATATGGCACCTATGAAAGGAAAGGAGTTAGGAAGGAGAATTGGGCAGAGAGACCCTCAGACTGTGACACAGATTTAATAAGGTTTCTGCCTCAAAACACGGATCTAGAGCAAAAATTGTGTGGCACAAGAGTCCTGTCATAAGAAAAAATGATCAAGTTTCGGTGCTCCTTCCAGGCACAGTCATTGTCTGTGCTTCCTTGTGAAGAGCATGACCTAGATGGAAAGTTGCAGCAGATTATAAAGTTTCTGCAGCTGGAAGAAAGTTAGTTTTTGAAAGGTGAATTGACGGGTGCACTTTTAGTGTTGCAGCAGGCCAATACTTATGTCATATGAGCCCAACACTTCATATATATTTTGGAGAGGAACTTTTATGGGTTTCAAGTGAGCCTCATTTTTTAAAGGCAGGCTTGGAGAAAAAAAGGCAGGTGAAGGAGATGAAATTTAGCTCCTAGTCAGGGCCTTTGATTACCACTGGTTATCTTTTTGTTTGAATATCCCTTCCATATTTTTCTCCACACTCACCTAACATTTCTGGTGGTCTTGGTGGCTTACTTTGTGAAGTGACAAAAGTCTTTATTCTGGAAGGAATGAGATTCCATCATATCTATGGAGTGGGTACATAATAAGCCTTCATAGAGTTGTGACAACTGAGGCCCTCTGGACAGGAAATGACAGAATAGGTGTCTGTTACTTTGAGAATAAGTTGTAGACCCTTCTAAAATGGAAGGGACTCAGCAAAACAGACTTAAAATCAACTAGCTGGTTACTTCCTGTTAGAAATAGTGCTATATCAAGGGCTCATTATTGTTTTCCGTTGCTGTCATGTTGAGCAGTAAGTGGTGACAATAACTAGATAAGTCTTGACAGGAACAATTTACACTGTGGGGCCCACATATATCCTCTATCACTGTCACAATGGGCACTCCATTTGTGGCTCATCACATCTTATGAATAAGAACTACTGTGTCCTCCTTTCTTGACTGAAATTAAACACATACACACTACACACTTGTCAAGTCAAAGGTCTCATATCATGTACTCAGACTATATTAGTATGTTCTAGTAAATATATCACATCTAGCATGGCAGTTAAAATTGGCCTTGCCACTTGGTTGAGCTTGCAGCAAACCAGAATCCATTTGGTTTCGGCAGTGTCTATAAAGCAAGGAAGGTTCTCTTGTCCCTCTCGCGGAGTGTGTGATGGGGGCGTAGCTCATTTCTTCAGTTCTCCGTTGCCCAGACCTCTAAGGGAGCATATAGACAGGCAGGCTGTGGGGCTCTGACCCCAAGGCAGTGTCTATGGGTGAATGTTTACAGCTCCTGAAGCCCCTGTGAGCATGTGTTATAGGGTGCTTTCTTAGCTTGCTGTCTATAGGTGACTTGTGTTAACCAGCTCAATTATATCCCCATCTTTATCAAAAGGACAGAGGGATTTTTGTACCCCAGGGTTTCTTGCCTTGGTGTACCAGGAGAATGGATCATATGTGGGCTTGGAGAATGAGTGTAAAGTTTCATTGAGTAGAAGGAGCCAGAAAGAAGATGGTTTTCCCTTGGAGTTAAGCTGCCTGGCTGTCCCAGCACTCCTCCAACTGCCCAGTCAAACTCCACCTCGTCGCTTCATGGTCGATGGCCTGCCAGCATGCAGGCATCTGTTGGTGTGCTCTTCCTCCAATGTGCTCTCCTTGATATCCTTTCGATGTCCAGCTGCCTCTGTCTCTGCCTTGCTAGGGTCTCAGGTTTTTATAGGCCCAGGAGCGGGGTGTGGAGGGCCAGGGTGATCTTGGGAAATGCAATCCCCATTTGGGCAGGACATGCCTGTCCTCACCTAGGTCCATGGGGCAGAGCCCTAGCCAGGGACCACACCCTCCTTAACCCAGCACTTCCTTCCTCACTTCCTTATCATTTAAAGGGACTATACTCTTCCCTTCCCAGCACTCCCATATCATCTTGACTGGTAAATTTAATGAAGTTATATTACCAATCCACATTCTTCAGAGATACCTAAGGGTGACACTAAAGTGCACCATTAGCCTCTTTCTGACCCTCACTAACAAAAAGTTTATATTCCTTTTTATTTTTTAATTTTCTACCTTGGTCAACGAGTTATGGTTTCAGAGGCTTCCATTCGGCCTTCTCCGCTATCAAAACTTTTACCCCAGTGGTCAAGAACCTAATATGAAGGTTGTTCCAACTGCCAAGTATGGCAATTACAATTAAACATTAGAAACTGACCATCAAGTGAGTCCATGGCCCTTGTAGACCCACTGTAGGCTGGACTTCAGTCTAGCCTGCATGTTTTACATGGCTCCTACATACCACCATTCTAACAGGGGACTATGATGATGCTTTGAGTCTCTGGGTATTAATGTTATCTAAAACTGTCTTTCCAGTAGTTACCAAAATGTCTGCTATTCTGCATCCCCCAGCATACAGTGCACGTAAGCAAATGACTAGGTTCCATTAAGGACAAACTGGAGCCTCAGTAGGTATATACTACCTCTGCAGTTGTAAAGTCCTTTCTCTTGGATACCAGTCACAATTTTATTCTATAGTTAAAGGTTGAAAATGTATCTCAATCCCAGAAATTGGGAAGGGAATCCATATATTTTTCCCAATATTTTTATTGTAATAATATATATATGAAATAAGTTTACTATCTTAACCATTTTTAAGTATAGAGCTCAGTGGTATGAAATACATTCATAATGCTGTACTACCACTACCACCATCTGCTTCCATAACTCTTGTCACCTTGTAAAACTGAAACTCTATACTCATTAAACAATAACTTCCTATCCCACCGTTGCCGCAGTCTCTGACAACCACCATTCTATTTTCTGCCTCTATAATTTTGACTCCTCTAAGCACCTCATGTAAGAAGAATCATATAGTATTTGATATGTACATATATATATATATATATATATATTCAGAAATGGAATTGCTGGATTATACAATATTTCCATTTTTAATTTTTTACTGATTTCCACAGCAATTGTACCATTTTGCGTTCCTTCAAAAGTGGACGGATTCTAATTTCTCCACATCTTAGCCAACACTTATTTTTGTATTTTTCATTCATTTTGTTTTTGATAGTAGCCATTCTAATAGGTGTGAGGTAGTATCTCACTGGAGTTTTGATATGCATTTGCCTAAGTAGTAGTGATATTGAACATCTTTTTGTTTGCTTATTTTTTTGTATATCTTCTTTGGAGAAATGTCTATTAAAATCCTTTGCCCATTTTTCAATTGGTTTCTATATTTATTTCATATTAGAAGTTCTCTATATATTTTGGTTATTCATATTTTATCAGATATGTGACTTGAAAATGTATTTTCCTAAAATGTGAGTTCCATTTTTACTCTTTTACTAGTCTCTTTTGATGCATAATATTTTTTTAAATTTTAATGAAGTCCAGTTTGTCAATTTCTTGTTTGTTTTCTTATGCCTTTGGTGTCTTTTATTCAAGATTTTTTAAAATGTGGTGCATATATTATTGAGAAACCAGGGATTCAGTCTAGTTCCTGCTGCCTGCTCACCACAAAGAAAACCAATCACCAAGACAATTATTGCCAAAAATGACGGCTTAACTTGGCCAGTTGCTGCAGCCAAGGAGATGGGAGACTGGTCTCAAATCCACCTCCCTGACCAACTAAGACTAGGGGGCTACATAGCAGAAAAAAAATGCAACTATGTGTAAGAAAATAGGAACTATGGAGGGGCATGGAAGCAATTATTATTAATAAAGGGTCTAGCATCTCATTGTCTGGATGAAGTGATCCAGTGAGTTTCAGTTCTTTAATAATTTTTGAGAGGCCTAAAGGTTAATTCCTGAAGTAGGAGCTCAGATAAAACAAATATAAGTTTCAAGCTTTAAGAGCAGAAGAGTTTTTAACAACAACAACAACAAAACTATGAGACTATGGAGTCGGTTTCAGTCCCCTTTTTTATTTATCAATTCCTCAATCATGGGAAATCCAGTTGTTGATCTTTCTGGCTGCCTCATGCTGAGGAGGGGTTCCATGGGCAGCTCCCATCCATGGGTGACCTCGTGGCCACCCAGGAATCAAAGATTAATCCAATACTATAGTTTTCTTCAGACACACAATATTTCTCTCTCCAGTCCCCCAATTCCACCAAAGATAAATCACAACAGGACCAATCTAACTGCAAAATAAGTGTCAATCCCATATGCTCAGCCTGATTACCCACACAATGTGCAGCAACAATCATTGTCCACATATGCTCTCCTAAATTGGCTTTGCTGGAGCCTCTCACAATGCCATTTTAGTCAAAGGCCTGAGAAAATAACAAGTTCCTCCAATTATGACCCATTATAAAAGAAAACATGTTGTTATTAAATGTATGCAAGCAACCACATTGCCATTAATTAAAAATATTCACAAGTAGTTTACAAATTCTGGATAAATTAGAGAAATACACTTCAAAAGTCTGTTTATAGAAGCATGATGTATTCAGTATACTAAAAAATATATTTAAAGGCTATAAATAGCTCAAAAGAAAAACATTATTCAAAAATTATTCTGAAAAGCAAAACAAAAAGAATCAGCAATATTTCAAAAAAAGTCATAAATATTATTTTAGTCCTCCATTAGTTCAGTTCATGCAATCAACTCTTGCTCTGCTTGATATTGGTTTAGATATCTTTACGAACACATCAGTCTTCCACTTAGCTCGCTGGAAGTTTTCTCTATATTCCAGTGGCACTATCTCCAAAGTTATCAGAAAGCTGCATTCAAGAATCCTTTTCATGAAATCCTCCAAAGAAGCAAGCCCTGGACCATAGCTGATTACAAGTCACTTTTTGAGAAGGATCAAAGCAAAACTACAATGCAGATGACAAAAGCCTTAAGTCAGCCATAGATAAAGACACAGCTGACTAAGACAGTTGATTATTTCTGTGGCATACAATAATTTAACATAATAATCATAATTGTGACAGACAAAGTATATTAAGACATATCAGAATTTTAGGAATCTCATATAATACTGAAATGCATATTAACAACACATTTATTTAAATAAGCCAAAAGGATTCCAAATATCACCTCAGATTTCACAATGCTTTCTGCATAATTCTAACATAATAAAAGCCTAGTAAGCCTAATATGTCTTTCTTGGACTTGAGGGAACCTAATATCCAAAGAGTTATGAGGTCAAAAAGGCTGAATTTAGACTCTGAAATTTTGCTGTTGGAAAGTCTGTAAAATATCAAATGTTTAAGACATTTGCTATATCACAAAATAGGATCATGGCTATTGTAAAATAGTCATTTGTTTAGCCAAAATGATAACACAAAAACGCTTACCTTTTGATAGAGAAGACACTCAATTTCCCAAACAATAAGACCTAATAATACTTAAGACAGCTTGAGGTCAACTAAATCTGTCCCCCCCACCACTCTTTTTTTTTTCCCTGCACTTGACTCAAAAGGTAAACAAAAATATCTTATTATTCCTTACATAAAAATTTTATTCAAAAGAGAAAACCAAATTTTCCCTTATATGCTGTATTATTAATGTTAAAGCTAATTTTAATAAAACCTTATAGACAAATAAAATTGATAAAATATGCTGACAAACTTTTGTAGCCCCTTTTGAGCATTGACAGTTTCCTGCATATGCCTTGATAGATTAAACTAAAATTAGCATCAGCCAAGAAGTTGGGAAAACTCTTCAGAGGGCAGATCATATTATGTGGTGGGAGAGAGGCCTCTTCATTGCCTTTTTACTCAAGAATAGTTATAATTCTTATTAGGGAATGGTGGATCAACTCTGTAAATTCTTTGGGATATAAAAGAGTGTGAAGAGCTGAAGTCTTGAGCGGTATGCATTATGCATCCAGATATTCCCATCCCATGTGTTAGAGTGCCTGGCTTTTTGACCCAGAGCCATATATTTAGCATTACACATTTTTATCAGCTGTAGATAAATGGTTTCTGAAGCTCAGGGATTCTAAATATTAAATTCTGAGTTTAATCGTTACATTTTTCTGCTCTACCACAGCTGCAGAAAAGGTTGTCTTTGTAAGCAACCAAGGAGGATTCTGATTTTCATGCATGGTTTTCAATTTTTGGTGAACAGCTCTGCTTTTCATTTGTTGTAGGGTGTCAATGCAAACTAAGAGCATCAGCCAACATTGTGTGCATGGTACGCATTGCCCCCTCTCCCTGTACTTTTCAAATTCCTGACTTATTTTACTGAACAAGGCAACTCCCACCATGGAACATACTTCTAAGTATCTGAAGATTTAAAAATTAATTATATTTTGGAGAGTTTATTTTATGATTTTAACATTGAGTTGTAAATTTGCCAATGTTTAAAATAAATTCCAGCAAAATTATTTGAAAATAACTAACGGCCACATCAAATATTATCTCTAATACTAACTAAATATAACATTATTTTATAAAAATACATATTATGCATCAACATAGATGTGAAAATAATAAGCTGTGTAAGAAATTTGTAATGAATTTCTGTCCATTATAAGAATTTTAATTATAAATTTAAAATGAAAAAAAATTACTCAAGAATAAAGGATAATGTATAAGCAATTGGAGAAACAGTAGTTAAGTAGAAAAATATAATGGTTCTTAAAAATACAAACACATAGGATTATATATTCAAATACTACTAAAATTCCTTTTGCCATTTAATAACAAAAATAAGTTATTTCACTGTGAATTATCTTCTCTGTGGATATAGTCTTGAATTATTGATGCATTAATTGAAAAGTATGTTCATATAAGTAGGATAAATACATTAAAGTTTATAATACTTTCATAGTGTTACATATGCTTTAATACTGTTTTCTCCACTATTATAAGAGGATATTGTACTATTTCTATAGATTTTTATAGAGTCTATAATTTTCTGTGCTCTTTTGTTAATTGCCAAAAAATAAAAAGAAAAATAAAAAATGAGAAAGAGGAGGAAGGAAAGGGAGAGGAGAAGGGGAAAAAATAAATCGAAGAGAAAAAACAAATAAGAAAGATAAGAGGGAAAATTATCAGGCAAGAATATCTTATTCCTAACATAAGCCTTTCTGTACAAACAGGATATAAGCAGAGCATTAGTGAAACTGATGATCTAAACTAAAGATGATTGAAAGAAATACAAGTTTTAGGTGCTTATCAATAAAACTGTTTAATAGTCTGTCATTAAAAGGAAATTTTTGTTTCTAAATTAGTCACTGATATGCTTTAGATGTGTGTCCCTGCCCAAATCTCAAGTTGAATTAGAGGAGGTGCCTGGTGGGAGGTGACTGAATCATGGGGATAGATTTCTCACTTGCTGTTCTAGTGATAATGGGTCAGTTCTCATGAGATCTGATGGGTTAAAACTGTGTGGCACTTCCCCCTTCTCTCTCTCTCTCTCTCCTGCTCTGACATGTGAAGAAGTTGCTTGCTTCCCCTTCACTTTCCACCATTAATGCAATTTTTCTGGGGCCTCCCAGTTATGCTTCCTGTTAAGCTTGTGGGAATTGTGAGTCAATTAAACCTCTTTTCTTCATAAATTACCCAGTCTAAGATAGTCATTGACAGCAGGATAAAGCAGACTAACATAGCCACCAAAATTTGAGGTTATTTGAGGAAGAAGAAACTTGAGGAAATACTTGAAATTAGTTGATCACTATTCAACTCTCCTCCAGTTACACTAGGGTCCTAAATAATTTCTCCAACAAAAAGATGTGCACACACACTCACATGCATACACACAAATTCTCTCAATTTGGCGTCAAAAACATAAAGCCCATTTTTTGGAAATATTATATTTTTATACAAAATTAAATTGCTATATATAATTGTCAAATCTAATAATTGTATATATGACATAAAATTAGTAAATTTACTGATTTTAATATTAAATTTGGTTTTAAATTTAGCGGCATTTTATTTTGAATAAGTTATTTGTAAACAAATATTGAAATATTTATTTTAGCCTACATTATACTTTATATATTGTATGTAATGTATATATTTTATATGTGAGATACATTAATTAGCTTCGTTGACTTTTATCTTATACATTCTAGATACATATTTTCTCTGAACATTTAAACTTATTATGAGTTATTATCTTGTGTTACAACCTCTAGTAGCTTGTAAATTCTAACCACTTTTGAAGTTAAGACTGAAAAACATTTTGTTATGCTTTTTAGTCCCCCAAGGAGAGGCAAAAGTATCAATGAATGATGCTATCCACTGCATTATTGATGCATAAGGACATGCTCAGAACTGGTACAAAAGCAAGTGGCTAAATAATGACCAGGTAATAGAACAAATAATAATAATAATCCTCTATACAGTATCTGAATATCAGAAATGTTTTTGCAAGCATTTAATATATATACGTTTTTAAATTCTGATAATTTGGGCAGAGGTTATTTTGAATGGTCTATCTTCTCCAAGTATATATGATTTTACTCAGTAAATTTCTGTGCGCCCAATGTTTCTTCCTTCCAAATAAGCGTACATTGCTCTTTTTCTTATAGTAACTTATCATAGATATTTAATTTTTCATATTTAATTATAGTTTTCCAAATTTATTCCTTCAAATACAGTGACACGTGAGGCCTTAGACAAATAGTACTAAATGTCCTCCTGTCCTCAATGATATCATGGCATAAGATAAGTGAGAAACACACAAACCAACTATTGCAATTCATGGATATGAGTGCTACAAAAATATTTTAGAAGCAAAAACATGAAGAACAAAGTGAAAGAACTAATTATGAGAAACTTGATTTGGAGACTGATTGAAGGGATTTTTCTCAGGGCCTAAGTTATATAAGAAAAACAGTAACTCAAAAAAGATATTTATTTTGGGGGATATAAAGAGGGCTTGCCAATCTATAAAAATGTAATATAAAAAAGCTTACTAAGATAAGGTAAGTGGGAGCTGGAATAATATAGGGTTGTGCCATTAAGAAAAAATGTTCAAATTTACAGACTCAGAACAATTCTAAGAAACCGCAAAGTTTAGATCGAAATCATGACTGTCGGTGGCTGAGTATTAGTAGTCATGAGATGAGAATAAGGAGATACATTCCATTCATTAGTCTATCTGTTAAGTACACCTGTGTTTTGAGGATAAATGTGTTTTCTAAAATCAAAGACCAATTCAAGTTCATTCGAAATTATGATCCAACATTTTATATGAATAGTCTACATCTATACTGAGATAAGGACCATTTGAAGATTAGTGAGCATTCCATTTCAACAACTTTCACAAATGTAAAATCTGAGTTTATATTTTGCATCTATTCAGTATTGTAGCATTGTTGTTTCACAATTCAAAGCCCATACATATATTATATAAACATATTTATTAAGATTTATTACATATTAAATACTGTTCTAGTTGCTGTTTTTACAACAGACTACAACATGGTAATGATTCAGAGGGCGAATCGTTTCCCTAAGTATTAATACTCTTACTCTCAACAATGTATTCATGTCTAAGTTATGTGGAACACACAGTAGGCAACAATTCCAATGATATTTATTAATTGTTTCCTACCATTTAGACATCAGGTAGTTAGTAACACTAGGCTTTTAGCTCTCCACTACACCCAAAACTTTAATACTTGAAAGTTTTTTTAAAAGGATAAATATTTTCTCTAAAGATTCTAATTTCAGTTACGATTTTTCTTCATAAAAATTTCAGAATATTTTACTTTTTTTTTGAGACGGAGTTTTACTCTTGTTGCTCAGGCTGAGGACCAATACCGTGATCTCGGTTCACCACAACCTATGCCTCCCAGGTTCAAGCCATTCTCCTGCCTCAGTCTCTTGAGTAGCTGGGATTACAGGCATGCACCACCACGCCTGGTTAATTTAGTATTTTTTAGTAGAGATGGGGTTTCTCCATATTGGTCAGACTGGTCTCGAACTCCCGACCTTAGGTGATCTGCCTGCCTCGACCTCCTAAAGTTCTGGGATTACAGGCGTGAGCCACCGCACTCGGTCTTATTTTACTTTTCATCACATTATTATCAAGCACTTTGAACACTGTCTGCTTGGAGAAAGTCATTGAGTTTATATCTAATACCTACCTGTTTCCTATGCTTCAGTATTGTATCTCAAAATAAATATATTTTTCTGTGACCACAAATGCAGTATATTCAAAATGGTTTTATTTTTTCTTCAAGTCGGGTCCTCTACCAATTTGTCTGTAATTTTTTTTTTTTTTTTTTTTTTTTTTTTTTGACGGAGTCTAGCTCTGTCGCCCAGGCTGGAGTGCAGTGGCACAATCTCCGCTCACTGCAAGCTCCGCCTCCAGGGTTCATGCCATTCTCCTGCCTCAGCCTCCCAAGTAGCTGGGACTACAGGCACCAGCCACCATGCCTGGCTAATTTTTTTGTATTTTTAGTAGAGACGGAGTTTCACCCTGTCAGCCAGCCATCTACTGACCTCGTGATCCGCCTGCCTCCGCTTCCCAGAGTGCTGAGATTACAGGCGTGAGCCACTGCGCCCGGCCCCAATCTGTCTATCTTTTAATAATGGGGTATCCTGTATTTCTAGTTATCCTTAAAGCAAATATTTCAATACCTATAATTACTCAGTCACAGAGACCCATCATTTTTCTTCAAATGATGTGATATTCCTTTTCCAAATTTGTGCCCATTTCACCTTATCATTCTAACTCATACCCTTAACCCTCACATAGCACTATTAAAATAGAGTCTTCTTGTAACCTTCTATACTAAATTTACCATTCAGTCTATAAGATAAATCCCAGATCCTACAGAATTGAAAAATGACCATGGAATCTTGGAACCCCGAATTTTGTCATCTGAGTATTATCTTCTCTTAAAATTTACCTAGAATATTATTATCACATCAGTTCTTACAGAGACGATTCTCCCTGTCTTTGAAAAGGAGCCCTTGGGGCAGTAAAATAGAGAGAAGATTGGAGGACTTAAGTTAAAAGTTTCTATTGGTTTGGTGATGGGAAATAGAAATAAATACCAAAATGGGAACAAAATTAGATATTTTGGCTCCTAGATATTTATAATAGTTGTCTTTAACTTGGCATGCATTAGGGTAATAACTACCTGCTTAGGGTTCAGGCTGCCATTACTTTTCAGAACCCTTCTTTTGTCTATATAACATAAAAGTAACTCAGCTGTATCTGGACTCCTTGAAATTGAGGCCGGAGATATACAGATCCAGAAGAGGCTAAGATTCTCTCTTGCCAACTGAGATCCCATTTCCTGGAACACACATTTGACATTTCTATTGGCTGTTCGGAATCAGAAACACTTCTATGTTTGGGAAATTTCTGAAATTATAAGTTGAAGTTGTCTTGCAGCTAACATTAACATATGAACTAGACTTTGCCAAACAAATGCAGGTACGTGTGCATGGAATTGAAGGATAGTGGTGTAAAATAGAATAGACATTAGTGATAGTTTAAACATAAACTTTCTAGAAGCATTAGTGATGTCAGATCCTGCAGAAGCTTCTGATGTTCCAAATGCTGGCAACCTAAAGTGTGGGATGTAATATTTGAAGACTGATGCGGTATTTTTTTTTTTTTTTTGATCTAGGATAATGTTTCTTAAAGTGTATTTCTTGTACTAGTGGCAATAGTACATTCGAGAACTTGTTAGAGATGCAGATTCTCAGGTCCTACCACAGATCTACTCAATCAAAAGAAATTCTGAGAGTAGGACCCACCAATCAGTGTTTCAGCAAGTCCTTGAGGTACACGGACATTAAAGGTTGAGGATCATTGATTTAGGATGTTATTTCAGGCTACCTTTAATACTCACTTAGCCCTTACATGCGTTTTTGGTGTTGGCACTTTTGTCTCTATATAATGTCAGCAACTTTGATCTTGGCATAAACTAGTAGTCACATTGCAATAGAAGCCAATAAAAGCACCTGCACTTTGCCCTAAAGAACTTTTATCTGTTTTGATTTCCATCTGACTGTGATGAACCTACAAATCACGGACCCTGGGTTCTCACACATTTTCTCTGAACCTCAGCTTCTTATCTAATCCTGCTTGAATTTGGTGATTTGACATTACACTTCATATTTTGTCTGTAATCTGAAAATGGTACTCATGATGGTAACTAGTGCCCTGGTTACCGCACTGCTGGCCGCATGCCCAGGAATAGTGCCTCCAAAACGGAAGTTTGAGTCATTTAATGTGTTTATATATTATCTCCTTTTAGGACTAGAAAATCTATATGGTCAACTATTATGCATTATACTTCCGTATTCTGCTCATTAAATAGCACTGTGAAGCTCAATCACACCTATAATTTATTCATTGTGTACATAACTTTGATTTTACATCCACTTTGATTTGACAAACCATTTTATTTACATTTTAATTCATTTTCAGTAAAAATAAATCACAGCACCAAGTGGCTATAGAAAAATGAACCGTGCAATTGGACATCACATTTAATTCTTATATTGACTAATTTTTGATCTTTCATTAAATCTTACCAGTAACCTTCTATCTATGAATCCAAATGCTATTATAAACTCTTAAATGATACTTCTGTTACTTGGAGCCTATTGCAAAATTTGATGAAATAGTCTCATGGGGTCGTGGTAAATTAAATATGATCATAGATTCTGGTCTACTCCTCTTGTTAAAAATGGAGCCGATTCCCCAAACCCTTACATCTCAGCAGCCCTTATCACCTGCTTTGACCAATAAATGGTAGTGAAAGTGACCTTGTGTGAGTTCTGGAGCCCAAGCCACATGAGGTTTTGCAACTATTCTACATTCACCCCCTTGAAACACTTCTGCCGTCTTATAGAAAAGTCTGGTCTAGCTATCTAGAAAATAAAGACTCTGTGAAGGCAAGCCAAGGTGCCTCAGTTGACAAGCAGCCAGAAGCTTCCAGACATGAGTGAGGCCATCATTGGTCTCCTAGGGCAGCTGACCCACTAGCTAATGGTAGTCACATGAGTAAACCCAGGTGCAACCAGCAGAAGAACCATCCATCTAAGCAACAGAATTTGGAGTAATTATAAATTGTGATTTTAATTCATTATATTAGTAGTTTCGGTGTCGCAGTAACAGTTAACTAAATATTTTAAAAATAGTAATTAATGTTCTGGATATGTTGTCTTCTTTGTCTTATACTGCTAGTAATGCTTGATCAGACATTTTAAGAGGAGCCTTTGGAATTTTTTTGTTAGAATTTATTTTAAAATAATTAAACACTTCACATTTAGAGCATATTTATTAATGATCTAAGAAAATCTGGTCTCAATGCCAACTGTGTACTTCCACAAAAGATTCTATCATTCTATCTATTTCCCTGCTTTCTCCTCAAACAAGGTCATAGTTAATGGGCTTCTCACTGTGCATCTGAAATATGATGACAATTAAAGAGAAATCCCTCTTCAAGCATATGCAGCATTATAAAAATGACTTCTAAATAACAAACTGAGAATAAAACATAACACTCATGTCCGGTAAGTTCTAAGTGCTTAAGTTATTTGTTACTTCCTTGAAGAGTATGGTTTAACGAATCTGTTAAAAATCAGTTAAAATATAAATAGAGAAGACACTATTCATTGATAATTTCTTTTATTAATCAATACTTTTTTTTTTTTTTTCAGATGGAGTTTTACTCTTGTTGCCCAATCTGGAGTGCAATGGCATGATCTCGGCTCACCGCAACCTCCACCTCTCGGGTTTAAGCAGTTATACTGCCTCAGCCTTTGGAGTAGCTGGGATTACAGGCACCCACTGCCACACACAGAGATAATTTTTTTGTATTTTTAGTAGAGACGGGGTTTTGGCATGTTGACCAGCTAGTCTCGAACTTCTGACCTCAGGTGATCCACCCACCTCTGCCTTCCAAAGTGCTGGGATTACAGGCATAAACCACCATGCCTGACCAATAGTTTCTATTAATTTATTTATAATCCAAATTTAATGTGATATCTAATATTTACATGCAATAGCTCAGATAATAGGTATGAAGTTAAAAAATATCATACATCAAATATGCCAGTTAGGAAAAAAAATCTGGTCTATAACTTTTATATTAAAATATTTAAAATATTTTTCAAATTTCACTTATGTACAGAATTTTCTTGAAATTATTCAACATAATTTTTGAATTCTTACCATATACTAGATGCGTTTTCTCAGCACAAGGGACACAGAAGAACAAAGCAGGAAAATCTTTACTATTGGAGGTTGAATTCTAGAATGGGAGAAGAAAGATAATTAATATAAATGAGTAAATTATAGTAAAAGTATGTAATTATATGATTGTGTACATGTTGTATGGCAAGATATGCTATGTGTTTGATGGTAATAAAGAAAAAATAAACAGTAAATAGACATAAAGACTACAGATAATTTGGAGGGGAATGGAGCAGTGTCATTTTACATAAATTCGTCATGAAATGCCTCACTGAAAATATGGCATTTGAGCAAAAGACTTAACAAATTCATTAACAGAGACAAGGAATGCATCTATTTGAATACTGGGATGCGTCCAATTTACAAGGAAGAGCAATCACAAAGACAAGAAACATGAGCATGTCTGTACTTTTTAAGGAATATCTGAGAAATTGGTGTAGATGAAAAGTATTAAATGATACCAAAAGCAGTAGATGCATTTGGAGAGATAAGACCAGATCATCTATAGCCTTACAGGCTATTAAAAGACTTTGACTTTGACTAGGAGTGAAATGAAAAGTTATTGAGAACATTTTCAAACAGAGTCCTTGCTATGGTATAAATGTTAATGTCCTCCCCGCCAAAATTAAATGTTGGAACCTAATACCCAATGTGGTAGTATTAAGAGGCAGGGCCTTTAAGATATGATTAAGTCAAGAGGGTACCACCCTCATGAATTGGATAAGTGCCCTCATCAGTGACTCTTAATCAAGCTCCCTAGCCTTTTCCTACTATGTGAGAACACACAGAAGGCAGCATCTATGAAGAACAGGACCTCACCAGATATCAAATCTGCTGGTGCCTTTATCTTGGACTCTCAGTCTCCAGAACTGTGAGCTATAGAATCTGTTGTTTATTTATTACACAGTCTGTGATATATTGTTACAGCAGCCTGAATAGACTTAGACAGTAGCCTTTTGATTTGACTTGCATTTAAAAATCATTACCTTGACAACTACATAAAATTACTTTGTTAGTGAGAAAGGTTGTTGCCATCTTCTGAGCAATAGGTGTAGGACACTTGGGCCATGGTGATAGTGCTGAGGGTAGAGGTACTATATAATAGGAAGGGTAAGATAACTTCTTATAAGAATTGAGTCAACCTTACTTCTGTGAAGTTGATGAAGGATGTGAGAGGCGGAAAAGATAAACATGACTCCAGTGTTTGATTTTAAATCCATATATATTTTTCCATAATGGTAACATCTGTACAATAATTTCTTTTTTTTAAATTATACTTTAAGTTCTAGTGTAGATGTGCACAACGTGCGGGTTTGCTACATATGTATACATGTGTAATGTTGGTGTGCTGCAGCCATTAACTCATCATTTACATTAGGTATATCTCCTAATGCTATCCCTCTTCCCTCCGCCCATCCCACCACAGGTGTGATGTTCTCCACCCTGTGTCCAAATGTTCTCATTTTCAATTCCCACCTATGAGTGAGAACATGCAGTGTTTGGTTTTCTATCCTTGCAATAGTTTGCTAAGAATGATGGTTTCCAACTTCATCCATGTCCCTACAAAGGACATGAACTCATCCTTTTTTAGGGCTGCATAGCATTCCATGGTGTATATGTGCCACATTTTCTTAATCCAGTCTATCATTGATGGACATTTGGGTTGGTTCCAAGTCTTTGCTATTGTGAATAGTGCCACAATAAATATACGTGTGCATGTGTCTTTATATTAGCATGATTTATAATCCTTTGGGTATATACCCAGTAATGGGATGGCTGGGTCAAATGGCATTTCTAGTTCTAGATCTCTGAGTAATCACCACACTGTCTTCCACAATGGTTGAACTAATTTACACTCCCACCAACTGTGTAAAAGTGTTCCTATTTCTCCACATCCTCTCCAGCACCTGTTGTTTCCTGACTTTTGAATGATTGCCATTCTAACTGGTGTGAGATGGTATCTCATTGTGGTTTTGATTTGCATTTCTCTGATGGCCAGTGATGATGAGCATTTTTTCATGTTGCTGTTGGCTGCATAAATGTCTAGCCCTTTATCAGATGGGTAGATTGTAAAATGTTTCTCCCATTCTGTAGGTTGCCTGTTCACTTTGATGATAGTTTCTTTTGCTGTGCAGAATCTCTTTAGTTTAATTAGATCTCATTTGTCAATTTTGACTTTTGTTGCCATTGCTTTTGGTGTTTTAGTCACGAAGTCCTTGCCAATGCCTATGTCCTGAATGGTATTGCCTTGGTTTTCTTCTAGGGTTTTTATTGTTTTAGGTGTAACATTTAAGTCTTTAATCCATCTTGCATTAATTTTTGTATAAGGTGTAAGGAAGGGATCCAATTTCAGCTTAAAGAACACTATGTTGAACAGTTTTACTATAATTACCTTAACCATTTCTGTATGCTGACTGTCACATTTTAATAAACATAGATTTCCTGAGAATCTAATGTGGAAAACTATGTTAGGTTAAAAATGGATGAAATTTATTCCTTGTTCTTGAGTACCCTATAAATTTATTGTGAAAAACAAATATCTATAAAAAATTATTTTAATTCAGAGTAGGAACTGAAAAGATATAGATAAAAACATGAAGATACATTAAAAAATGTGCACTAATCTGATATGGAGCATGGAGGGCATAGGAGTAAACTTCATTGTAGATAAAGACTTTTCAGAGAAAAATATAGCAACTTAAAGAGAAAAAAGAAGACTTGAATAAATGGGGAGACACACCATGTTCATAGACTGGAAGATGCAACATTGTAAAAGGGAAAAATTTCCTAAGACTGCTAATAGATTAAATAAAATTCTACTTAAAATATAGAAAAGATTATTATTTCTTATTATACTATTGAGCTAATTAAGAGAAAATAACAATTAAGACACCCATAAATAAAATGACCAGGTAAAAAATCTATTCTGAAATTAACAAGACAATATTAAACCAATAAATGTTAAGATGGTATTGTATCGGTTCAAGTGTATTAAATAACCTGTATAAGTAGAGCAAAGAATTAGCAAATATACTGATATATTGTATGGAACAATGTATGCCCAACATGGAATGAATGATCAATACAGAATAAGTGATCTTTTTTTTTTTTTTTGAGGCGGAGTCTCGCTCTGTCGCCCAGGCTGGAGTGCAGTGGCGCAATCTCGGCTCACTGCAAGCTCCGCCTCCCGGGTTCACGCCATTCTCCTGCCTCAGCCTCCCAAGTAGCTGGGACTACAGGCGCCCGCCACCTCGCCCGGCTAGTTTTTTGTATTTTTAGTAGAGACGGGGTTTCACCATGTTAGCCAGGATGGTCTCGATCTCCTGACCTCGTGATCCGCCCGTCTCGGCCTCCCAAAGTGCTGGGATTACAGGCTTGAGCCACCGCGCCCGGCCAAGTGATCTTTTCAATAAATGATGGTTGAGCAATGAGATATCAATACAACATAGAATGAAATCATAACCTTTCTTCCTGCTACATTAAAATATCAATTCCAAGTAAAGAACAGCTAAAACTGTGGAGAGCATATATTATGTAGAATATAATAGAGTTAAACATTTATAAGAACCTACTTTGATGCATGTTATTAAGCAAAAAAGCTATGAGAATAAATTAAAAGACTAGTGAATGAAGATAGAAAAATGTTAAGTATTATATTTATCAACATAATAAATAATATATATGATAAAATACATAGATTGTATATATCAAAAGATACCATAAAGAAAATACAAATACCAGTTGTGACATGGGAGAAAATACTGAACATTTAAAAAGCTAACAAAACCACTAGTGTCCCAAATATAAAAAGAATATTTTTGTGCAGTTAAAAAATAAATCCAATTTTTTGGAACCCAAAGTGAGTTTCCAAAATGTACAAATGAATTTTTCTAAAACGAAAGTTTAATAATTATATGAAAAGATGTTTAGTCAAATTAGTAATCAGGAAAAAGCAAATTAAAATCTCGAAAAAAATACAACTACTGAAAAAAATAGCCATTGGTAACAAGGACCTGGAGAATCAGGAACCACCGTGTTTTTTTCAAACATTTTTGACATTATCTGTTAAGTTATACAATTTGTATACCCTCAGACTCAGAAACAGTAACACGATGCATAGACTGTACATAAAATGACAAGCGCATGCACTAAAAGTCACAGGACATTCATAACACCATAGTTTGGGACAGGCAGGCCATAGAAACAATCAAAATGGTCATTTACAGTAGAATGGAATTAATAAATATATGGCATATTCATACAATGAAATATCATACGGCAATAAAAATGAGTAAGCTAAAGCTATACACAAAAATTTGGATGAGTCTTATAAATAATATATTGGACAAAAGAAGCCATATGGAACAGAAGTATATATGGCAGGAGTTCATTCTTACACATTTTAAAACAAAGCAAAAGTAAAAATACTATTGCTTCAAAATATATACATAAATCTAAAATAAAAAATTAAAACAATGATTAATGATTATCACAACTCAAGATAGTGGTTAATTCTTGGGGAAGGATTAAGTTCCTGACAGAAAAGAATTCAGGTGGCCTCAGAAGTACTGAAAATAATCTATTAGTTTTTTCCATAGATCACAAAATGATTTACTTTGTTTATTTTTGTAACACTCGAAATATATGTTCTACTTAATTTCTTTAGGTACGTTATATTTTTAAATTTGTAGAAAAGTTTATATTTTGTCATGAAATCATTCCAAAGATATTGTTTTTTTTTTTTTTTTAGTAGCAGGAACAAGAAAAAAGAACTTGTATATGAATGCCATAATACTGAGAACACAGAGTCTCTCAAATCATTCTTTTAATATAATTTTTCATAGTTAATAATAGAACAAAATGAATCTATAAGAGATAGACTGTAAAATGCAAAAATATATTAATATTGAAAAAATAATTTAAGATAAGCAGCATACTCTAGTTCCGGAAATGACAACACGAGAAGTTCAGGGAAATCTACTGTAGAACAAAAGGAGAATAGTATAACTAGCCATACTATCATAAAGAACAATTTTAGAACACTGAAAAATATTCAAAGATGGACAACAACTTGAGAAGTACTGTTAATATTTGTTATTCATGGTAGTTCTGTTCTATAACATTGCCGAGAACACTGAATTAGTGAACTCTGAATCATTGCTCTTGGGGAAATTCATGGTTAGATTTCTCCTAGCCTATGGTTACAATATTTTCATCAACTGATCAATAAATAATTTTCTGTTATGTGTGTTTCTCTTTAAAGATGCCTTATTATACCTATGTCATTGATTCATTAATATCGAACGTATGGCTGATGGCACTATTACTCATGCCTGAATGAGCTTGTCTGACATGCATGTTTTCTCTATAAGGCACAGCACAGCCTGCTTGTACTAAGGAACCCAGACAGCATTTCAGTAGTACACTTCAGGGCCAATTTAAACAGCAAAATCATCAACAAAAATTAAAAACGTGAAAAATGTGGCTCTAAATAGACTGTAAAAACGACCCTGCTTTATTGTATGAGAACTAAACAAGAAGGGAGAACATTGCCTTTTGCTATCTCATCTGGGAAGATGTGCCACTCAAATTTTTCACCATTCTGTGCATGTCTGTGAATAAGCACCAAAGCCCATGAGTATAGCTATTGCAATTACAAATACATCTTAGCCAGTAGGCAAATTTACAAATATAGTATCAGCAAATAATGAGGATTAATTTTATCAAGTTATGGAAAATTACACTGCGTTGTATAAGATGAGTGAGTCTGTGATCTTCTTACCTGGTGGAACTTTTATTCTGGTCATGACGGGTGGCAAAACCCACAGCTTTACCTTCAGAAGTGATGAAATAGTTAAGATAAGGTGACAGAGCACCTAGAAATTTAATGCAGAGATTTGGAAATTGAGAGAGTAATAGAAACACTGTGATATTAACCTACCCCACACCCCTGGCTAACCCCTGAGGTAACAAAGTGCAAAGCAGATCCTAGAAAGTCTGGTCAAAATTTACAGCCAGATGAAGGTTTAAATTTTGCTGTGTTTCTGAATGCAACCCTCAACTCATGCATGGCTCAGGCATCAGAGGATGAACATCTTACTGGGACTATTTTATCTGGGATTACAGGCACCCACCACCACATCCAGCTAATTTTTGTATTTTTAGTAGAGATGTAGTTTCGCCACGTTGGTCAGGCTGCTCTTGAACTCCTGACCTCAAGTGATCCGCCTGCCTTGGCCTCCCAATCTTTCTTTGCTTTTTCTTTTCTCTCTTCTTTCTTTCTATTTATTTATTTATGTATTTATTTATATGACAAGGTCACACTCTGTTGCCCATGCTTGAGTGCAGTGGCACAACCACAGCTCACTGCAGCCCCAACCTCCTGGGCTCAAGCAATCCTCCTACCTGAGCATCCTGGGCACCTGGGACTATGGGAGCATACAACCACACCCTGTTAATTTTTGTATTCTTTGCAGAGATGGTTTTCTCCATGTTGTCCAGGATGGTCTCTAACTCCTGGACTCAAGTGATGCACCTGACTTGGCAAGTGCTGGGAATAAACACTTGGCAGGTGCATCACTTGAGCTCAGGAGTTAGTTGACATGTTTGGGATTACAGGCGCGAGCCACTGCACCTGGCCGTGTACCACATTTTCTTTAGTCTATTGTCAATGGGCATTTAGATTTATTCTACATCTTTGCTATTTTGAATAGTGCCCTGCCACTGTTTTTAAGTCCATGTTCCTTGGAGCGTGTCCTCAAATGTTGATTAAGGAACAGCTGGGGCTTCGACTAGATTTTGAATGTACACACGTGGTGAGCTTCTACCACATGTAACTCACTAATTTTTGGTATTCCCTTCCTAAATTTCCAACCATTATGGTAACCACAGACTGTTTTCTGACACTCCAGCCAATGAAACTATGCTTTTTTGCTAGAGTTTGGTCATGCTTGCAAATTAAAGAGAGCCTTTAGGGGGAAAAGTATGTAAAGCTCACAGAGTGTGGTTCTCTTCCATCAAGAGTAAATCTTATCCACTCTCCTCTGCCTTAATTTTTTAAAAAATACATGGTTCAAGTTATAGTTGATATATGCAGGAGGATCTGTCTGATGCAGTCAGTTCCATCATTATTGAACATATTAACCAATTTTAAAATATGTACACACACACTGACACATATGTTCATGTACATATACTGATAGCATAAGATTGCATATTTTAATTTGCAACCCTTTATTTTTTCATGTTATTTATGGAGCTCTACTCAAACCATATAAAAATTATACATAGTTCATGGTTTTATTTATCATAATTAATTGAGCACACACTCAAATTAAGGAGCTATGAATTTTTCAGTCTTACAAATGGCGATGCATTGAAATCATTATGATAGTTGCATATTAATTTGTCTTTTTTGCATAAAGTTTTCAGAGTGGAATACTAAAACAAAGGGAATATACATTTTCAAAATTTGGATACCTATTGCCTCATTATGGGAGTATCATTTTCTATTACCACCAATAATATATAAGAATATCTATGTCTTCAGTATCTTGATCATTATGACAATATTAATTTCTGACAACTAAGTAGTCATAATTGCTTTTCTTATTGGCTTATCATAAAAGCTTATCTTATTGGCTTTTCCTAACTTTGTAAAAGGCATAGGTGTTAAACCATTTTACAAAATATGTCTTTGTTTTTTTTTTTTTTTTTTTTTTTTTTTTATTATACTTAAGTTCTAGGGTACATGTGCATAACGTTTATATCATGTATAACTCCCCAATGCAATCCCTCCCTCCTCCCCCCTCCCCATGATAGGCCCCAGTGTGTGATGTTCCCCTTCCCGAGTCCAAGTGATCTCATTGTTCAGTTCCCACCTATGAGTGAGAACATGCGGTGTTTGGTTTTCTCTTCTTGTGATAGTTTGCTAAGAATGATGGTTTCCAGCTGCATCCATGTCCCTACAAAGGACGCAAACTCATCCTTTTTGATGGCTGCGTAGTATTCCATGGTGTATATGTGCCACATTTTCTTAATCCAGTCTGTCACAGATGGACATTTGGGTTGATTCCAAGTCTTTGCTATTGTGAATAGTGCCGCAATAAACATACGTGTGCATGTGTCTTTGTAGTAGAGTAATTTATAATCCTTTGGGTATATACCCAGTAGTGGGATGGCTGGGTCATATGGTACATCTAGTTCTAGATCCTTGAGGAATCGCCATACTGTTTTCCATAATGGTTGAACTAGTTTACAATCCCACCAACAGTGTAAAAGTGTTCCTATTTCTCCACATCCTCTCCAACATCTATTGTTTCCTGACTTCTTAATGATTGCCATTCTAACTGGTGTGAGATGGTATCTCATTGTGGTTTTGATTTGCATTTCTCTGATGGCGAGTGATGACGAGCATTTTTTCATGTGTCTGTTGGCTGTATGGATGTCTTCTTTTGAGAAATGTCTGTTCATATCCTTTCCCCACTTTTTGATGGGGTTGTTTGTTTTTTTCTTGTATATTTGTTTGAGTTCTTTGTAGATTCTGGATATTAGCCCTTTGTCAGATGAGTAGGTTGCAAAAATTTTCTCCCATTCTGTAGGTTGCCTGTTCACTCTGATGGTAATTTCTTTTGCTGTGCAAAAGCTTTTTAGTTTAATGAGATCCCATTTGTCAATTTTGGCTTTTGCTGCCGTTGCTTTTGGTGTTTTAGACATGAAGTCCTTGCCCATGCCTATGTCCTGAATGGTACTACCTAGATTTTCTTCTAGGGTTTTTATGGTATTAGGTTAACATTTAAGTCTCTAATCCATCTTGAATTAATTTTCGTATAAGGGGTAAGGAAAGGATCCAGTTTCAGCTTTCTACTTGTGGCTAGCCAATTTTCCCAGCACCATTTATTAAATAGGGAATCCTTTCCCCATTTCTTGTTTTTGTCAGGTTTGTCAAAGATCAGATGGCTGTAGATGTGTGGTATTATTTCTGAGGACTCTGTTCTGTTCCACTGGTCTATTTCTCTGTTGTGGTACCAGTACCATGCTGTTTTGGTTACTGTAGCCTTGTAGTATAGTTTGAAGTCAGGTAGCGTGACGCCTCCAGCTTTGTCCTTTTGACCTAGGATTGTCTTGGCAATGCGGGCTCTTTTTTGGTTCCATATGAACTTTAAAGCAGTTTTTTCCAATTCTGTGAAGAAACTCATTGGTAGCTTGATGGGGATGGCATTGAATCTATAAATACCTTGGGCAGTATGGCCATTTTCACGATATTGATTCTTCCTATCCATGAGCATGGTATGTTCTTCCATTTGTTTGTGTCCTCTTTGATTTCACTGAGCAGTGGTTTGTAGTTCTCCTTGAAGAGGTCCTTTACATCCCTTGTAAGCTGGATTCCTAGGTATTTTATTTCTTTGAAGCAATTGTGAATGGAAGTTCATTCCTGACTTGGCTCTCTGCTTGTCTGTTACTGGTGTATAAGAATGCTTGTGATTTTTGCACATTAATTTTGTATCCTGAGACTTTGCTGAAGTTGCTTATCAGCTTAAGGAGATTTTGGGCTGAGACAATGGGGTTTTTCTAAATATACAATCATGTCATCTGCAAACAGGGACAATTTGACTTCTTCTTTTCCTAACTGGATACCCTTGATTTCTTTCTCTTGCCTGATTGCCCTAGCCAGAACTTCCAACACTATGTTGAATAGGAGTGGTGAGAGAGGGCATCCCTGTCTTGTGCCAGTTTTCAAAGGGAATTTTTCCAGTTTTTGCCCATTCAGTATGATATTAGCTGTGGGTTTGTCGTAAATAGCTCTTATTATTTTGAGGTACGTTCCATCAATACCGAATTTATTGAGCGTTTTTAGCATAAAGGGCTGTTGAATTTTGTCAAAAGCCTTTTCTGCATCTATTGAGATAATCATGTGGTTCTTGTCTTTGGTTCTGTTTATATGCTGGATTACGTTTATTGATTTGCGAATGTTGAACCAACCTTGCATCCCAGGGATGAAGCCCACTTGATCATGGTGGATAAGCTTTTTGATGTGCTGCTGAATCCGGTTTGCCAGTATTTTATTGAGAATTTTTGCATCGATGTTCATCAGGGATATTGGTCTAAAATTCTCTTTTTTTGTTGTGTCTCTGCCAGGCTTTGGTATCAGGATGATGTTGGCCTCATAAAATGAGTTAGGGAGGATTCCCTCTTTTTCTATTGATTGGAATAGTTTCAGAAGGAATGGTACCAGCTCCTCCTTGTACCTCTGGTAGAATTCAGCTGTGAGTCCATCTGGTCCTGGACTTTTTTTCGTGGGTAGGCTATTAATTGTTGCCTCAATTTCAGAGCCTGTTATTGGTCTATTCAGGGATTCAACTTCTTCCTGGTTCAGTCTTGGGAGAGTGTAAGTGTCCAGGAAATTATCCATTTCTTCTAGATTTTCTAGTCGATTTGCGTAGAGGCATTTATAGTATTCTCTGATGGTTGTTTGTATTTCTGTGGGGTCGGTGGTGATATCCCCTTTATCATTTTTTATTGCGTCTATTTGATTCCTCTCTCTTTTCTTCTTTATTAGTCTTGCTAGCGGTCTGTCAATTTTGTTGATCTTTTCAAAAAACCAACTCCTGGATTCATTGATTTTTTGGAGGGTTTTTTGTGTCTCTATCTCCTTCAGTTCTGCTCTGATCTTAGTTATTTCTTCCTTCTGCTAGCTTTTGAATGTGTTTGCTCTTGCCTCTCTAGTTCTTTTAATCGTGATGTTAAAGTGTCAATTTTAGATCTTTCCTGCTTTCTCTTGTGGGCATTTAGTGCTATAAATTTCCCTCTACACACTGCTTTAAATGTGTCCCAGAGATTCTGGTATGTTGTATCTTTGTTCTCATTGGTTTCAAAGAACATCTTTATTTCTGCTTTCATTTCGTTATGTACCCAGTAGTCATTCAGGAGCAGGTTATTCAGTTTCCATGTAGTGAGCGGTTTTGATTGAGTTTCTTAGTCCTGAGTTCTAGTTTGATTGCACTGTGGTCTGAGAGACAGTTTGTTATAATTTCTGTTCTTGTACATTTGCTGAGGAGTGCTTTACTTCCAATTATGTGGTCAATTTTGGAATAAGTGCGATGTGGTGCTGAGAAGAATGTATATTCTGTTGATTTGGGGTGGAGAGTTCTATAGATGTCTATTAGGTCCGCTTGGTGCAGAGATGAGTTCAATTCCTGGATATCCTTGTTAACTTTCTGTCTCGTTGATCTGTCTAATGTTGACAGTGGAGTGTTGAAATCTCCCATTATTATTGTATGGGAGTCTAAGTCTCTTTGTAGGTCTCTAAGGACTTGCTTTATGAATCTGGGTGCTCCTGTATTGGGTGCATATATATTTAGGAGAGTTAGCTCTTCCTGTTGAATTGATCCCTTTACCATTATGTAATGGCCTTCTTTGTCTCTTTTGATCTTTGATGGTTTAAAGTCTGTTTTATCAGAGACTAGGATTGCAACCCCTGCTTTTTTTTGTTCTCCATTTGCTTGGTAGATCTTTCTCCATCCCTTTATTTTGAGCCTATGTATGTCTCTGCATGTGAGATGGGTCTCCTGAATACAGCAGATTGATGGGTCTTGACTCTTTATCCAGTTTGCCAGTCTGTGTCTTTTCATTGGAGCATTTAGTCCATTTACATTTAAGGTTAATATTGTTATGTGTGAACTTGATCCTGTCATTATGATATTAACTGGTTATTTTGCTCATTAGTTGATGCAGTTTCTTCCTAGCCTCGATGGTCTTTACATTTTGGCATGTTTTTGCAATGGCTGGTACCGGTTGTTCCTTTCCATGTTTAGGGCTTCCTTCAGGGTCTCTTGTAAGGCAGGCCTGGTGGTGACAAAATCTCTAAGCATTTGCTTATCTGTAAAGGATTTTATTTCTCCTTCACTGATGAAACTTAGTTTGGCTGGATATGAAATTCTGGGTTGAAAATTCTTTTCTTTAAGAACGTTGAATATTGGCCCCCACTCTCTTCTGGCTTGTAGAGTTTCTGCCGAGAGATCTGCTGTTATTCTGATGGGCTTCCCTTTGTGGGTAACCCGACCTTTCTCTCTGGCTGCCCTTAAGATTTTTTCCTTCATTTCAACTTTGGTGAATCTGGCAATTATGTGTCTTGGAGTTGCTCTTCTGGAGGAGTATCTTTGTGGCGTTCTCTGTATTTCCTGAATTTGAATGTTGGCCTGCCCTACTAGGTTGGGGAAGTTCTCCTGGATGATATCCTGAAGAGTGTTTTCCAACTTGGTTCCATTTTCCCCCTCACTTTCAGGCACCCCAATCAGACGTAGATTTGGTCTTTTTACATAATCCCATACTTCTTGCAGGCTTTGTTCATTTCTTTTTCTTCTTTTTTCTTTTGGTTTTCTCTTCTCGCTTCATTTCATTCATTTGATCCTCAATCGCTGATACTCTTTCTTCCAGTTGATCGAGTCGGTTACTGAAGCTTGTGCATTTGTCACGTATTTCTCGTGTCATGGTTTTCATCTCTGTCATTTCGTTTATGATCTTCTCTGCATTAATTAGTCTAGCTGTCAATTCTTCCACTTTTTTTTCAAGATTTTTAGTTTCTTTGCGCTGGGTACGTAATTCCTCCTTTAGCTCTGAGAAGTTTGATGGACTGAAGCCTTCTTCTCTCATCTCGTCAAAGTCATTCTCTGACCAGCTTTGATCCGTTGCTGGCGATGGGCTGCGCTCCTTTGCAGGGGGAGATGCGCTTTTATTTTTTGAATTTCCAGCTTTTCTGCCCTGCTTTTTCCCCATCTTTGTGGTTTTATCTGTCTCTGGTCTTTGATGACGGTGACGTACTGATGGGGTTTTGGTATAGGTGTCCTTCCTGTTTGATAGTTTTCCGTCTGACAGTCAGAAGGACTGTCTGTTGGTCTGTTGGAGATTGCTTGAGGTCCACTCCAGACCCTGTTTGCCTGGGTATCAGCAGCAGAGGTTGCCAAAGATAGAATATTGCTGAGCAGCGAGTGTACCTGTCTGATTCTTCCTTTGGAAGTTTCCTCTCAGGGATGACTCCACCCTGTGAGGTGTGGGGTGTCAGACTGCCCCTAGTGGGGGATGTCTCCCAGCTAGGCTACTCAGGGGTCAGGGACCCACCTGAGCAGGCAGTCTGTCCGTTCTCGGATCTCAACCTCCACGTTGGGAGATCCACGGCTCTCCCCAAAGCTGTCAGACAGAGTCGTTCGCCTCTGCACCGCCCCCGCTGCTTTCCCTATTGGACTTCAGCTGTGGGCTGTCCCCAGAGGTGGAGTCTACAGAGACAGGCAGGTTTCCTTGAGCTGCTGTGAGCTCCACCCAGTTCGAGCTTCCCAGCGGCTTTGTTTACCTACTTAAGCCTCAGCAATGGCGGGCGCCCCTCCCCCAGCCTCGCTGCTACCTTGCGGATAGATCGCCGCAGACTGCTGTGTTAGCAGTGAGGGAGGCTCCGTGGGCGTGGGACCCTCCCGGCCAGGTGTGGGATATATTCTCCTGGTGTGCCTGTTTCCTTAAAGCGCAGTATTGGGGTGGGAGTTACGCGATTTTCCAGGTGTTATGTGTCTCAGTTCCCCTGGCTAGGAAAACGGATTTCCTTCCCCCTTGCGCTTCCAGGTGAGGTGATGCCTCGCCCTGCTTCAGCTCACGCTGGTCAGGCTGCAGCAGCTGACCAGCACCGATTGTCCGGCACTCCCTAGAGAGATGACCCCAGTACCTCAGTTGAAAATGCAGAAATCACCGGTCTTCTGTGTTACTCGCGCTGGGAGTTGGAGACTGGAGCTGTTCCTATTCGGCCATCTTGCTCCGCCCCCCCAAAATATGTCTTTGTTATGTTGACATGAAGGGAGGGCTGTTACTTTTGTTTATATAGGAATAGTAACATTTTTACACTACTGAGGATGATTATTGCACTATTCACCCAAACTTTTGGAATGGCTCTTCTGTACCTGGCACCAGTTTAAACAGAGGAATGACACTTAGAAATATAATTTACTGCAGACTTGCTCTTGTTGATAATCTATGCTAAGGTAAGGCATCTACATTACATTATTGACTTCTGAAAATAAGGTATAATGGACTTTATTTTATAGTTTAGGTAAACTATGCATCAGAAAGGTTTTGTGACTGAGTTTAAAGCATAAGAAAGAACCAGAGCTAATTTGTTTAACTCCAAAGTGAGTGCTTTATGATATTAAAATCTAGTGGAAGATAAAAATAATTAATTCTATTATTACAGTGAGATCAAGACTATAACTGGAGAAATAAAGGAAACGCTGAAATATTTGAATAGGTATATATGGATTGGCTTGGTTCTTCAAGTTAGTATTCCTGATAGAAGCAGTATCTAAGCTGAGACCACAGGGATAACAGCCGTCAGACAGGCAAGGAGGACAAGTGCGTTTCAACCAGCAGAATGACATGTACAAAGATTCAGAGACAAAGATGTACAGTATGTTGGGCAAATAAATATGTACATCAGTCTGACTAGAGTGTCTTATAAAAATAAACATCGGCCGGGCACGGTGGCTCAAGCCTGTAATCCCAGCACTTTGGGAGGCCGAGACGGGAGGATCACGAGGTCAGAAGATCGAGACCATCCTGGCTAATACGGTGAAACCCTGTCTCTACTTAAAAATACAAAAAAAACTAGCCGGGCGACGAGGCGGGCGCCTGTGGTCCCAGCTACTCGGGAGGCTGAGGCAGGAGAATGGCATAAACCCGGGAGGCGGAGCTTGCAGTGAGCTGAGATCCGGCCACTGCACTCCAGCCTGGGTGGCAGAGTGAGACTCCATCTCAAAAAAAATAAAAAATTAAAAATTAAAAATAAAAATAAAAATAAAAATAAACATCAGCACTAAATTATGTGTACACATTTTAAGTTCCTTATATTTTAAATATTTTTAGATTTAATTTTTATTATCTATTAGGCATCTATTATCTATTATCTATTAGGCATTATTATCTATTAGGTATCAGACCTATTTTAAAGATAAGATAATTGAGGCAAAAGGAAATAAGATATTTTTCCAAGTTTAAAAATGAATGATAATACCGACTCAGGATTTGAACACAGGCTTATTTTAGAGTTTGGATGTTGCCCTAAAATGCTATGCCATCCGGTGGCAATCTGTGTTAAAGGGTTTAGATTTAATTTAAAGACACATGAAAGATATTGAAAAGTTTTATGCAAAGAATAATATGATCAAATTTTCATTTCTGAAGGATGCTGCTTCCTACAATGTGGATAACTAATTGGATGGAGTTGGAAGAAAAAATATCCAGGGTGAAAAAGAGCATGCAGCAAAATTTTCTGTACAATTGTCCTTTGAATACTATGCTTACAAATGTATAATAGTAGTCTTCTTTCCATTACATAAGTAATGCAACTGTACGTATCATTCATTTTGTTTGTTAAATTGATGATTTTATTTTAAGAGATTGTAATAATTCCACAATATTTTATTTTTGTGGCACAGATAAAATATCTTAAAGTGATCATTTTTTATGAGCATTTACAAGCAACTTCCCTCTATAAGCAAGATGTGATACTGCTGTTGTATTTCAAAAGGCACTGTATTTGTAATCAGTGAAACCTGGAATAGAGTTTGAGATCTGTCATTTATTAATAGTATGACTTGAACAGGTTATGTAATATCTATGCATGTGAGAAAAATCGAGGTCCTACAGGAATTAAATGAAATAACAAATATCAACAGTCTTTATACAGTGCTAAAAACAACATTTTCTCAGATGATGATAGCAATTATATCTAACTGGATGCATGGTTTTGACAATGTTTTTGGTCATTTTAAGATTTTTTGTATGTGTAGATATCATTTACATTTTATTATTCTTCCTAAGTAGTATTGAATGCACCTGGGATATAATGAATTTTAAAATATATACACACATGAAGCTATTCTTAATTTGTTTGACAGTTTTTCAGATTCTATGTATATGTATGCATATATACAAAGATTCTATTTTTCTAATTTACAGAAATTGAATTGCAATATACATATTCATTTATGAATTCTTATATTTCTTTTCTTTCTTTTTACCTTATAGTATGGCTTAGAGAGTGCTTTTTAGTGCATCTTATTTTTACATGGATGCCTAGTTTTCTAAAGAATATATTCTTCTATGATTTAATTTGTTCTTTATTGGTAGAGCTTTAGATCCTTACAATTGGTCATAATTAGGATCAATATTTCTATGAACATATTTGAATGTAAGTTAAAAAAGATAGATACATATGTATGTATACAGTTGTGTTTTTATGAAATAGGTTTCTTATGTCAAATTTATACATTAGTGAAAATACTCATCTTAAATCTGTCACAGATGCTCAAATATGCTCCTACAATGCCTGTGTCAATTTAATTGGCACATGGAGTATATAAAAATGCTCTTAATCTCATACCTTATTTGATAATAAATATAATAAAATTGAAAAAAATGCCAGTATATTAGGGTTGAAATAGTTTTATTTCATTTTTCATTTCTTTGCTTATTTTCTAATCAAGCATTACACAAGATGTTTATGTCTTGTAGCAAAGTTATATAGATATTTGATTTCTATGGATAACTATTTACAATTTTATTATTTCAGTTGAGTGCTACTTTTGTTTAATGTTAGAGGATTCTTTGTATTATCATGAAATTCTATATAATCAGAATTTCATTTAGCCTTTCATTTCTTGTTAACTTTGTTTATATAACATTTTTACTCCATAAAAACTTAAACATTTATACAGTTAAATCTAGAAATACTTTACTTCAGAACTGTGAAATTCATGCTATATCTTTCATTCCAAGGTTATTTTTAAAACGGTATTTATTCTCATCTCATATCTTAATAATTCAGTTATATACATACATATGTATAACATACATATGTATGACATATATATATATATATATATATATAAGATGTCCTTTTGCCATTGTGAATGTATTTTCACATAGGTGTAATGTGTGATGTTCAGATTTCATTATATTATTTTATAAATGGGTAGCCAATTACAGGTTAATAAATCATAAAAGATCATAGTTGACAAAAACATTGCGTTAAAATTTATTTAAAATCATTTTATTTATTTTGCAATTTTAACTTGCTACAATTAATTTTTCTACATTTCCTATTGCTCAACACAGGTCAAATTATCATATATGCCATTTGTTATGTAATACCTTCTTCAAATTACTGATTGATTGGCAAAGTAGAATTTGCTCTTACTTACACAAAATAATATGTTTTAGACACAGTTACGTTTTCAGTCTCCGTAAAAATCTCTCTACCCACCTAGTCATAACCCAAATTCTTCCATGTTCAGTCTTGCCAGAGTGTTCACTCTTCCTGAATTAATGCAGGACAATAGATCAAGATTTCCTCTTCAGTATCTGTATTGCCCATAAGCCATATTCTACATGATTTATATAAATGTTGACCTAATGACAGCTTCATATTTCTGATAAACTTTTGGTTGTTTATGCTTTGAATGCTATGTCTCTCTCTATTTCTCTGGCTCTCTCTCTCTCTCCCTCCCTCTGTCACACACACACACACACAAACTCACACACACACAAGCACACACACATACACAAGATTTAAGTCTTTCTATTGATCTTTTATTTTAGTTATATTATGAATAGAGGAACTATGTGAATCTTGCTGAGTAACTGGTGATGTTAAGGTGATACATCACTCTGATATAAACAGATTAAAATTAAAGAACCACTGCTTAATACTAATGAAAGAGCACAGCACACTCAATTAGTCACTAAACAGCTTTTCACTCTTCTCTTACACCCAGATCTAAAGGATTACTGGAGCTGTGGCTCAGTTACTCAGATTTTGCACAGCCTTCCAACAACATGTTATGGTTACCAAAGACAAGAGGCAATAATAGATTAATTCAGCAGGGGCTGAATATGCCATTAATGGCCATGCAATAGGCTTATCTGGGCTGACAAAGTAGCCCCCTTTCATGTCTGTTCAATTAGAGATAATAGTTGAAGGCATTAATCACACATATTTTCAACAAAACTTTTCTCAGTTAAAGACACCCTGCAAATGATGTGGTCCAATGCACATCCACCTATTAGGGTTGCTATGACTATGGTGAGTCTGATCTGAAAGACAGGATACAATCAGACCTGAGACAATGAGTGGATTTTCATATTTAATGGCCTTGGTTTTCAGCTTGGCACAGCAAACTGAATAGCAGTGACCCAAAGATGACCTTCTATTTTTCTTCTTTGATTTGTCCCCGCGGATGGACAAGGCATTGGGATCCTGGGAGTAATCAGAAAACAAGCATGCCACCTTATATAGATGAAAACACCGGGAAAAGTCTACCTCAGAAAACTTTTGTTTCATTACTGATATGGGAGAATCCCCTTTTTATAAAATTGCTCTTGAGTTAAAGGTATTTCTAGGAATGCAATGGGGATAAAAAGCACGCCAACCAAAAATCACATGCTTGCTCTACCATTAAAGGTCTTTAGTCATATGCCTTTATTTCTCAGGTTTTCGGTTTATCCATTGATAGAAATATTTGAGCAAGATATTCTAAACCTAGGTATAAAAGTAAACTTATTTTATTTCACAGTCTTCATATAGAATAAAAATAGGAATTAATTATCATGGATCTCTTCTCTGAGGCAAACATTAGATAATGCACAGAAAACAACGCATGCTGGATATGTCTATGTTGTCATGTCTCATCCTTCACATGTCTTTACTGTGAGTGATATTCAACTTTAAGAACGTTGATATATTCTTCTTTTATAAAAGTTTCCTAGGAACTTTTCCTCAATAAATATCAGATATCAATTATTCATCTTCATGAATTCTATACATTGCCTGAATTAATACTGGCAAATACTGATCACAGTACTGTCATTTACTAAAAGCTTGAATTGAATGCTATTGAATATTGTGTGATGTACCAAGGAATCTGGTAACAAACACAGTCTTGTTTTTTAAAAAAATATGTGATATATATATATATAGAGAGAGAGAGAGAGACACACACATACACACACATAATTATATGGTTTGACATTATTTAAATATGAATATATGTATATATCAATATATAACATCCATATGTGTTTGTGTGTGTGTGATATATATAAAACTCAAAAGGCCACATTAAAATTGTTAATTTATAAAACAGTTCACTAATTGTACAGGGGTTGCCACAAGTTAACATGGGGAGTTAATAAGGAGATTGTATAAATAAAGCAATCAGAGGAAATACATTTATGAACTAAGAAATTTATCTTTCCATCCAGATACATATTTATATTTCATTTGTTTAATTTAATACAATTCATTTATTTAGAATTTCTTTATCACTCAACTTGAAATTGTTTTTATTTTCTGTGTTCCCACCTCCCTTGGACATCAGTTACAGCATTTGTATTATTTGGCCTGTTATTATGGTTGTTTTCGTGTATAGGCTTATCAGTAGTTGAACACAAGACATACTCTTTTTTTTGAGATGGAGTCTCGCTCTGTGGCCCAGGCTGGAGTTCAGTGGCGTGATCTCGGCTCACTGCAAGTTCCGCCTCTTGCCTCAGCCTCCTGAGTAGCTGGGACTACAGGCGCCCACCACCACATTCGGCTAATTTTTTGTATTTTCGGCAGAGACGAGCTTTCACCGTGTTAGCCAGGATGGTCTCCATGATCTCCTGACCTCGTGATCCGCCGCCTCGGCCTACCAAAGTGCTGGGATTACAGTCGTGAGCCACCACACTAGGTCAAGCCATACTCTTTATCATTTATGCAGCATTATGTTTTTACCTTATTTAGGAAGTTTAAATAAGGTATTATGAACCTTATTTATGAAGCTTTTATGTATTATTTACATAATTGGGTGGAAAATGAATGAATACAACTTTACATACAAAAATGATGTATCGGATCTGATAGTGGATGAACTGATGGAGTCTTTGACTCAGTGTGTGTTGTTTGAAAAAAATACAAGCTGGAAAGATAGGAAGATGAGTAATTACTGGTACAATAAATTGCAAAGAGCTGTAACTACTTACATTTTTGTTTTCAAGAGAATTGGACAGCATTATATGCTTCTGAGATATGGTAACTTGGGAATGAACTAGATTCCTAGAGAAGAAAAATTAGAACCATTATGTTAAGCAGGCAAATTTGTTATAAATAGTTGTGTGTGAAAGTCTAAGAGTGTTAAAATATGCTACACGTATTTCATTGGTAGACTGTAGAATTTACCTTTAAATTTTAAATGAAAAACTTTGCTTTCTAAAAGTATAAATTTTTATGTTAGAGTTCACACTAGCTTCTTTGTTTATAGACTACCCTTTACTACATATAGAAAGTAATAAAGATAGATTGCAAAATATAGACAGATAGATAGATAAAAAGATCTTACTGAAAACTCGTTTCTCACTAATGTACTATAGGAATCTGTTAATTCAAGGCTTTCAATAATTTTCGTCTTATTTATAGATTTCTAAATATTTAACGAAATATTATCTTTGATCACTTTCCTGATCCGGTTGGCCTACAAATACTGTTTTTGCATTTCAGGACTCATTTGCATTTTCTTCCATGCGACTATTAAAATGCTAAAAACACAGCAAACTAATGCAGGAACAGAAAACCAAATACCTCATGTTCTCACTTATAAGTGGGAACTAAATTATGAGAACACACGGACACATACAAGGGAACAATACACACTGAGACCTATCAGAGGGTGGAGGGTGGGAGGAGAAAGAGGACCAGGAAAAACGACTAATAAATATTAGACTTAATACCTGGATGATGAATAATCTGTACAACAAGCTCTCATGACACAAGTTTATCTATATAACAAACCTGCACATATACCTCTGAAATTAAAATAAAAGTTAAAAACTAAAAATTAAATTTAAAACGCTGAGAAAATATTTATTTCAGTATGACAATATATATATATACTGCATGCATGTATATAATATGTGAATATATATATACATGCAAACATGTATGCATATATACATATATAAACATATAAATAGATTTGAACAAGCTAATATGTAATGTGATTGTTTAAAATGCAACAGTTATATTATTTAAAAATATTTATACAGAAATATCTTCAAACATAAAGAAAAGTTTCAAGGATAATAATAGTATATAGTAAATACATATACTATTGTATTAGGGTTCTTTAGAGAACCAGTATCAATGTGCATGTATATATATGCAAACGGAGATAGAGTTACAAGTGAGAGAGGGAGAGTAAGAGTGAGAGAAAGAGGGAAAGAGAGAGAGAAAGTGGTACTTATCCTAATGAATTGTAGCAAGTCTGAAATCCATAGGGAAGGCCAGCAGGCATAGTTCCTATGTTGCAATCTTGACTCAGAATTTTTTTAACTTCAAGAAATCTTGATCTTTGCCCTTAAGGCTTTTAATTAATTTAGTAAAACCCACTTTATGGAGGATAATCTGCTTTAGTTTAATTTCTACTGATTGAAATGTTAATCACAGTAACAAAAGACTTTCAGAGCAACATATGTGCTGCTAGTCTTTCACCACACAGTCACCATATCCTAAGCAGGTTGACATATAATATTAACCATCAAAACACTTTACACAATTTTTAAGAATATTTATATCTGTTTATTCAATATGTATCTGCAATAGATTTCTGGACCATTTGAGATTAAGCTGCATATATCATACCCTTTTATTCCTCAAATATTTTAAAGTGTATACCTAAGAATAAGAATATCTCTAGAATAACCATATACATTTATCAACTTTGGTGATTTTAATATTCATATTATATTTCTGTGTAATTTATCATCCATATTCCAATTTATACAATACCTTGCTTATCGTGTTTTTTTCTACATCAGTTTACTTGGTCCAATCGAAGATCAATTATTAAACTCAGTTATTGTATCTTTTATCTTTTATATTTATTGTATATTTATCCTTCATTTTGAAATATTTCCACAGTTTTGCCATGTCTTTTATGTCATGACCATTTTTTTAAAAAAAGTACAATTTCCACAGCACCTTACTTTTTTTTTCATAGAACCTCCTGCATTTTTATTTTTTCTTGTATTTTCTCTTGCTTACAGACAAGTTGCTAATTCCTGGCAAGGATATTACAGATATGATCTCTTATGTCCTCCTCAGGGTATCACATCTGGAGAGATACTGTGTTCATCTGCCCGTTATTGATAATATTAATTTTAATCACTCAGTCAAAGTGTTGTCTGTATAGGTGCATTTTTTTCTCTGGCAAATAACACATATGTAGAGAAATCTCATTAAATCTACTTCTCATGAAATTCCTATGTATTTATAAGCCTTTGATTTTTACCCGAACCAATTTTTACAGCAATGTTGATTCTCCATGTCCAGAACTTAGTCTTTACATATAAATTCTATAAATTGGTCTTTACAAATCTACTGTAAGCAGGAGTTCTCCCTTCTCCTCATTTATTTGTTTGTTTAATATCCAACATGGACTCAAGGGTTTCTAGTTTTTCATTGGTCTGTGCTCCCTTAGAGTCTTTCATTATTTTGATATTCAAATCGTCTTAGTTTTGGCTATTTAGAGCTCCTTCAGGCTGCGTCCCATGCACTGCGACGATCTCCATCAGCCTTTAGAGTACTTCCTCACTTTCTGATATAACAAGATGTCCCAGGATGATCTTTCGTCTTTGCTGTCCCAGCCTAGAATCAGCCATTTTCAAGAAACAGCTTTGGCTTTTTTAGGGGAGAGTGAAAAATTATATTATGAGAAACTAAGATTTGACTTCCAGTTATGCCCATTGGTCCTGGATTATCTTTCTTCCTAAGTTCACTTTGTGGACAGAAATAGGAAATTTGTTTGTTTATGCATATGCATATGTATGCACAAAAATACATATATATGGTATCAAACTGGTATCAAACTCAATTCCAACACATCTCCTCAGAGATTTATGCTTATCTTTCCCCCTTCTATATTGTGTATCACATATTCTGTAGTGAGGACTGTGGCCCCCCAAATCTCATTATGTTTGCTCATTTTCTCAATCTACAATACAAATAAATTTATTTTAAGTGGATTCAACCATACCACTATCAAATATAGGCTCACTGAAAATAATTCAGGATATGTTTTCATTACTCCCCCACCAAATTTTTCCTACACAGAAATGAGGGTATACAGTCAAATTCTGTGTTCTTGGATTGTCTTGCTTTTTTTCGTTTTTGTTTTTTTTCAAAGTGGCCCTGTTAGTTATTTGAAATTCATTAATTTCTTTCAGTTTGATAACTGTTTTCAGTTTTACTTTATCTTCCCATTATTATTGATATATTGGAATATGTATACATTACTAACAACTTCCAAAAGCCAAAATTACATGAAATATATTGTTATGAAAAATATAGAGTTTTACAAATATATAGTGTCTCTGACATATCCCTCCCATACCTTTACCTACTTGCATACAACTTTCCTTTTTCCTATGTTCCTTCTTACCTACATAAAAAGCAGCATTCTTTATATGCATTTTTGTCCTTACATATTTTCACTGAATAATATCACCTGAAGTTAGTCCATATTGATTCATAGGCTTTCCTCATTCTCTTACACCTTAATAGTACTACATTTTGTGTATGTATCATAAAATAATAAAAATATTATATTGAAAATTTAGGTAGTTTCTAATATTTTTAACTTTAAAAAATGTTCATCTATAAGCAAAGAATAGTCATCTGCATATATATTACTTTGTGTTTGAAATATATCTTCAGGGTAAGTTTTTAAAAGTTGCATTTCTGTGTCAAGTCATATTGTCTAAGTAATTTTGTGTTATATTGTCAAATTTAACTCAAAAGAATTGACCTATTTTTACATGTGAATGAGAATCTTTCGAGAACTGCCACCCAAACTTTTATAAATACAAGTTTCTGATTTAGTTGATGTAATCAACTACCCCAATGTTACTTTTATTATGGGGAAAATAAAAATATATACACCTGAGTAAGCTCTTCTAAAAGTAGAGCATAATTTTCTAAAGTGTAGATATAGTTACCTCACCTTTCCTCCTTACTTTTCCCCAGAACAAAGAATTGCAGTGAAACCCTCAGGCTCTCTATCAAAAAAAAAAAAAAAAAAAAAGGAAGGAAAGAGAAAAAGAAAGGATTGGCATAAGTAAACAAAAAGTAGATTAAGTCTTACCAGAGAAATATTCTAGCCTCTATTGAACATAGAATGTTATTGATTTAAGGTAATTAGCTATCATTGCATTTTCCTACACTCTGGAAGAAGATATTATTAACTAGAGCATCTATATTTTAATATATAATGTTGTATTCAATAAAACCATTATTGCGTGTGACATAAAAGAATAAGGCCAAACATTTGTATAAACAAATAAAGAACAAAATGGTAAAATTGATTGAAAGATGGAGAATCTTATGAGATTGTTAAGGTCTGTAAAAAGGTGACATTCGGCCGGGCGCGGTGGCTCAAGCCTGTAATCCCAGCACTTTGGGAGGCCGAGACGGGCGGATCACGAGGTCAGGAGATCGAGACCATCCTGGCGAACACTGTGAAACCCCGTCTCTACTAAAAATACAAAAACTAGCCGGGCGAGGTGGCGGGCGCCTGTAGTCCCAGCTACTCGGGAGGCTGAGGCAGGAGAATGGCGTAAACCCGGGAGGCGGAGCTTGCAGTGAGCTGAGATCCGGCCACTGCACTCCAGCCTGGGCGACAGAGCGAGACTCCGCCTCAAAAAAAAAAAAAAAAAAAAAAGGTGACATTCTAAAATTAAAAAATATAATATTTGACGTTAACAATTATTATATGGGTTTAATGAAACATTAGCCAAAGCAGAATACACAATTAGGAAACTGGAAAATAAACAAATAGAATGTATTTATAGAGTATATCCACACTTAAATACATGGAAAAAAAATGACAAGCATATAAACAACTTAAAGATAGATGGGACTTCTTGAAAAGGTCTAACACAATTGCAGTTGAGGTGCTAGGAGGGCAATGGAATGAAAACAGGGATAATATAGAGTAAAAAAAGAAAGGCTGAAAAGATTCAAAACATTGATTCAAGACCTCAGGTTACATATCCAAAAAGTTTTGTAACCCTCAAGCAAAATAAATACCAAGAAAGCAACACCTAGAAATACAACAGTAAGACTACTAAGAATCAAGGACATATTAGACATTGGTTTTGGCAAATAATTTGTGACTAAGTCCTTAAAATCATTTGCAACAAAAACAAAAATTGACAGGTGGGACCTAATTAAATTAAAGAGCTTCCACACAGAAAACAAACAAACAAAAAAAAAAAAACAAACAAAAAACCAACAAAGTAAACACATAAGCTACAGAATGGGCTAATAGCAAAATCTTGAACATGGACAGCACTTCTCAAAGGAAAACATATGGCAGGCATGATGGCTTCTACCTATAAACTCAGCAATTGGGGAAGCTGAGGCAGGGGTATCCTTTGAGCTCAGGAGTTTGAGATCAGCATGGCAACATAGGGAAACCTCATCTCTATAAAGATAATTTTAAAATTAGCCAGGTGTGGTGATGCAGTCCTCTAGTATCAGCTACTTAGGAGGCTAAAGTGGGAGGACTCCTTGAGCCCAGGAGATGGAGGCTGTGGTCAGCCATGATCACACCAAAGCACTCCAGCTTGGATGAAAGGGAGAGACCCTGTCTCAAAACAAAAAACAAACAAACAAACAAAAAAGAGTGCTCAACATCACTAATCATTAATAGTTAGAGAAATGCAAATCAAAGCAATGAGATACCATCTCACACTAATCAGAAAGGCTATTATTATTTTTTTTTTTCTTTAAGTTTTGGGATACGTGTTCAGAATGTGCAGGTTCATTACATAGGTATACATATCCCATGGTGTTTTGCTGCACCTATCAATCTGTCATGTAAGTTTTAAGCCCCACATGCATTAGGTACTTGTCTTAATTAACTCCCTCCTCTGTCCCCCCACCTTCCAAACAGGCCCCAATGTGTGATGTTCGCCTCCCTGTGTCTATGTGTTCTCATTGTTCAACTCCTACTTATAAGTGAGAATATGTGGCATATTGTTTTCTGTTCCTCTGTTAGTTTACTGAGGATGATGGCTTCCAGCATTTCCATGTTCCTGCAAAGTACATGAATTCATTCTTTTTTAGGTCTGCTTAGTATTCCATGGTATATATGTGTCACATTTTCTTTATCCAGTCTATCCTTGATGGGCATTTGGGTTGATTCCAAGTCTTTGCTATTGTAAATAATGTTGCAATAAACATACATGTGCATGTCACTTTATAGTAGAATGATTATAATCTTTTGTGTATATACCCATTAATAGGATTGCTGGGTCAAATGGTATTTCTGGTTCTAGATCCCTGAGGAACCGCCACACTGTCATCCACAATGATTGGACTAATTTACACTCCCACTAACAGTGTAAAAGCATTCCTATTTCCCCACAGCCTCACCAACATTTGTTGTTTCCTGACTTTTTAACAATTGCCATTCTAACTGGAGTGAGATGTTATTTAATTGTGATTTTGATTTTTGCATTTCTCTAATGACCAGTGATGATGAGCTTTTTTTCATATGTTTGTTGGCTGCATAAATTTCTTCTTTTGAGAGGTATCTGTTCAGTTCATATCCTTCGCCCACTTTTTGATTTTTTTTTTTTTTTTCTTGTAAATTTGTTTAAGCTCCTTGTAGATTCTGGCTGTTAGACCTTTGTCAGATAGGTAGCTTGCAAAAATTTTCTCCCATTCTGTAGGTTGCCAGTTCACTCTGATGATAGTTTCTTTTGCTGTGCAGAAACTCTTTAATTAGATCCCATTTGTCTAACTTGGTTTTTGTTGCCATTGTTTTTGGTGTTTTAATCATGAAGTCTTTGCCCATGCCTATGTCCTGAATGGTATTGCCTACATTTTCTTCTAGGGTTTTTATGGTTTTGGGTCTTACATTTAAGTGTTTAATCCATCTTAAGTTAATTTTGGTACAAAATGCAAGGAAGAGGTCCAGTTTCTGATTTCTGCATATGGCCAGAGAATGGCTATTATTAAACAGTCAAAAAACAACAGATGTTGACAAGGTTACAGAAAAGAAGGAATGCTTTATACACTGCGGGTAGGGATGCAAATTAGTTTAACTGCTGTGGAAAACAGTTTGAAGATTTCTCGAAGAACTTAAAACAGAACTACCATTCAACCCAGCAATCCCAATATTGTGTATATACCTGAAGGAAAACAAATTGTTCTACCAAACAGACACATGCAATCATATGTTCATCACAGCACTAATCAAAATACCAAAGGGATATCAACCAATATACCCATCAACTGTGGACTCAAAATAATGTGGTACATATTCACCATGGAATACTATACAGTCAGAGAAATGAATAAAATCATGTTCTCTGCAGCAACATGGATGTAGCTGGAGGCTATTACCCTAAGTGAACTAATAGAGAAGCCATTAAATATACACGGACACCACAAAGATGGATACAAGACACCCGGGACTGCTTGAACGGGGAGGATATGAGGACAGTGTGGGTTGGAAAACTACCTATCAGATACTATGCTCACTACCTTGGTGATGGGATCATTCACACATCAAGGCTCAGTGACACACAATTTACCCGTGTAACAAATCTGTAAAAGTATCACTTGGGCCGGGCGTGGTGGCTCACACTCTTTTCCCAACACTTTGAGAGGCCACGGTGAGTGAATCACCTGAGGTCAGGAGTTGAGACCAGCCTGGCCAACATGGTGAAACCTCGTCTCTACTAAAAATACAAAAATTAACTGGGCATGGTGGAGGGTGCCTATAATCCCAGCTACTCAGGAGTCTGAGGCAGGCAATTCAATTGAACCCTTGAGGCGGAGGTTGCAGTGAGCCGAAATAGAGTCATTGCACTCAAATCTGGGCAGCAAGAGTGAAACTCCCTCTCAAAAAAAAAAAAAAAAAAAAAAAAAGTATCACCTGACCCTAAAATAAAATTAGAAAAGAGACAGAAAATCTTAAAAGCAGCCAGAAAACATTGCACATTATTTTCAGAGGAGTAATTTTAAGTCGCCAGAAATTTGTTCTATACAAATTATGGACCTGATGACAACGGAATGGTATTCTTTAAATAATAAAAGGAAATAAATACCTATCTAGAATTCCATGCCCAAGGAAATATTCTTAAAATTGAAGCTACAATAATAAAGTGTTACAGACAAAAATCTAACAGCATTTGTTACAAGATAACCTGAAATTAAATAAATTAAAAGGAAGTTAAGACTGAAGAAAAATGACTCAAATGGAAACAAACAGAAGTGCAGGAAGAAATGAGAGAGAAAATAAAAAGAGAATATATAAATGAATAGTGAGAAAGTAAGTAAAGGTAAAAAAACAGTAATAGTACTTTTGTGGCTTTAAAACTAGAACAATGACGCAAAATAAGAGAAGGAGAAAATGGAGTTTATTGTTCTCTTTTTATCAAAATTAATAAAAATAATAATGTATATTAAGTGACAATGAGTAAAAATTAAATGGTTTAATATCTAAAATAACTTTAGAAATAATAATGTATACATAGCAAGTTAGTAAAAGAAAATATACTACTATAAATTATTTGAAAAATCTGAATACAGGCCAGACAAGAAATGAATAGAAATATAAAATAAGTGAGACTAACATAAGAACAGTAGAATTTAGTTACAATATTAATTTTAAATAAAACAGTTAACGATAAGATTAAACATGCCCTAGAAATCCCAGCTTTCTCTTTTTTTACAGGTTGAAAAGATCTGGGCAGGTGATGTCTCTAAATCTGCATAAATTATCAGAAGAAAAAACAAAAATAGCTTCCTAAATTATTAGCCAGATCATTTACATTTATATTTATGCTTACATTTATTTTTCTTCCCAAAATAAATAATGTATTTAAATAACTCTGAAATCATAAACTCATTTCAATTAAACTCTTTTCTAAAACAATTACGGAGAATTTATGTACTGTCCAAATTCTTTGTTATTAAGAAGGCAATATAATAACATTCTGGTTTCTGAAGTTGTAGAATCCATCTTTGAAGCATTTGAAAACTAAAATATTTCTCCAGAAAGTGTATCTGAATGTTATCTAAAATACTGAGATTATTCCAGATAGGGCTTCTCAGTTAGGATGCTATTAGCATTTCAGGCTCAATAATTCTTTATTTTGCTGGCCTCTCCTGTGCATTGTGAGATGTTCAGCAGGATCCCTGGCCTCCATTCACTAAATGTTAATAGCATCCTCCTAGTCATAACAAGAAAACTATGTCTCTAGACATTGTCAAAATTTCCCTTGAGGGAAAAATTACTTCTTGTTGAAAACAATTGTCCCAGATGATCTATAATCATTTATTACAATGCTGAAGATAACTATCATCTTTAGTTCCAGGGTTGACTGACTTAATTCATGTTATGCTAATTCTCCAAAACATAAGACGTCTTCATTAAAATAGTATATAAATTATAAGGCAACCCTGAACAATTTTTACAAAAATTACTTATTTTGAGAAGGTGTTGCTTTGATGTTGAAAGAATAAGAGCATCAAATTTTTAAACTACATGTAGAAAATATTCTGCATTTGAAAAAGGAATAGAACTAAAAGATATTTCTACAGAAATTCTTGGAACTTTTCTACTTTTGTGTAAAGATCAATTATGACAGGCTAATATGAAATTTGACCTTTATTTGGAAGAAATCTGTCACAGGTTGTCATTGATTACATGAAAAATTATAAACAATCTGTACTAAACAGGAACATTATCAGCATTTACAGTGACTGCACATCTGCCTGGTGAGATTCCAGTCATACTTAATATCACCCTGATGCCTGATTTGGAAACAAACTTACCATTTCTCTAAAAGCAAGAACAAAGACTTTGGGCTATAAAAATAGGTTCCTGGAATCATATCATATTTTTATTTTTTTCACTGGTAATTTTACTTCAAAACATAATCTTGTTCATTAGCATGCATATATCTTATGTACATATTTTTTCATATATTAATATTCAAATGGATATTGACTAATTATTAGAAGGCAGGTGTTGTGATAGGTGGATGTAAACTGAATAAAATTAAAATGTCTGACATTTAATGGAAGACATAGGTAAGTACATCAATTGTCACATCTGATAAAGCACCTAAAAGCATAAGCAAATTATTTTTCAGGACTAATTCTATCTTTAACATAAGTGTCCTAATTACTTATTTCTCAAAAAAATGAGTTATGATAAGGATTGAAAATTTAAAGAAGTTTGAATAGTTGATGGAGTATATCAGTTTCTTCAAACTAGGTATGTATATACCTGAGAGTAAATGAAAATACTTTTTAAAGGGCTAAGACATTTTCAGAAAAGAAAAAGTTTAAAAGATATTCAGGTCTTAGGTAAAGTCATTGTGTAATTAAAAGATACACATTGATAATTTCTGTTATGCCTTATCTAGCATATCTATGAGTGGGAGAAGCAGGATGAGGCAGAGGAAGAATTTGAATTACAATCCATCTGCAACACAGACCTTAGCTGATGGCACTTCAGAGATAACCCAAATTGGGACAAGAAGATTGCGTCTTTGCACCTCTGTGAGGACCAATTTGGGGAAGTGATCTGGCCCTAAAAGAAGTTTTAACTATGACAGAAGCCTTTCAATGAGGGAGTTCCTTAAGAGTCTTACCTGTGAACTGTCTTCCAGGATTGAATGTGAATCTGGGGCAAAGCTACAGCATCCAATGCATATCACCACTTGACTAGTTAGAATCCATGTGCTTTGCATGATATGTTTACTCTCTTTGGGAACATACTCTCCAAGACTCTGACTGGTATTGTTTCTGGACAACTTATAAGAGAAAGGTTGATGGGCAAAAAATAAGTTCACATAGTGACAGCTAATTTCACAGTTGCAACTATTTTTAAAATTATTGTTTGCCTCCTCTGATACATATTTTAAATTTGTTTCATTGTTGCCTAGAATACTAGTTGATTTGGGTAGCTTACCTATCAAGGTGACCCAGATTTGTGTACCAGAAAGGTTTGAGCCCTTTGATTTTTCATGTCCTTCTGAGATCATTGATACTGTAATTGCTCATATACCATCAAAGTTGGGCAGAGCAAGTCAACTAGATGCTCCAGGGGATTAATTTGGCAAACACTGTCTTCTCTGCCTCTATTGTATCAGACCAACCCTACCTATTCCTGATTACCAACATCAATTATTTTTGGCAGTGTACCTCATTTTATTGGCTTTGACGATCCATGATCTATGCACAATGAACCCCAAAGGGCTATGTGGCAGCCGTAGGTTAAGTTTAGTCAGCCTTCCACAAATATTCAACCTCTGAGAATCACAAGATCTAGAACTGCAGTTTTAGGGTCAGGATGCTCAAATTATTTAGGTAAGTAACTGAAGTGAGGCTACTAAGGGCTATTCTTATGGGAACAACTTGATTCCAGACATATGTAGTCTACCTAATTAGGGATACAACACCGTAGAAAAGTCATATCTTTCTCATAACTCCATCTGCTTGCCTCTTTACCAGACCTCCTTGTCCCAAGGTGTATAATCTTTCTTCTTCCAAGTCCTGATCAATCAGCAAAGCCAACTCACTATTTCCCATGAAATAGTCTCATAATAATCACCTCCTCCACCTCTCAAAGTCTGAAAAAACACGTCTGCCAGTGCAATCCTTTCCACAGTAACTCTTCTCATTTTGCATCAGTGTTGTTGAAAATTTAATAATTGTAGTCCAACAGCAAGCCAATGGAATGTGGTACTCTGCCTTTTTACCTGTGATGGGATCCTCATTTCCTGCTTGCCTGTAGTTGATTTCGCTGTAAGGTATCATTTTAGGATCCACTTTCTAGAAACCAGACTGCTACCAACTTCCAAAAATCAGACAAGGTATATTTAGGAATGTTCTCAGGAACAGTACCAGTAAGACATTAGGATAGAAGACTGACAAAAGGGAGAAGTTTAACTATGATGTAGTTAGAGACTTTAGGCAGTCCCATGAGGGGTCCTTCAGAGAGGCTTCTCATTTAGAAATTAATCAGGCTGGGCGTGGTGGCTCATGCCTGTAATCCAAGCACTTTGGGAGGCTGAGGCAGGTGGATCACCTGAGTTCAAGACCAGCCTGACCAACATGGAGAAATCTTGTCTCTACTAAAAATTCAAAAAAATTATCGGTCGTGGTCCCGCATGCCTGTAACCCCAGCTACTCAGGAGGCTGAAGCAGGATAATCACTTGAACCTGGCAGGCAGGGGTTGCGGTGGGCCAAGATCGCACCATTGCACTCCAGCCTGGGCAATAAGAGCAAAACTCTGTTAACAAACAAACAAACAAAAAAATGAAAGGAAGGAAGGAAGGAATTAACCAACTTGGCAGGTTATTCCATTGCTCATGTTTGAAAAGCCAGTGACTTAAGAGAACAAACATTACCATATGTAGTAGTTACCTAAGGATGCCATAACAAATTGCCACAGATTCCACAGCTTAAAACAACAGAAACATATTCTCTTAGAATCTGTTTCATCATTCTCTCCCAGCTTCTGAGGGCTACTGGCAATTCTTGACATTCCTTGACTTACACACTTGATAACTTCAATCTCTGCCTCTATCTTCATATGTCTTTCTTCTCTCTGTATCTGTCTTTTCATTTTCTGTCACTTACAAAAACACTGGCCATTGGATTCCAGGCACATCCTAACTCAGGATATCTCATCTCAAGACCCTGACCTTAATGGCATCTGTAAAGACTCTTCTTACTTCAAATCATGTCATTTGTCAAGGTTCTGCCTGAACACACATTTTGAAGTCCAGCCACTATTTAATCTGCTACACTCTAGAAGTGTAGTTCTCTGATTTCAGAGTGCACGAGAGTCCCCTGGTGTGTTTATTAAAAATGTAAAATTCCATACACAGACATTTTGTGTCTGAATTCTAAATACTTAATGCAAGTGGCCCTTCAAAAACATTTTATAAAACACTGTTCTTGAAAACATAGACAACTTTACTAGCATAAGACAATTACTTTTGTATTTGATGGTAGGGTTACTGGAATGGTTTATGTTTTGATATGTCACTGGTTGATGATAAAACTTAAAGAATATCTTATGTTCTTCTACTACAACACACATAAAAACTGCAGCTACTACTGCAGGATATGCTGCTGTAACAATCAAGGTATTGGAAACTATTATACTTCTTGTAGCGAACAGCACTGTTTTTGTTTTATTTGAAAGACAGTTTTAGATGGTGATGTCATTTGCTAATGCCAGTGGATGTTTGGTGGGAAATATGGCTCATTGACTGATTTTTTAAACTTCCGGGTTTCAAAGTTGTCATCCACAGGTAAAAAAGACTGACTCTTTGGATTGAGTAAGTGATACTTGGGGACTGAATCTGATGTTTCAAAAAATATATATGACTTTATGTTGTACCTCTCTGTATTAGTCTATTCTTATGCTGCTGATAAAGACATACGTGAGAATGGGTAATTTATAAAGAAAAGGAGGTTTAATGGACTCACAGTTCCACATGGCTAGGAAGGCCTCATAATAATGGCAGAAAGTGAAACACACATCTTATATGGAAGCAGAAAAGAGAGAATGAGATGCCAAGCAAAAGAGGTTTCCCCTTATAAAGCCATCAACTCTCTTACCACAAGAGCTGTAGGAGGGAAATCACCTCCATAATTCAAATTATCTCCCACTGGGTCCCTCCCACAACACAAGGGGATTATGGGAACTATAATTCGAGATGAGATTTGGGTGGGGACACAGCCAAACCATACCATTTTGTCCCAGCCTTTTCCAAACCTCATGTCCTCTCATTTCAAAACCAATCATGCCTTCACAATGGTCCCCCAAAGTTTTAACTCATTTCAGCATTAACTCAAAAGTCCACAACCCAAAGACTCATTTGAGACAAGCCAAGTCGCTTCTGTCGATGAACTTGTAAAATAAAAAGTAAGTTAGTTACTTCATAGATACAATGGGGGTACTCACATTGAATAAATGCACCCATTCAAAATGGGAGAAATTCACCAAGATGGAAAGGTTAAAGACCCCTTGCAAATCCAAAACGCAGTGGGGCAGTCAAATCTTAAAACTCCAAAATGAACTCCATTGACTCAGTGTCTCACAACCAGGATGCACTGATACAAGAGGTGGGCTCCTACAGCCTTGGGAAGCTCCACCCCTGTGACTTTGCAGTGTGTAGCCCTTCTCCTGGCTGATTTCATGGGCTGGCATTGAGTGTCTGTGGTTTTTCTAGGTGTGCGGTGCCAGCTGTTGGTGGATCTACCATTTTCTGGGGTCTGGAGGTTGGTGGCCCTCTTCTCAGAGCTCCACTAGGCAGTGCTCCGTTAGGGACTCTGTGTGGGGGCTCCAACCCCACATTTCCCTTCTACACTGCCCTAGAAGAGGTTCTCAATAAGGGCCATGCCTTTGCAGCAAACTTCTGCCTGGGTATCCAGGCATTTCCATGCATCCTCTGAAATCTAGGTGGAAGGTCCCAAACCTCAATTTTTGACTTCTGTTTACCCTCAAGCTCAACACACATGGAAGTTGCAAGCCTTGGGGCTTGCACCCTCTGAAGCCATGGTGCAAGCTGTACCTTGGACCCTTTTAGCCATGGCTGGAGCATCTGGGATGCAAGGTACCAAGTCCCTAGGCTGCACATAGAAGGAAGGTACTGGGCCTAGACCAGGAAACCATTTTTTCTTCCTAGGCCTCTGAGCATGTGATGGGAGGGGCTGCATTGAAGACCCCTGACATGCTCTAGAGACATTTTCCCCACTGTCTTGGTGATTAATATTTGGCTCCTCATTACTTATGCAAATCTCCATGGCCAGTTTGAATTTCTCCTCAGTAAATGGGTTTTTTCTTTCTATCACATCTTCAGGCTGCGAATTTTCCAAACATTTATGTTTTGTTTCCTCTTGAATGCTTTGCTGCTTAGAAATTTCTTCCATTGGATACCCCAGATCATCTCTCTCAAGTTCAAAGTTCCACATATCTCTAGGGCAGGGAAAAATGTAGCCAGTCTCTTTGCTAAAATATAGCAAGTGTCATCTTTATTCCAGTTCCCAAGAAATTCCTCGCCTCCACCTGAGGCCACTGAAGCCTGGATTTCATTGTCTATATCATTATCAACATGTTAATCAAAGCCATTCAACAAATCTCAAGGAAGTTGCAAATTTTCTTACATCTTTCTATCTTCTGAGCTCTCCAATACTCTAGGAAGTTCCAAACTTTCCCATGTCACTTTTTTTCCTTTCTCAGAGCCCTCAAAACTGTTCGAACCTCTGCATATTACCCAGTTCCAAAGTTGCTTCCACATTGTCAGACATCTTTACAGCTGCGCCCCACAACCTGGTACCAATTTACTGTATTAGTCTGTTCTCATGCTGCTGATAAAGACATAGCTGAGAATGGGTAATTTACAAAGAAAAAGAGAAAGGACTCACAATTCCACCTGGATGTGAAGGCCACACAATCATGGCAGAAGGTGAAAGTCATACCTTTCATGGCAGCAGACAAGAGAGAATGCGGACCAAGAAAAAAGGGGTTTTCCCTTATAAAACCATCAGATCTCATGAGACTTAATCACTACCCCAAGAACAGTGTGGGGGAAACCACTCTCACGATTCAATTATCTCTCACCGGATCTCTCCCACAACAGGTGGGAATTATGGGAGCTACAATTCAAGATAAAATTTGGGTGGGGACACAGACAAACCATATCACTCTTATTTATATAACAGGACATAACACATCAATTTATATAATTGGAAGAGAAATTTTATTTCAAATGTGTGGTCAGAATCGAATGATAGTCTTGTGGCAGAATCTGTTTTTGGCTTCATGTTCATTCTCCCCTAATTTTTACTTTAACAGAACTCTGATAAATGTTTCTAGCCCCAAGCAGTGGATTATGAAAAAATTAGGTCCATTATGACAACAGTGTTTCTATTTTTCCCAACATGATAGCAGCTAGAAGTGGCCAAGTGATCTAATTCTGGTCTAAACCTTGTTAAATTTAAGCAGTAATCTACTGGAAAGAAAGATGTTCTAGAAACTTTCTCCTTTGATTATTACAGGTGAGCCATACCTAGAACAAGGTCTCTTTCTGCTTTTCTCTGCCTTGAATATAAATGTGACTTCTAGAACACAATATTCTGTAACCATGAAGGGACAGCTTACAAAGACAGGCTATGAACATTACAGAGATACTGATTCTCGTACTGATAGACCATTGAATCCCTGCCAGTAATGGTCTGTTTCAGACCCCTTAGGTTTCTATTAGTTAAAACCCCAAATCACACTAGCTCAAATGATACTGTATCTGAAAGTTATAAAGCAAATGGACTTAATAATTAAAGAACATTTAAATGCAGACCTATTAGTTGAATATTTCATCTCTTCCTAGAATTTCTAGCAGCCTTTAATTGATATAGGGATTTTAAAGAGAAAAAGAAGAAATACAAGAAATTTATCAGCAAATGAAACAGACTCAATTTTAATTGTTTTTCCAGTTTTTGATGATTAATTTGGGTTTCATTATGTTTTTACTCTAACCTAAGTGTTGTCTATCCACTTTTAGCATTGAGTTTTCTTGGGTCATATTTAGATCTAACTGTCTATTCGAGTTTTTTTTTTATGCAAAATGTTTAAAAAATATGCATAGCCTAATGTAATGTATTGAACTAGTCATCACCATATAGAAAACAACAAGTTTTTTGAACTTGTGCTACTGTTCATTATATAAAAAGTTATATATTATTCATTATATGAAAAGTTATATATAGATATATTTATTTCCGTATTTTTTCTGTTGTCACTTTTACACTTAATTCATTGATATTCATTTCTTTGTGATGCTTGTCAGATACAAATCAGAACAAAGTCACTTGAATATATGAGTTTTTTTTTTAATACCTGCAAACACATAGTGTACGAAAGCTAATGTATCTATTTTAAAGAGCCAGATGCTTGAGAAAGAAAAAAAATGTGTTTTAAATTTTAGAATTATTGGTTTGGAGTAGCAAGACCACAAACTCTGGAAAATGTAGAATATGATTAAGACACAAATTGAGAATGTGTTCCCGATTGCATAAAATTATTTTTTAAAAAACGATTTATTTATTTATTTATTTATTTATTTAATTTTTTTTGAGACAGACTCTCACTCTGTCGCCCAGGCTGGAGTGCGGTGGCGCAATCTTGGCTCCCTGAAAGCTCTGCGTCCATGATTCTCGCCATTCTCCTGCCTCAGCCTCCTGAGTAGCTGAAACTACAGGCATCCGCCACTGCACCTAGCTAATTTTTTTCTAGTTTTAGTACAGACGGGGTTTCACCATGTCTCCATCTCCTGACCTCATGATCTACCTGACTCAGCCTCCCAAAGTGCTGGTATTACAGGCATGAGCCATCTCATCCGGCCAAGATTATTTTTAAAAGTCTTTTAAACTTTAAACAGACAGGAAATATGTAGCTTTTCTGAACTTTGAGCTAAGATTTAAATAAAGGGATAAAAAAAAAAAAGAAAGAAAGAAAAGAAAATTTATTTTCACTAATAGGGACTTTCCAGTCCCTATAGTTCCTCAGGTCTTACTCCCAAAGTGAATTGGAAACAGCAGAATTTAGAATAATTTGTGTGAATTCAAAGTCCAGTGTGAATTTAGCTCATTTTCCAGGTGGTAGGAAAGGTAAACAGTAAACCATTTAGCAGACATTCATGTTCTTTATGATATTCTAGAAATAAGAAATGAGTGAAATGTCTACATATATAGGGTTGAGGGTGGTTTTAGAGAGGCTCATTGTCCAAGAAATGAGAAGGAGCTTTTAAAAATTTTTAGGAAGAGTAATTGAGATGCCACATATCAATAATAATAATAATAATAAAATAAAAAAAGAAATAATTCCAGGCCCAGTGATTAGGGATACTAGAGGTCATGATAGAAACTTGTTAGTCAACTATGGGGTCAAGTAGAGTCAGGGTTTGACAACAAAACATCAAATAAAAGAAACTATACTCCACAACAGCACGAACCACCACACCAATGTAATGCTGTATATTTTAGAAGAAATGCTGCAGATGTCAGGTTTATAAGTAAGCTTTGTAAACCTAGGTTTCACTCTGAAAATAAGGAAGGCACGAGAAAACTTTATGAAAGTTGAATTTCTATGTTGACCAAAGGACACTGTGATTTAAACTAGAAGTAACTAAGAACTTTAAATTGGCAAAAATAAATGTTATAACTCCACAGGGAATTTACATCTTTGATAGTCAAGTTGGGAGCAGTTATAAAAATAAAGTGAGTTAAAACTAACGTTCTAGTGTTATGATGATGTAATTTAAATCAATGCAAAGATGCTTAGTTTTCAATATATATTCAATGTAAATTAAATATGAATAGTTATCTGTGTGTTTTGTTTAGTTTTGCTTTGTCTTAGACAGAAGTGGACATCTTAATAAATAATAACCAGTTTACTCAGATAATCTAGTTTCAAATTCTGGTTTTGATATTTACTAGGCATAATTATCTGTGACAAGTGGAGGAATTATGGACTGATACAAGAGGAAGGCCATCTGCAAACCAGGAGACTTGATGTCACCAGACACTAAAAGTATTGACACCATGATTTTGGACTCCTCAGATTCCAAAACTATGAGAAATTTTCAGATTATCCTCTGAAAATTTATATGTTGAAACCCTAACACCCAAGATTATGGTATTCGAAGTCAGCTTACTGGGAGATAATTAAGTCGTGAGGATGATGCCCTCAAGAATGAAATTGGTTCCTGATCTGGTCTGGATCTGTGTTCCCACCGAAATTTCTTGTTGAATTGTAATCACCAGTGGTGGAGGTGGGGCCTCGTGTGAGGTCATTGGATCATGGGGGCAGTTTCTAATAATTTAGCACCATCCTTCTGGTACTGTTCTCCTGATAGAATTCTCACTAGCTTTGGTTGTTTAAAAGTGTGTGACTCCTCCCCACTCTCACTCTCCTACTCTGGCCATGTGAAGTGCTGGCTCCTCTTTTGCCTTCTACCATGATTGTAAGTTTCCTGAGGCCCTCTCAGAAGCTAAGCAGATTCTAGCATCATGCTTCCTGTACAGCTTGCAAAACCGTGAGCCAGTTAAACCTTGTTTGTTTATAAATTGCTTAGTCTCATGTCTTTCTTAATAGTAATGCAGGAATACTCTAATACAGTGCCTTTTATAAAAAAGACTTCTGTTTGAAGTCTCTTTTCTTCTGTTTGAAGAAAAAGAGCTTGCTCTCTTTCTACTCTTCACCATGTGAAGATACAAGAGGAAGGCCATCTGCAAACCAGGAGACATGATGTCACCAGGCACTGAAAGTGTTGATACCATGATTTTGGACTCCCCAGACTTCAAAACTGTGGGAAAGAAATGATTGACGTTTAAGCCACCTAATTTTTGGTATTCTGCTGTAGCAACCCAAACTGACTAAGGCAGGGAGATACCTTCCCTGGCTTCAATTATTTCACAAGCAAAAGAAGTAGTACAGCATTTTGCCTAGCATTTAACAAAAAATTTTAGATATTTGAATAGTGTATTTTGTAAAGTAACTTTACAGATGTCAAAATATTAAATTGTCAACTATTATACAATTTAAATATTATACAATATAAAATATATTTTTAAACGATGACTAAATTCTTACTGTTTCACTTTCACTCTGCATCTTGGCCATTTCTTTCTGTTTTGAATCCCATAAAATGCTTCTCTCTGTCTTTATATATGCTCTTTCCTCTGACAGAAATATTTTGACAATTGTTCCATCCTCCCATTCCTGACTATTGGCCAAGCTTACATATTCTGTATGATTAAAAATAGACATAATGTCCTCAAGGATACCTTTCAATTTTCATGAAGTCTATGCCAAGATCTCCCCTGATGTGCTAACACAGAAGCCTGTAGTTCCTTCATCATTAAATTTAGTTCAGTGTTTGAGAATTACTTACTTGCCTATCGCTGGCATTCAATGATAAACACTGGGAGGGCAGGACCATTGTGTACTTTAGATTACTTAGGCGAGAACCTACAGTGGTATGTAGTATGCACACAATGCATATTCATTAAATGAAGGTTTACTAACTGACTAGCACATGAAAGTAAGCACTGCCCCAAAATTTGTTTGATATCAATTTTCCGTTGACTTTTTCATGGCTATACTATAAAACAGGAACTTGATTATGCTGAAGACTCAAAATGGTTGTCATGAGACATCAATGAAACAAATTTCCTAAACTACCTTTCCAAGTTGAATTTGCTCAGTATCAAAGCTCATTTCTGTGTTCATACAAATGTTGTTGAGTAATTGGCAAAAGGGAGTCATTTACAGTTATTTGTAGGTTTCAAATTACCATGAATTTAGGCCCAAATGTAAGGTGAATATAGTTTAAAAAAGAATATTTTCATAAGCATCAGTATAATAAATGATATAGCTGCAGATGACAGGAAAATTCTCTAATATGTATTGGAGATAATGTAAAAGATAAATTCAATGGAAACTCTTTTTCCATCATTTAGATAAAGTCATACTTTTAAAATAAGCTAGATGAAAATCTATGTGTTTAATTAAGCTTCATAGTGTAAGCTCTTCATACAATTGCTTTAATAGGTTTTGACATGCATACACAATGACTGAATTTTAACTTAGGTGTCAGCAGGCTATTAACTGAACCTAATTCCTGGATGCAGTGGATTTCAGAGTGGTTAATAGGAGAGAGTTAAAGCACTTACAATTCTACATCTGACAAATATATATATTAAGTGTGGTTAAAAAAAACAGGCCATACTATTTTTTTATTTTTCTGGTAAGAATAGATGAAAAAGCAAAGAACAACAGGGTGTTTCATCAAAATGGAAGACTGAAATACAACCTGTCAGAACATAGCATAAATTGTTGTAGAAATTAAAATCATCCTCACAAGAGTTTTTGCATTTTCACCCTTTTCTGTTAATTCCGAGCTTAATTTGACAAAATTTTCAGAGTTCTACAGTACAAACTTCTCAAAATTGTAAGTGCTTAATTGTTTAACTTGTAAGATTTTGTAAAAACTGTACAGTTAAATTGCTTTTTAAAATACATTTAAAAGATGCAGTTTAGAAAGAGTTGATTATAAGAACAAAATATGCACATTACAAAATGCTGAAAAAATATATTTCAAAAATTAAATCCATCTAAACAACCACACTCAGTGACCACAGCTAACTGACTTTTGGCAAATTTCTGTCTATATGTACAATATTTTGCATGACTGGGAGTATTTTGCATATATAATTTGGTGTCCTAATTTTTAACTTAATATAAACAGTTCCAATAATAACATATTTAATATATTTTAAAATGACCTTAGGAGCCTATTTCTGAATAAGCCACAAATTGCAACATTTAATCAATTTTCTATGGTTATGCATTAAAATGGTTTTCAATTTTCTTTCCAAAATTTGCGATAATGTTCCTATGAATATCCCCGTGTCCATTTGCAATGTAAAAGAACATTAATTTGTTAATAACTAAAAAGTTTGGAGATATATAAAGCATAATATGCTGTAAGTACAAGATTTTAGGCTGTGTGTCTTATATTTTTATCTTATAGAAATGTTTTCCTTAATTGAAAGAAAAAACCCCTGGAAAAATGCAAGCCATGTTTAGGAACAGTATCTATTATAATGCAATTTTTATCTTAAAAAGAAGAGTTCAGTAAAGATGTCATTCTTATTTTGGCAAGAAAAGTAACAATCTTTCGTGAATCTCTCTGTGTGTGTGTGTGTGTGTGTGTGTGTGTACTTACACACAAATGAAGGTAATGGTGAAACGTGACAATTTTACATAAATTCTGATGCTCCAAGGCCAAGATACAAGCAAAAAGCAGCAGCAGTACTGGGTAAAGAATACTATCTTTGAAGACTATTGACCAAAAAAATGTATTTTTCGTGTTACATTTCTCAAAAAATATCGCATTAGTCTCACAGAGTGTTCTGAGGTTAACTATCACTATGGTAATGTAAAAAGCACATTTTTTTTCAGAGCCAAATGTCTATACATTTATATCATGGATGAATTATAAATTAACTACATTTATTTGTCATTTGACTAAGCAGGAAAAATGTTTTTCCTCTTCTTCCCACGAAGATATTGGTCTGTTTACTTAAAGTCTCAGATGCTGATTTGTGCAGAGATATTAGTTGTCACATCACAATGACATAAAGGGCAAAATTTCAAATTTACACCTTCTCTCTGATTCTCTTCTCATTCTTTTTCAATAATTCATAGGGAAGTGGTGCCAGTTCTCTATTGAGATTCAGGAGTCGCCACTTTCTTGACTCTTTTCCTCTATGCTACTGGGCAGAAAACGGTTAAAAAAAAATAAAAAAGAAAAGAAAAACATCAATAATTACATCACGTATGAATAAAATAGGTTAAACCTAAGCCCTGTGACTCACCTCCAGGTTTTACAACATCATCTAGGATAGCAGAAACTTAACCAACAGTTTTTCATTTGATTTGCTGACTTGCTCGCATGACCTCTTTCTCTCTCTTCCTGTATCTTTGCCTTTAACTATATGAAAAACTTTAAACATGAGTGAGCAAAGAGGAAGATACAACTGAATATTTTTGGAAACATGGACATCATATAAGGGTAAGTGTATAATATTTTAATCACTGACATCAATATTTAACAGTAATAGTGAATAATTTGTTTTTATCACAAGTGGATTATAATTCTGAATTATTGAAAGCTTTATTTTTCTGAATAGACAGGAAAAGATGATCTTAGTAACCTAATAAAGTTGTTGTAATTTTTCACTATATCTTCAGGCTAATCATATTAACTTTCAGGGGAACAGGTACCTTTTCTAGGATAAAGAAATAGTTTGCGCCACCAGCAGGGGAGTAGCACAAGATTTGTATTTAGTTTTCTCAAGAATGTAATCCCTCAGTGATGTTTAAAAAGACCTGAAACACATGCAATGCTAGAGCCCTTTTCCTCATTAAACCCATGTGCACACCTTTTTTTCTTCTTTTCCAGGTCATGAACCTTTTAATTTAATCTTATCTATACAAAAAGTAGAAATACATTAAGTATTACTTTCTTTTTTTGTTTGTTTGTTTTTTATTTTTAATATTTTCTTTTTTTATTTTATTTTATTATACTTTAAGTTCTAGGGTACATGTGCATAATGTGCAGGTTTGTTACATATGTATACTTGTGCCATGTTGGTGTGCTGCACCCATCAACTCATCAGCACCCATCAATTCATCATTTATATCATGTATAACTCCCCAATGCAATCCCTCCCTCCTCCCCCCTCCCCATGATAGGCCCCAGTGTGTGATGTTCCCCTTCCCGAGTCCAAGTGATCTCATTGTTCAGTTCCCACCTATGAGTGAGAACATGCGGTGTTTGGTTTTCTCTTCTTGTGATAGTTTGCTAAGAATGATGGTTTCCAGCTGCATCCATGTCCCTACAAAGGACGCAAACTCATCCTTTTTTATGGCTGCATAGTATTCCATGGTGTATATGTGCCACATTTTCTTAATCCAGTCTGTCACAGATGGACATTTGGGTTGATTCCAAGTCTTTGCTATTGTGAATAGTGCCGCAATAAACATACGTGTGCATGTGTCTTTGTAGTAGAGTAATTTATAATCCTTTGGGTATATACCCAGTAGTGGGATGGCTGGGTCATATGGTACATCTAGTTCTAGATCCTTGAGGAATCGCCATACTGTTTTCCATAATGGTTGAACTAGTTTACAATCCCACCAACAGTGTAAAAGTGTTCCTATTTCTCCACATCCTCTCCAACACCTGTTGTTTCCTGACTTCTTAATGATTGCCATTCTAACTGGTGTGAGATGGTATCTCATTGTGTTTTTGATTTGCATTTCTCTGATGGCCAGTGATGATGAGCATTTTTTCATGTGTCTGTTGGCTGTATGGATGTCTTCTTTTGAGAAACGTCTGTTCATATCCTTTGACCACTTTTTGATGGGGTTGTTTGTTTTTTTCTTGTATATTTGTTTGAGTCTTTGTAGATTCTGGATATTAGCCCTTTGTCAGATGAGTAGGTTGCAAAAATTTTCTCCCATTCTGTAGGTTGCCTGTTCACTCTGATGGTAGTTTCTTTAGCTGTGCAAAAGCTCTTTAGTTTAATTAGATCCCATGTGTCAATTTTTGCTTTTGCTGCCGTTGCTTTTGGTGTTTTAGACATGAAGTCCTTGCCCATGCCTATGTCCTGAATGGTACTACCTAGATTTTCTTCTAGGGTTTTTATGGTATTAGGTCTAACATTTAAGTCTCTAATCCATCTTGAATTAATTTTTGTATAAGGGGTAAGGAAAGGATCCAGTTTCAGCTTTCTACTTATGGCTAGCCAATTTTCCCAGCACCATTTATTAAATAGGGAATCCTTTCCCTATTTCTTGTTTCTCTCAGGTTTGTCAAAGATCAGATGGCTGTAGATGTGTGGTATTATTTCTGAGGACTCTGTTCTGTTCCATTGGTCTATATCTCTGTTGTGGTACCAGTACCATGCTGTTTTGGTTACTGTAGCCTTGTAGTATAGTTTGAAGTCAGGTAGCGTGATGCCTCCAGCTTTGTCCTTTTGACTTAGGATTGTCTTGGCAGTGCGGGCTCTTTTTTGGTTCCATATGACCTTTAAAGCAGTTTTTTCCAATTCTGTGAAGAAAGTCATTGGTAGCTTGATGGGGATGGCATTGAATCTATAAATCAACTTGGGCAGTATGGCCATTTTCACGATATTGATTCTTCCTATCCATGAGCATGGTATGTTCTTCCATTTGTTTGTGTCCTCTTTGATTTCACTGAGCAGTGGTTTGTAGTTCTCCTTGAAGAGGTCCTTTACATCCCTTGTAAGCTGGATTCCTAGGTATTTTATTCTCTTTGAAGCAATTGTGAATGGAAGTTCATTCCTGATTTGGCTCTCTGCTTGTCTGTTACTGGTGTATAAGAATGCTTGTGATTTTTGCACATTAATTTTGTATCCTGAGACTTTGCTGAAGTTGCTTATCAGCTTAAGGAGATTTTGGGCTGAGACAATGGGGTTTTCTAAATATACAATCATGTCATCTGCAAACAGGGACAATTTGACTTCTTCTTTTCCTAACTGGATACCCTTGATTTCTTTCTCTTGCCTGATTGCCCTAGCCAGAACTTCCAACACTATGTTGAATAGGAGTGGTGAGAGAGGGCATCCCTGTCTTGTGCCAGTTTTCAAAGGGAATTTTTCCAGTTTTTGCCCATTCAGTATGATATTAGCTGTGGGTTTGTCATAAATAGCTCTTATTATTTTGAGGTACGTTCCATCAATACCAAATTTATTGAGCGTTTTTAGCATAAAGGGCTGTTGAATTTTGTCAAAAGCCTTTTCTGCATCTATTGAGATAATTATGTGGTTCTTGTCTTTGGTTCTGTTTATATGCTGGATTACGTTTATTGATTTGCGAATGTTGAACCAGCCTTGCATCCCAGGGATGAAGCCCACTTGATCATGGTGGATAAGCTTTTTGATGTGCTGCTGAATCTGGTTTGCCAGTATTTTATTGAGGATTTTTGCATCGATGTTCATCAGGGATATTGGTCTAAAATTCTCTTTTTTTGTTGTGTCTCTGCCAGGCTTTGGTATCAGGATGATGTTGGCCTCATAAAAAGAGTTAGGGAGGATTCCCTCTTTTTCTATTGATTGAAATAGTTTCAGAAGGAATGGTACCAGCTCCTCCTTGTACCTCTGGTAGAATTCAGCTGTAGATTTCATCTGGCGGTGGCCATTTCCTACAAGTGTACCTGTGAGGATGTTAGGACTTCTCAAGGAAATGATGGAAGACTAGTGAAAGCAAGTGGGTTGTTAGAGAGAAAGTACTATATCATCCTGAAGTCACATCATTAGGATAAATGCTTAATTAAAAAAAAAAAAAAAGTAAAGAACATTTGGTCTGTCTCTCTCTTTCTCTTGCACACCCACACTCAGTGATATTTAAAGCAACAGCTTTAAAACCAAGGAAGAAAAGGAGCAAATAAGAGGAAGTGTTAAAAAAAAATAAGTGCAGTTATACTGTTTATTAAGGTGATATTTCTCAGAAACAGAGCCTGTAACATATCTCATTGCATACATAAAATCCTGAAATTGTTGGCCATGATAAAAAACAAACAAAACAAAAAATCACATGTACTTAGCTCTTCATTCTCCCTGATCTTTTGCTCATTTCCCTATTCTTCTGCTCTCATCTCATATCTACTATTACAATCTTCTTAAGTTTGAAACAAATAGGCAATGTTTGATGATAAATTAATGAGACCATTAGCAACCTAAGATAATCTCTCTGAAAATTTACTAAACTGTTTATTCCTTTAGTGAAATTCATAAAACTGAGTGTATTGTTTCTCTTTTATTTTAGTATTGTCATGTGGATTATGAGAATTATAGGAGACATGTAGTCTTTTTAAATGTTTAAATGTATATATCTTGAATAAGGTTTATTATGTTTTTTGTACATGCCATGATAATTACCCACTTAATAAATCTTTCTTAAAAATGTTTCTAAAAGATTTATTGCTTCATGTACCAATACTCCATGTGCAATAAGGCAAATATTTCCTATACTTGCTTAAACCAGGTGAGCATCTACATTTTTTTCTCAGCTTTTTCTATTGACATACAATTGACAAAAAAATTGCAAATATTTGTAAAATGTTGCAAATATTTTCAAGTTATAAAACATGATGTTCTTATATAAATGTACATTGTGAAACAATTATAATAATGAAACTAATTAACATATCCATCACCTCACTTAGGTACCTTTTTGTGTACTTGGTGAGAATAATTAAGTTCTTCTCCCTTAGCAGATTTCAAGTATACATAATAGTATTAACTATAGTTGTCATGCTACATGTTAGATATCTAGAACTTATCCATCTTATAAATGCAAGTTTATGCCATTTGGCCAACATTTTCTCTTATCCTCTACCCCAAACGTAGTAAGCACTCTTCTCCTCTCTGTATCTATGACTTTTACTCTTTTTAAATACTACTTATAAATGAGATTATGCAATATCTGTCTTTTTGTGCCTGGCTTATTTCACTTAGCACAATATGCTTCAAAATCATCCATGTTGTGTAAATGGTAGGATAGTCCTCTTTTATAATGTGGACTAATATTTATATATATAGATATGAAGACAAATATTCATATAGAGATATAAATAAGATCATTGCCCCGTAATAAGGTTCATCAAAGGAAACTACCCTTATCAGGTAATAACTACAAGAAAGCTTTCTTTCAAGCAATTACCATAAAATCACTTCTGAAATATTTAAGTTTTCCATAAGCTTAATATGGATGACAAAGTTCACTAGTTGTCTATACAATTTCTAGGTAAATACTATTATATTTGGGTATGTACACAAATAAACTTCATCATCTAAATTGAGTAAGTACTGTGGGATATGCATATATTCCACAGGGTTTTTTTGTTTTTTGTTTTTTAATCCAAGCATCTGTTGACAGATACATAGGTTGTTTGCATATCTTGACTATTGTGCATAATACTGCAATAAACAGGTAAGTAAAGCTCCCTCTTCAAGACAGTGATTTTATTCTCTTTGCATATGTAGCTTAAAGTAGGATTGTTAACAAATATGGTAGTTCTATTTTTAATTTTTGAGTACACTCCATACAGTTTTACTTAATGCTTGTACCAATTTACATTCCCACCAGCAATGTATATGAAGGCTCCTTTTTCACTAAACCCTCATCAACACTTACCTTCTAAATATTTTATGCCATTCTAACAAATGTGAGATGATAATTCATTGTGATTTTGATTTGCTTTACTTTGGTGATTAATGATGTTGAGCACCTTTTTATGTATGTGTTGGCCATTTGTATGTCTTCCTTTCAGAAATATCTGTTTAAAACATATTTTATACTTTTTAGATGTTTAATTTGTTTTTTTACAATTGAATTGCATGCATTTCTTCCATATTTTAGATATTAACATATTATAAGATATAGTTTGAAAATATTTTTCCCATTCCATGAGTTGCCTTGGCATTTTGTTGATTGCTTCCTTTGCAGAAATGTTCTCATTTGAGATAGTTCACATGTTTGTTTTTGCTTGTGCTTTAGGTGTCATATCTAAAAAATACATTGGCAAAATCAGTGTCATGGAACTTTCCCTCTGTGTTTTCGTCTAGGAGTTTTATGGTTTCAGGTTTATGTTTAAGTCTTTATTCCATTTTGAGTTGATATTTAAGTGTTGTGTGAGACAAAAAGATAATTTCTTTTTTTTTTTTTAATTTGGCATGTGAATATCTAGTTTCCCAAGGCTGTTTATTTAAAAGGATATCATTTCTCCATTGTGTATTCTTGACAACTTAGTTGAAGATTAGTTGACCATACGTGCTCAGGTTTATTTCTAGCTTACTATTCTGACCAATTTTTCCATATGTCTGTGTTTTATGCTAGTATCATGATGTTTTGAAATCAGAGAGTGTTATGCCTCCAACTTTGATTTTTTGTTTGTTTATTTTGTTTTATTATATTTTTGGTTCAAGATTACTTTATGTATTCAGGGTCTTTTGTGGTTTTATAAAATTCTAGAACTATTATTTTTATTTCTGTAAAAAGTGTCATTGGAATATTGAGAGACATTTTATTGAATCCATAAATCACTTTGGGAAGTAAGGACATTTTGACAATATTATTCTGATCCATGACATGGGATATATTTTCATTTATTTGTGTCATCTTTAATTTCTTTCATCAATGTTATAGTTTTTAGTGTACACATCTTTTACCTTTTTGATTATATTTATTCCTAAGTATTTTGTTCTTCTTGATAATATTATAAATGAGATTGCTCTCTTAATATTTTTGGATAGACTAGTGTTATTCTGTGTGTTAATTTTGTATCCTGAAGTTTACTCAATTTATTTGTTAGTTCTACTTTCTTTTTGGTAGAGTCTTCAGGGTTATCTATATATAAAATTTTGCCATTTGCAATAAAAAACAATTTTACTTTTTCCTTTCTGACTTGGATGCATGTTATTTCTTTTTCTTGTCTTATTGCTATGAATAGGACTTTCAGCACTATACACAACAGAAGAGGTTAAACTGAGCATCCTTGTCTTGTTCCTGATCTTATAGAAAAAAACTTTTAGCTTCTTACTGTTAAGAGTCATGTTTGCTATATGATCGTGATATGCTTCTTATTGTGTTGAAGTACTTTCTTTCTACACGTTATTTTTTGAGTTTTTGTCATGAAAGCATGCTTAATTTTGTCAAGTGATTATTTTTAATCTATTGAGATCACCATTAAATTTTTGTTTTTCATTATGTTAATATGGTATGACATATTTATTGATTTGTGTATATTGAATCATCCTTACATCTCAGGGATAAAACTCACTCAATCATGGCATATGGCCCTTTGAATGTATTATTGAATTCAGTTTACCAGCATTTTGTTGAGGAGTTTTGCATCTGTTCTCCTCAGAGACACTGACCTTTTTCTTTTACAGCATCCTTGTCTGGCTTTGGTATCAGGTTAATACTGGACTCATATAATCAGTTTGAAAGTGTTCCCTCCTCAGCTTTATGCAGATGTTTGAGAAGGATTGACATTTAGTCTTCTTTAAATATTTGGTTGAATTTACCAGTGAATCCATCAGATCCTCAGTTTTTATTTGTTTGAAGGTATTTCATTAGAGATTAAATCTTCTGACTCATTATTGATCTGTAAAAATTATTTATTTCTTTGTGATTCAGTCCTGGTAGGTTGTACATTTATACTAATTCATAGATTTCTTCTAGATTATCCAATTTTCTGTCATGTAATTACTCATAGTAGTCTCATGATTTTCGTATTCCTGTGATATGAGTTATAATGTCTCCTCTTCCATTTATGAGTTTAGTTGCTTATTCAAAAAACTAACTCAGTTTTATTTTTCTTTTCTACTGTTTATCTAGTTTCTGTTTCATTTATTTCTGCTATGACGTTTGTTAAATTCCTTCTTCGGCTATCTTTGGTATTGGATTGTTCTTTCTCTTGTTCCTTAAGGTATAAAGTTAGGTTTTCTGTTATTTTCTTTTTACCTAGACATTATTGCTAAAATCTTTCTTGGAACTGTTTTGGTGACGTTGATAAGTTTTGTCATGCTGTGATTCATTTTCATATATCTTAAGATATTTTGGACTTCCTTCTTGATTTCTTCTTTGGCAACTTGATTGTTCAATAATATTTGTTTTGTCACTACATGCTTTCTTTAATTTTAGAGCTTTTCTCTTGTTATTGATTTCTAGTTTCATAGCATTATCACCAGACAAGATATTTCATATAATTTCGATCTTCTTAACTTTCTAAGACTTGCTTTCTGGCCTAGCTTATTATTTATTCTGTAGAGTGTGCATGTATATTTGAGAAGAATGTGTATTTTGCTGTTTTGGGATGAAATATTCTGTATATGCTTTTTAAAGTTTGTTTGATCTAAGGTACTATCGAAGTCCAATATTTTCTTTTTTGATTTTCTGTCAGAATGCTCTATCCATTGCTAAAACTGGAGTATTAAAATCCCCTAGTAGTATTATATTGCTATCTCTCCTCTCAGGTATATTAATAATTGCTTTAAATATTTAGGTGCTCCAATGTTGGATGCCTATATGTTTATAATTTTTATATCTCTTGAAAAATTGCCACACATTATATTAAAAATTCAAATTGGTACCCCTAAGGCAGGAAGCCTAAGCCTGTACTTTTTCTCCTATGCTAGCTTTGGAACTTTGTTTATAGGACATTTTTTTCTTGTTAATGGGGCTCTGCAAGCAGTGAGTGGCTAAATGTGAATTTCGCTTATAATGATATGGAGAGACATTAATGGAGATATACATACACCAGAGACAGGTCCTCAGTCATTTAATAAAGTAGATAGGGTCTGAACACATGCAGGAATGCCAGAGCCATACTCCTGCCAGTACCCCACCTGAGTCAATGTGTGTGCACCCAGTTGTGACTGCAGGGATATGCAAGTGGGCACAGATCCCTCTGACACCACCCTGATGAAGCACTTTGATTGGCCCTACCCATCAGCCACAGTGTTGGGGCTACTAGTAGACTGAGAACACCTCAGCCCCTCTAGTGAATCAAGTTTCTAACATCAAATGGCCTGATAGCAAAATTTGGGGCCTTGTCCCAGGCCTGTTAAAGTCCAGGATCGCTGATCTGATATTTCCCCCCCTAAAATTGCCCAGAGACAAAGCCAGTCAAATGAATACATTATATCACAATCAATCCCCCAAGGACATCAAGAAAGATAAAAGTAAAAAGTCTAATTAAATGACAGCAACCTGAAAGATTGAAAGAACATCAGTCTGAGCAGATGAAAAAGAATCTGTGAAATAATTCTTCCAACTCACAAAGCCAGAATGAATTCTTACCTCCAAATAACTGCATTAGTTCCCCAGCAATGTTTTTAACAGACTGAAATGGCTGAAATGAGAGTAATATAGTTCAGCATATGGATTAGAATAAAAATCATTGAGAGTAATGAAAAACTTGAAATCTAATTTAAAAATGTAAGGAATACAATTAAACAGTAAAAGAGATAAAAGACAAAAATGACCATTTTAAGAAAGAACCAATGTGATCTGATAAGAGCTGAAAAGCTCGAAGAATCTCCTAATACAATTTCAAGTATTAACAGCAGAGTTGACCAACTTGAGGAAATAATCTCAGAACTTGAACATCAGTTACCCAAAATAACTTAATAGACAAACATAAAGAAAAAAGACAAATATATAAAATGCCCAAGAAATATGGGATTATACAAAAAGACTAAATTTACGATTCATTAGTGTTCCTGAAAGAGATGGGGAGAGTGTAAGTAACTTGGAAAATATATTTGAGGATATCATCCATGAAAATTTGTACAACCTCAGTAGAGAGGTCAACATTCAAATTCAGGAAATGTAGAAAACTTCTGTGAGATTCTATGCAAGATGACCATCTACCAGACACATAGTCACCAGATTCTCCAAGGTCAAAATGAAACAAAGAAATATTAAAGTCAGCTAGAAAGAAGGGGCAGATCATCTATAAATGAAATGCCATCAGGCTAACATTGGAACTTTCAGCACAAACCTTATAAGCCAGAAGAGATTAGGGTTCTATATTTAGCATTCTTGAAGAAAATAAGTTCCAATCAAGAATTTCATACACAGTCAAACTAAGCTTTGTATGTAAGGGAGAAATAAGAACATTTTCAGATAAACAAATGCTAGGGGATTTTGTTACCACCAAACATGACTTATAAGAGGTATAAAGGGAGTGCTAAATGTGGAAAGGAAATACCATTACCAGCCACCACAAACATACACTTAAGTACATAGACCACTGACAATATGAAGCAACCTCCTAATTAAATCTGCATAATAACCAGCTAACCAACATAATGACAGGATCAAGTCTGCCCATAACAATATTAATCTTGAATGTAAATAGGCTGAATGCTTCACTTAAAAGGCACAGAGTGGAAAGTTAAATAAATAAGGAAGACCCAAATGTATGCTGTCTTCAAAAAACTGATTTGACATGCACTGATACCCATCAACTCAACATAAAGGGATGAAGAAAATTCTACCAATCCAAGAGAAAAGAGAAGAAAGCAGGCGTAGCAGGCATCACTGTTCTAATTGCAGACAAAACAGACTTTAAACCAACAAGATGAAGAAGACAAAGAAGAGCATTACATAGTGGTAGAGGGTTCAATTAAACAAGAAGAACTAATTATCCCAAATATATATGCACCCATCAGAGGAGGAACCAAATTCATAAGGTAATTTCTTAGAGACCTATGAAAAGAGTTAGATAACCACACAATAATAGTGGGAGACTTCAACACACCCCACTGACAGTAGTAGACAGATCATCAAAGCAGGAAACTTACAAAGATATTGGGAACCAGAACTCGACACTTGGTCAAACATACCTAATAGACATCTACAGAACTCTTCACCAAAAATGACAGAATATATATTCTTCTTATATGCACATAATCTAAAATGGATCACACAATTGTGAGCAAAAAAAATCAGCAAAATCAAAAAACCTAAAATCATACCAAGCATACTCTCAGATCACAGCAAAATAAAAATAGAAATCATTAATAAGGAAGGTGCTCTAAATTATACAATTGCATGGAAATTAAACAGCCTGCTTCTGAATGATTTTGATAAATAATGAAATTAAGACAGAAATCAGGAAATTATTTTAAACGAATGAAAAAAGAGATTTCATATTAACAAACTAACATTACACCTAGAAGAACAAGAAAAATAAGATCAAACCAATACCAAAGCTAGCAGAAGACCAGAAATAACCAAAATTAGAACTGAAATGAATAAAATAGAGATAGAAAAATTATGCAAAAGGTTAGTGAATCCAAGTGCTGGTTATTTGAAAGAATAAATACAATTGATATACCACTAGTTATACAAATAAAGAAAACGAGTAGATAAAAATAAACACAATCAGAAATAAAATAGAGAATGTTATCACTGAACGTACAAAAATTCCCTCAGAGACTGTAATGCTCACATACATGAAAACAATAAAAAAAAACCTAGAAGAAATAGATAAATTCCTGAAATCATACTACCTCCCAAGATTGAATCAGGAAGAGATTAAATACCCTAATGAATCATTAATGAGTTGTGAAATTGAATCAGAAATTAAAAGTAAAAGTCTATAAACCAGAAAAAAAACAGCACTCACTGTATTCACACCAAAGTTCTACCAGGTGTGTAAGAAAGAGCTGGTACCATTCCTACTAAAACTATGCCCAAAAAATGAGGAGGAGGGACTCCTACTTAACTCATTCTATGAGGTAAGCCTTATCCTGACAACCAAACCTGGCAGAGACAGAACAAGAACAACAAAAAACTTCAGCCCAATATTCTTGATGAACATTGGTGCAAAAATATTCAGCAAAATACTAGCAAATTGAATACAGCAGCACATCAAAAAGCTAATCCACCACAATTAAGTAGGCTTTATCCCTGGAATGTAAGATTGATTCAACATATGCAAATCAATAAATATAATTCATCACATAAACAGAACAAAAAACAAAAATCATATGATCACCTCAATAGATACAGAAAAGGCTTATGATGAAATTCAATATCCCTTCACATTAAAAACACAACAAACAAGACACTGAAGGAACATACCTCAACATAATAAAAGGAATCTATGAGAAAACCACTGCCACCATCTTACTGAATGGCAAAAGCTGGAAGCATTCCCCTTGAGAACAGAACAAAATAATTACGTCAACTCACCACTCCTATTCAACATAGTACAGGAAGTCTTAGATAAGTCAGGCAGTAGAAACAAACAAACAAAAAAGGCATCTACATAGGAGGAGACAAAGTCAAACTATCTCTGTTTACAATAATATGAATGTATACCTACAACATCCCGTACTCTCTTCCCAAAAGCTACTAGATCTGAAACACAACTTCAGCAGAGATTCAGGATATAAAATCAGCGTACAAAAATTAGTAGCATTTTTATTACACCAACAGCATTCAAGCTGAGAGCCAAATCAATAACACAATCTCATTCACAATAGTACAAGGAGAATAAAATAGTTGGGAATACAGCTAACCAAGGAGGTGAAAGATCTCTACAATTAGAATTATGAAAGATTGATCAAAGAAATCAGAGATGACACAAACAAATGAGAAACAATCCATGATTATAACTAAAAAGAATCAATATTATTAAAATAGCCATACTGCTCAAAGAAATTTATATGTTCAGTTCTGTTCCTGTCGTTCAACTAATGACATTATTCACCGAATTAGGAAAAGTTATCTTAAAATTTAGGTAGAGCCACTGGGAATGGTGGTTCAAGCCTGTAATCCCAGCACTGAGGTGGGTGGAGCACAAGGTTAGGAGTTTGAGACCAGCCTGGCAAACTTGGTGAAACCCCATCTCTACTAAAAATACAAAAATTAGCCGGATGTGGTGGTTCTTGCCTTAGTCCCAGCTACTCGGGAGGCTGAGGCAGAAGAATTGCTTGAATCCATGAGGAGGAGATGGCAGTGAGCCGAGATCACACCACTGTACTTCAGTCTGGGTGACAGAAATACTTCATCTCAAAAAAAAAAAAAAAAATCTGAAACCATAAATGATCTCAAATAGCCAAGGCAATCCTAAGCAAAATGAACAGAGCAACCAGCATCACCCTACCCAACTTCAGACTATACTATAAGGTTATAGCAGTGAAAACGGCATTGTGCTGCTATGGAAACAGACATATAGACCAATGGAACAGAGTAGAGAACCCAGAAATAAAGCCACAGAGGGGAAACTGACTGATTTTCAAAGAAGGTGACAGATACAAACAGTGTGGAAAGGACTTCCTATTCAATAAATGGTACTGGGATCACTAGATAGCCATATGCAGAAGATTGAAATGAGACCCCTTCCTTACACCATATACAAAAGCTAACTCAAGGTGGATTAAAGACTTAAATGTAAAACCTACAAGTATAAAAACTCTGGGATACAACTTAAGAAATAATATTCTGGACACAGGCTCTGACAAAAATTATATTACAAGCATACCAAAAGCAATTGCAACAAAAACATTGAAAAATAGGAACTAATTAAAGTAAAGAGTTTTGATGCAGTCAAATAAACTATTAACAGAGTAAACAGACAATCTACAAAATGGTAAAAAATATATTTGCAAACTTTGCATCCAACAATGATCTAATAGCCAATATCTATAAGAAACTTAAATTTACAAACAAAACAGCTCCATTAAAACGTGAGCAAAACACATGAACAGACACTTTTTAAAAGAAGACATACATGCAGCCAACAAGCATAAGAGAATATGTCCTATACCACTAATCATCAGAGAAATATAACCCAAAACCACAGTAAGATGCCATTTTACACCAGTCAGAATGGCTATAATTTAAAAGTCAAAAATCAACAGATGCCTGCAAGGTTGTGGAGAAAAAGTAATGCTTATACCCTACCTTACATTAATTATTTCAGCCACTGTGGAAAGCAGTTTGACATTTCTCAAAGAACTACCATTTGACCCACCAATCTGATTATTGGGTATATACCCAAAGGAATATAAATTGTTCTACCATAAAGATACATGCATGCATATGTTTATTGTAGCACTATTTACAATAACAAAAACATGGAATCAACCGCAAAGTTCATGAACATTGGATTGGATAAAGAAAATTGTGGTATATGTGTGTAACATGGAATACTATTCAGCCATAAAAAGAACAAGATCATGTTCTTTGTAGCAACATGGATAAAGCTGGAAGCCATTATCCTAAGAGAACTAATACAGGAACACAAAGTCAAACACTGCATATTTTTATTGATAAGTAGGAGTGAAACATTGAGTACACATAGACACAAAGAAAGAAGCAACAGACACTGGAACCTACTTGAGGGTGGAAGATCAGAAGAGGGTGAGAATCAAAAAAAAAAAAAAAAAACCTATCAGGTAGTTTATTACCTGGGTGACAAAATAATCCACACCAAATTTCTGTGACATAAAATCTCTCTATACAACAAACCTGCACATGTACTATTAAACCTAAAATAAAAGTTTAAAAAATGACTTTCTTTGTCCCTTTATATAGTTTTTTGCTTAAAGTCTAGCTTGTCGGATAGAAGTATAACTACCACCACTCTATTTTGTTTCCCATCTGCATCAAATATCTTTTTGCATCCTTTCACTTAGAGTCTATTTGTGTGGTTAAGTGGCAAAGTGAGCCTCCTGTAGGCAGAATATAGTTGAGTATTTTTATTTAATTCATTCTGCCCTTGTATGTCTTTTCACTAGAGAATTTAATCCATGTAATCCAGGTAATTACTGATAGGTAAGAACTTACTATCGTCTTTTTGTGAATTGTTTCCTGGCTATTTTGTAGATCCTTTGTTGCTTTCTTCCTCTCTTGTTTTCTTCTTTTGGTTTGATTTGATTATTTTTTGTAGTGGTATGCTTTGCTTCCTTTTTCATTTATTTTTGTGCATCTAATATAAGTTTTTTCTTTGTGGTTACTATGAGGCTTATGTAAAACATGTTGTAATCATTATTCTTTTTTTAAAGCAGATAGCAACTTAACTTCGATTGCATACAAATACTCCAGCCTTTTACTCCTCGCCCTATTTAATGTTTTGATGTTATAGTTCACATCGTTTTATATTGTATATCCATTAACCAATTATTGTAGTTATAGTTATTTTTAATACTTTTAGTTTTCAACCTTCACGCTAGTTATATGTGATTTACACACCCCCATTACAGTATTATTCTGAAAGGTATACTAAGTATCCATTTGCCAGTGAATTTTATACTTTCATGTGTTTTATGTTACCAATTAGCACCCTAATACTCTTCCAGTAGTGCATGCTAGAATGTCCCTGCTTCACTCTAAGACTCACACAAAGGTGTTCTTGTACATGGAAAGTTGCTAAAGTCAATGCTTCTATGAGGAATGATGGTAGAAAGCTTCTATCTGGCATTTCAATAAGAAATATTTGCTTTAGCTGCAAAGTTTTCTTTGCAATATCAGGACCTATGAGATTTACTGGAATATTCAAACCATTCACCTCTCATTTACAGTAACATATTTAGAGCATGAGTATAAAGTGCAAATAAGCTAGCACTTAAATAATGTCTACAAGAGGAAACAAAATGCATACACACATATATAAACACTACTGTGGCCGGGCGCGGTGGCTCAAGCCTGTAATCTCAGCACTTTGGGAGGCCGAGACGGGCAGATCACGAGGTCAGGAGATCGAGACCATCCTGGCTAACACGGTGAAACCCCGTGTCCACTAAAAAAAAAAAAAAAAAAAAAAAAAAAATACAGTCTCCACTAAAAAAAAAAAAAAAAAAAAAAAAAAAAAAAACATACAAAATACTAGCCGGGCGAGGTGGCAGGTGCCTGTAGTCCCAGCTACTCAGAGGCTGAGGCAGGAGAATGGCGTAAACCCGGGAGGCGGAGCTTGCAGTGAGCTGAGATCTGGCCACTGCACTCTAGCCTGGGCGGCAGAGCCAGACTCCGTCTCAAAAAATAAATAAATACAATAAATTAAAAAAATAAACACGACTGTGCTTGCATGCACAAAATTTCTCATCTGTATTCCATCCAGAAAGTCTTCTTAATGGAGAGAGAATTGAGCCAGTTCAGTCAAATTATTAATTTCTTGGAATTTTCACCAGTTTTGAAGTTTGCAAAATTTTCAGTAATTGCCATTACTTTTCACCATACAATCTTAACATGAAAATTATTTCTCTGACTTAAAACTTTTAACTGACCACTGAAAGAATTTTCTCTAGCTAGAGATTAATTAACAATATATCAGAGGTGGCAGACATCTGCAGACAAAAGAAGCTGCAGACATTCACAGAGGCCTCCATTACACTGATTTGTTAAAAAACAAAAACAAACAAACAAAACAAGAGAAGAGCTAACATCTAGCATCATATTCATTAGGTAAAAATAATCTGAATACTTGGCATATATCACTGACATGCTGCTATTGGTAATCCTGAAGTTAATTTACCTATCATCAAAGGAATTTAATGCAGTTAAGTTTTGTTGTATACAGTATATAAAAGTTAGCTTTAAATTAAATTATTATTCTATTATTCTACTGTATGTATGTAATTTTGTTATTTTACATTTAATATTTTTTTTAAATTTGACTAATACTAACAAACAACTTATTGGAAAATAATATTTGTAGTATTTTTAATAGATTAATTCATTTCTCTTTTGGGCCTTGATTTGGTTTAACTTTTCCCTCTATTTTGAGACACTTAAAATCTAATGAGTATACTATAAAGCTGTAGAGAAGACACTCAAATTTTTGTTTCTCTTTTCCTAATAAGTACTGAAATGAAAAGTAAACATGTTAAGAATGCAGTATTAATATAAACACATATAGTGAACAGCATGAACAAGATCTACTGGCGCAAGGAAACCCATGATAGAGCCATGAGAATTATTGTGTAAATCTGCCTGTTATGTCCCAGCTAAATTTTACATTTGAATCTTGCTACAAAGTAGCAACTTTCCAAAGTTACAGACCTATTTTAATAATAATGTTCTTGCTTAATTTATTTAATTTTGGTATTGGGAAGGGATTCTTCAATAAATTACTTTCAGAGTCTTAAAAAATGCCCTGTATTTCAGTGCCAAACTAATATTAGGCTGTTTAATATTCATATATTTATTAAAGTTGACTCTCAATAATGTTTGTTTCAAAACTAGCTCATTATAGATAAATGTACACTTTCTATTACTAATGATGTTCAAAAAATGTGTCATAATTTCTGAAATGAAAAAATAATCATAGGAACTTTAAACACTTTTTGAGTGGGACAAGTTTGTTTAGGTAAATATACAGTCTCCCAAGCAGAATATTTTGAAAATCAAGAATATGTTACGTAGGTTTACTTTGAAATGAATGCCAAGTAATTAATTTTATGAGGTATTTTTATTACATTTAGCGTTCAACTCCTTAAAATAACTTGATTGCTACTCTGTTTTTATAACATATTAATGTACTCGACATCTTAATACACTGCTGTACACAAACAGATATGAATGTGTGTGTATGTAATTACTCTTCAACCAGTGTTGCAGATTTCAACTTTAATGTTTCGATGCTTTAGTTTCACCCAATAAGCAAAATTTCTTCTTTAATAATTGGGAACTGTGAAGTAAAAATATGAGTTTTTAAAAAGGACAAAGTGTTCTCCCGAGGAGACTTGGAGAGTCTGAAAAAATACTGAAGTGTAATTTAGTCTATTTTTATTATGTCTCCAGGGAGCTTAGATACTCTGCAGTTTTCACCCTAAAAAAGTTTATGTCCAAAGTAATAACCCTCATCAACTTTTCATCTGTATTACTATTTCTACATTTGTAAAGTTAAAAATAAGTCTAAAGCAAATAATCTAAACCTTTTGCTACTGTTATCATGTTGTAAATAATTGGCATAAGAAACTTTTAGAGGAAGATCTGTGCCAGTTTAGTAAAAGGAAGAAAATGTCAAGGTATGATATAACTTAGGTTAAGCCTAAGAGAAATTTAGTAGTTCAAGACCTTTCCCCTGGGCACAAATTTTGCAGCCCAGCCACCAGTACTGAGAGATATCAACTCTATTCTTGCTCTGTCCTCAACTTGCTGTAAGAATCTGAGTAAAATTTTTATTTGCCTGAAATTCTTCATTTGTAAAAGTGAGAACTTATTAAACTCACTGGAATTTATACTATTAATTTAAATTCCTTAGAAGTTACTACTGGAATATATGAGATATACTATAATTTTACATAAAATAAGCAAATATTTTGTAGTCAGGTTACAAATTTAAAGCATTGTCAAGATGTTATAGTATTCTAAAGTCAAAAAATCAATTTAGGCAAAAATATAGTAGGTTGTATTTATTTGTTTATACCTCCACTCTACCCATTATTTTTATCTTTACTATTTCCTAACCATTCATTTTTTCTTGTTAATCTCATATTACCCTATGTTTCAATAAAACTCTACTGCATTTACAAAAACAGATCATGGCTGTATTTGGCCTTGAGGCTGTATTTTTTTCAACTACTATTCTAGGTGATTAAGGAAGAAATTAGTATAGCATTAAGCTCCATAGAAATGAAACATTACTTTGATATTTTTATTTGTTATACCTCTCATTTAATCACTTAAGCAATGGTATTAGTTTTGCAGGCAACTAGAATTTAATGGCAGGTTAAAATATACTAATGAAAGGTGAACATTCAATGATTTATGATACATGCTTTGCAGGTTCTAAACATGTAAGCACAAAGTATAAAAAGTGTATGGAGACACTATGGAGCTATAATGCTGAAAAAATAAATGCAATAATTTGATGCAAGAAGCAAAACATTTATACGTAGAACATTTGTGATTATGATTTTAAATAATTCAATTGCATTTTATGTTCTATTAGGCTGGTTATTGTTGGGAAATAAAAATCATAAAGAAAACTATAAATGACAAAATGACTGGAATCATAAGACCTGGATCAGTTTTTTTTTAATTATAAAAAGTCTGTGGGTTATTACATCATTAAAAATAACAAAAGGTAGCAGCCTTAACTTGTAGAATCTAAAAGAAAACCATATGTAATAAAGTCTATTCTGTATTATTATTTTAATTGCAAAAAATAATGTAGTACAATGCCAATACATGCCCATAATATTAATCTGAAAGCATGTTTTAAATTACCAAAAATATAATATATTGGCTTTTATTATGATGATTTATTTACATATATTTTATTATGTAAAACTTTTTAGGAATTGTAAGTTATATGATGTTTGTTAAGTAAGTTTATTTCATTAATGAGAACGACCTATTCCCCTGACAGTCTCAGTAAACATTTCCTCACGTATTCACTTAGAAATATCTAACATTTAGCTGCAGAAAACTTACTCCAGAGACATTCAGCATTCTAACAGAAGGTGGAAAATTGAAAGTTCATAAAATGATCATTTAGGTATTTCTGGATTCTGAGATCACCTTTTCAGCTCACATTTCAATTCAGGCACTTTTTTCTTTAGAATAGGCTTCTCAAAACCCAGTGGTGACTTTAAATATCATATTCATGTGTACTTCACACCACGTTTTATTATCATCATTTCTATAGCCTGTATGTCCTTTATGCAAGTCATAAGTACTACGTGACAATTGACATTGTTACAGAATTAATTTCACAGGGTATAAATTTATTTCTTCATATTGCCTGTGTCGGATATCCCATTAATACCCATCTCACTAATTTTGAGAGCTTTCTAAAAATGTATTTGATTAGCAATTTTTAGGGACAATGCCCAATTTCATTCTAAACATATTATTTAAGTTTAGGGTGCATACTTTTCATATGAGATTTTAAAAAATAGATTTTAAGTTTACTTTTTTTCTCTGTTATCCATTTAAAAACATTACTATGATATCTCTTTAATTTCAAAAATAGTCTTCCATTCAAAAAGCTAGCTTGGGATATATAATGAATTGAGTTTCTCTGACAATGAATTTCAAGTAGATTTTGTGTGTGTGATTATTAAGAGGTAAAAGGTACTTCATGTCTTCCTAAGATGAATAATCCATTTATTTAATGGGTGGTTTGTTTGCTTAAGGCAGTGTTTCAATTTGTACCACTTGGTAACATACCCACCAGGAGGCAGGTTGGCCTTCTCACCCTAAATGTATTTAATGCCTTCTTCAGCCCCTAGCATCCATTTTCCCTAACCAGTTGGGGCATATCTTGTAAACAGAATAAATAATTAGCTGCTTAACAGCTTCTTACTTGGAACATGAATTTTTAATCACTTAAGTGCAACATGGCAGAATGAGTGAACATATGCCTACATTTCCCTAAGAAAATAATGATCAGAATTACTATTCTCAGCAGAGCTCTTAAAACAAGACAGAGGGATTTAATGGAGCTTGGTGGCCTTAGGACATTAGTCAATAACCAAGAATGAAGCTAGGTTTCTTAGAAAAATTCTGATTTCTACGTTAAAAAAAAAAAATACCTGTGAAGCAGAAATCTCCCCAACAAATTTCCTTTTACGTATCCTGCATGGCGTATTAGGAGTCAGAGAGAGCCATGCTTTAGTTTCAGTGTAATACACTTTAATCATGTCCTATCTCTTATTTTTTATATCCTCTTAAAACATAGTAAGAAAATAGAAAATTCATTATATAAGTTATTTTAATACTTGAAATCTTTCCCTAGAATTCTTTTTTCTTTTTCTAGAAATACAGTTGTTCATATCTTTCATTACTATAAAGTTTCTACCTCCCCTTTTCCTTCTAGTAATTACAGCAATTTTGCTATAAGGATGATATTGTAAGTCACACTGAAAAGCCAATTAGCTTTTCCTGTACATGATTTATAAAAACGGGGTTTTGCATGTCCTGAGATATCTATCCCAAATTAGGTCACATGCCCTAATTTTAAAATGTTACAGTTCTCCTTTGTCTAATCAGAAAAAAACATTTTGTTAAATGATTTTTACATGGGCTCTGCCCTTTATTAAATTTTATATGCCAGACAAGAGTTTAAAATACTGGATCTTCTGATTCATTCATTGTTTCTTAAAGTGTCATATCCTGAATTACTCCACAGAAACAAAGTTTTAAGCTGACTGTGGACTTAAAAATAAGAAGAGGGGAAGCTTTTCTTTCTTTCTTCTTCCTTTCCTTTCATTTCTTTCCCTTTTCCTTCTCTCTCTCTCTTTCTCTCTCTCTCTCCCTCTCTCTCTCTCTCTCTCTCTCTCTCTCTCTCTCGCTAAAGAAAATAAAAATCTGCTTTCCAATTTAAACCATTAGCAAGTCCTGTGGTTGGATGCCATTATGTTACTAATGGATCCACAGTGCAATGTGACACCATTTGTGATCTCCACTGGGAGATATAGGCACATAATCACATGTTTATTTTAAGTCTAAAAGGGTACACTAATGGTTTCAGCACTTTAGTGTTAAGTAATGAAAAATTGTCCCCTTTGGTAGGAAACGTGTTGTAATGTAATCCATGTTTTTGTGAGATGATAGGGTCTTTTCTCTCTTTATTGGAACTATGCTGAGTTTCAAATTATACTCATGAATTAAGATGAGACATGGACATCCTCGAAGTTTGTTCTAATTAACTCTCACCCACCTTCTGTCATACATACCTTATTCTCACAATCCTCAAGTAGACACATGGTTCAATGTCCACTATATTACTCTAAGACTGTAAATACATTAGGGTGTTATGCTCATGATTTATTAGATCATTGCAGGTCTTTTTTCCTCTTTCGTTTCTTCCTTCCTTTCTTCCTTTCCTTCTTTCTTTCTCTTCTTATTAAATTTCACTTGAATATTTGACAGCCAAATTCTAACAAGATAGATTATTTTTTAAAAACTAAGAGACTTTCATTCTTAAACATGATAAACATTTGGTATATTGAAATTTTCAGATGAGGAAACAAAGTCCCCATGAATTTGCCCAAGAAATACATCTCTAAATAGTTAACTTGTTAAAATTTTCTTCTTATTTACCTTTTATCTATATTTTATTGCCTAAGAAATTGTAGGATATGACACAATTTACGAATCAGCCTGGCCAACATGGCAAAACCCTGTCTTTACTAAAAATACAAAAATTAGCCATGCGTGGTGGTACGTGCCATAGTACCAGCCTTGAAAAGGAGAATAGCTTGAACCTGGTTGCAGTGAGCTGAAATCTGGCCACTGCACCCCAGCACTCCAGTCTGGGCGATAGGAGACTCCATCTCAAAAAAAAAAAAAAAAAAAAATCAGCTAGTGGAGATTTTAGGTTTGAGAATGTGGAGGAAACAGTTAAATCGGACAAGGATGTGATGCTTCCAGTTTAGATTCTAAGAAACTGTAGATGTTCAGTGTGTGTAACCAAGGAATATGCACATACTATGAATCTCTCACATTCTTGCCTGCTTCCTCCTTCCCAGGCACTTTTTATCCAGTCAGATAAGAAGGCAATAAAACAAGGAAGTAAGAACTTCAGAACAGGCACATTTTTTAGGGAGACAAAGTTGTCAAATTGTGGCTTTCAAGTATGAGCCTTTCTATCTTCTCTCTTTCAAATGAAATATTTAGTCAGGAGGGAACATTAAATCTAAACAAAATCTGGCATTTGAGAACACATGTAAAGTCTATATGACCCATTAAATCATCGGATGACCAGTGTTGAATATTGTGTGCTACACAGCACGGTGATAACATGGATGTTTAGCAGCTACCAAGTCAGATAACCGTGTAACAGCAGAATTCTGAAATATTACAGAAGGGGCAGTGGACTGTAGGAGTAGTTTACCAATGAGATTTCATACTAGTTAAGCTCTGCTGTAGACTGACATAACTTCTTTCATACTTGTAATTGTTCACAGGCTACAGAGCTGGTTGAGCAGATTCCATTCTATGTCTAACAAGCCTTTTATGCACAAACATGGGTATGTTTTATTGTTATTTAAAGCGGTATTAAAAGAGACAGTAATTTTACAAGAGATATTCTGGTTTTAAGACTATACTGTCTTCTTTCATATTATCCTTTCTTAAACTTATTTTTGTTTGTCTATTGTGCCAATATTTATGTCATGTATATGGAGCTTTTGGACATTAATGTTTGCTCCAATATTTGCAAATATTGTCCATATCATATTCTTTTGTATTTTTTACCAAAACTATTAAAATGATATTAAAACCTTAATAAAATAAAATTTAAAAAATCTGTCCACTTCAGCATAGCCAGACATTCCGTAAAACTTATTTATTTAAATCACTTAAAGAACAAGTATAGGTGAACTTCCAAAGAGATTAAAATTTCACTAAAAGTTATATTTATTTAAAAGCTATACTTTAAAAAGAATCAATTTGTAAAATACAATGAAAGGCACCAAAGTGGTCTGATATTATTCTAATGATGCCAAACTAATAATTGCAGCATTCCAAGCTTTTATTGTTCCCAATGTCTAAGAAGTCAAAAACATTTCACCTGCTTTACTCAGTTTCTTCTCATCCCTGTAATATAAATACACAGAGAGTAGGCATTACATGATCATTGTGCAGTAGGTAAACTCAGACACAGAAGGGCTCTATGGCTTGCCAAAGGTTAGAGAGCTGGCTTTCAACACCACGGAGAACAGATTTACAACTCCTTTTGCAATTATTCTGTTCTTTACATTCATCTTTACTATTTATGTCAATGATACAAGATGGAATCTGTACAATAAAAAAGTTTATGCATTTTATGCATTAAAACCCAGATTGATACTTTCATACTGTGTTCATGTTAATTGAATTGTCATGCAGCCCACATCTAATTTCAACTTTTTGCTTAAAATTCACTCAATTGCTCAAAAGTTCTTGTCGTTTCTTAAATGTAGTGATTGAATAATTTCACTTTAAGTGGCAGAAATGGCTAATTTGGACACACACTGATAAGAAAAGGCAATGGAAGACAGTAATAGGGCAGTCAGTGCCAAGTGAAATAAAACAATTGTGCCAGCAGTTGGAATGCCATATGGAAAAATGAAGCCTGGTTTCATAACCAGGATGAAGAAAAATCTGTCAAGGGTTATTTTTGTTGCATATTCATAACCTGATAAATTGTGTTAATTGCTAAAAGAATGAGGAGTAAACCAAGAGTGGATTGATTGTGATGGCATTGGAACATGTTAAGAATAGAAATACAGTTGCAGAAATCTATCCAAGCGGTATTTATTTCAAGGCTTTTTGTTTTTTTGTTTTCTCACTTAGAACTGGTGAGAAAAAAACTTTGTTTTTGTCATTATTTGCATTTTTGTTTGTATGTTCTACATTTACACATAGAAATCTCATAAATCTTGAGCCACTTATTGTGTACTTAATTTTAATTAAATAAATAGAGATATGATAAGGGTATATATATTAAATATCCAAGAATTTGGTCATTTGGTGTGCTATATTAGTCTAGAAAATATTATATCTGGGCACCTTCAGCCATAAATAATTATTCTTCCTATTTTTTTGTTGTTGTTGTTTTTGTTGGCTTTTGAATAAAACGTAGAAAAAATATTTAAGATTCAAAGTCCAAACAATGTGGACATATTACCTTTAGACTCACATTTCAACCACCACCTTTCAAACTCCTCAATTCAGGTCAAATGTCATTCACGATATTCAATTTATACATGCAGACTATGAATATTCAGTAATGACCTTGAACAGATTATAAGAGGCAAGAAGAACAGAGACCTAAAAACTACTATGCTAATAGGTTTTGCGAATTTTTAAAGATGTGTTTGTGTTTAGAGAAAAACAAATAAAAAGGTTATAATGACTAAATTGAAAAAGGTATCAAACTGAATGCTAAGTAGAAACAGCATTTCTATACTCTTTAGATTACCCAGAGACCTGACTTTCTTGGATTACTTATGGGAGATACATTCAAGAAAACTTATGCTTTAGAGTAAGTTCTAGAAGCTTTTCTTTTTAAAGTTCTATGAAGTAGTCTCATCTCCTAGAACTATTTTGTATTCTTAATAGGTTTTCCTAACTCCATACCAACCTAGGGAAGTTGACTGAATGTACGTGTCACTACAAAATTCATATATTAAAGCCCTAATCCCCAAAGTGCTAGTATTTGGAGGTGAAACTTTGGGAGGTATTTTGTCATAAAAGTGAAGCTTTCATAAATGGAATTAGTTCACTTACAAGAAGAGACACAAGAGAGATGATGTCTCTCTGTCATGTGGGGACATAACAATGAAAAGGAGCCTTGACAAAAATTGAATTGGCTGTCACCTTGATCTTATACCTCTCATTCTCCATATTGTAAGGCATAGATTTCTGCTGTATAAGCCACCCAGTCCATGATATTTTTTGTTATAGCAACCCCAAAAGACTCAGACAGAAGCTGGTACCAAGAAGTCAAGTACTGTTGAAACAAATACCTAAAACTGAGGAGCACCTCTGGAATTGGGTCATGGGAAGAGGGTAGAAGTTTTGAGGTACGTGCTATAAAAAGCCAATAAAAAGCCAATATGGCTTTGAAAGGATTGTTAAAGGTGACTCTGATGAAGACTCAGAAAGCAAAGAGGAGAGGTGATGGGAAATATTCCCTCTTCTCAGAGGATACATACATGGGATCATGAATGGAATGTTGGTGGAAGTATGGACCTAAAGACCAGATGGATGATGTCTTAGATGGAAATGAGGAACGTGTTATTGGAAACTGGATGAGAAGAAGGTGATTCTTATAAAGTGGCAAACAACTTTGCTGCGTTGCATTTGTGTTCTAATGATTTGTGGAAGGTAGACCTTGTGCGCAATGAAATTAGATATTCAGCTGAGCAGATTTCTAAGCAAAATATTGAAAGAGTGTTGTGCCTCTTCCTAATTGCTTATGGTAAAATGCAAGAAGAGATAAATCAGTTGAAGAAATAGTTAAACAAAAAGGAACCTAAACATAAAGATTTGAAAAATTTCCAATCTATCCATGATACAGATAATACAAAGGGTGTGATCAAACAACCCTTTGATAAGGAGATTATTATTATGTGTGTGAACCATGAGCCTCATCATTCACTCCCCCTCCCAAAAAACAAAAACAAAAACAAACAAACAAACCAAAAAAAAAAACACTGCTGGTTTGGAATAAAGGGAATAGATAAAATGGGATAAAATGAAAGAAGGTTGTCAGACTTCATAATCCCTACATGACTAGACTATAGAGCTATTTGGCTACAAAACTGTGCTGTTCTTCAAGACAGGATAAGAATAACCCCACAGGCAATTCATGGGTCTTCAGAGATGCAACTCCTACCACGGGTTCAGCTTTCATGGGACTGCAGGACAGGGCTGCCTCCACTTTGGTTTCAAAATGAGGGACTGCTGCCAGCAGAGTCATATGAACAGGGACATCATCTTTTTTCCAGCAAGTTAGAGTTGTGGGGATGCGGCGAGTGGGATCACCATTCCACTGAGTCCTAGGGGTGGAACTGCTGCCTCAGTGGGCCTGGAAGTTATAGCATCAGTTCAAAGTGGATTATTCTTGAGCATGAAAATATGATGGTATTTGGCTTGCTAGGTTTTGAGATTACAACACGTCACCCCTTCCTTCTTTCTTATTTCTCTTTTGTAACGGGAATATCTATCCTGTATCTGTCTCACAGTTACATTTTGGAAGTACATAACTTGTTTGGTTTCACAGATTTACAGCTGGAGAGGAATCTTGCCTCAAGATGAATTGTACCTCAAGTCTCATCCATATTTGATTTAGATGATATTTAAGTGAGACTGGACTTCAGACATGCGAGTTGGCCCTGGAACAAATTAACACTTTGGAGCTCTTGGGATGGAATCAACTTGTTTTTCATTTGAGAAGTGTATGAATTTGGGGGGTTCAGGGATGGACTTCTATAGACAGGATGTTTTTAAACCCATAAGAATGTATATGTTTAATCCCTACTCCCCAGTATGATGGCACTTGGAGATGTGGTCTTTGGGAGGTATTTAGGTCATGAGAGTGAAGTCCTCAGTAGAATTAGTGTCCTTATGAGATAGATACAAGGTAGAGGCAGGTGATCTCTCTCTCTCTCTCTCTCTCTGTCTGTCTCTGTGTGTGTGTGTGTGTTTGTGTGTGTGTGTGTCTGTGTTTGTGTGTGTCTTCCTCTCTCTTTGCCCTGTGAAAACATAAACAGGAAAAGGACTCTTACAAAAACCAAATCAGTTTGCACCTTGATCTCAGGCTTCCCAGCCTCCAGAACTGTGAAAAATTGATTTCTGTTGTTTAAGCCACCTAGTCTATGATATTTTTATTATAGCAACCTGAACTAAGATAAAAAGGCCATCAGAATTTCAGGATGAGTTATACTGACCTAGCTACAAAGACATGAAATCAACTAGATGTCTTCTTCTGTCAGGAATTTAACGATTAAATATCTGAGTTTTTGTTTTTGTTGTTGTTGTTGTTCTCTAACATAGGAAACAAAAGTCATGACTCATCATAAAACACCTAAAGTTGTAATAGTTGTAACATTTTGCAGATATAAACTATAAATTTGTTCGTGAAATTATGATATACAGTTCATGTCAGAGACATGCCTAATGGATTAATTGTGCCAAACTGAAATACTAATATGCGCCAGAAACCTGTACAATCCAAGCAATGTTATGTTAGTCATTAGTGTAATCAATATACCCTAAGTTTATTCAATAATTTTCACCTGTATCAACTGCTAGGATAATAAGGTTCTTCCTCCTTGGTACTATAGCAAGAATATTTTGAGAATATTAAAATGTTAACTATGGATTACACTGAAGTATATTAGAATAATGTAATGTGAACTTAAAAGAATTATTTTAAGACACAAAACATTGCAAAACATGATTTATATACTTCTTATTTAGTCGTATATCACACTGAACTTATCCTTGGAAATATTGCCCTTAACCCCATGTTTTCCTTCTGGACTATAAATGCCATGAAGGCAATGACTACATCTCTACTGTACTACATTTTTCTGTTAAGTACAGTGCCTACCTCACAGGCTCCTTATGGATGAAGATCTAATGCATATTTAAATATCAGACTAGTTCATTAATAAGTAAGCTAGCATTTATAAAAATACTATGTGAACAAAACACTGAGCACTGCATTTTAATCTAATGCCCGATATTACTTAGAAAATCAGCACACACATATTCACACAGCTTTCTCAAACAGCAGTGCTGGACTAAGTTCTAAGAAAGTCAGCCTCTTTACCTGGAGACCTCTTTACAATGTGTCAATGCTCAGAACAATGCAGGTTACTAAACACGTTTTTAAAGTTAAAAGTTTTATTTAATATTGAAAAGGAACAAGGATGGAATTATATGTATATTTCATCAGGTGGTAAGAAGAGATCATAACTACAAAGATAATAAAATAACCACAATAAACACTACTATTTATCAAGGAGCCAAGGAGTGGTAGTTAATGTAGCAGTCACCCTAAGGATGTTATCCTATGTAATTTCTACATCTACCTTATGGATAAGGAAACTGATTTTAAGTGAAATGCAAAAAACTTTAACAATTTACTCAAAGTCACATGAGTAAGCAATAGAACTAAGATTTGACATCAGGTCTGTTGAATGCCCAAATTTTTGTATTTTCCACTATTCCACATGCCCTCAGTTATGTAAGATACTTGCAGAATAACATGGCAAATATAAGCTGCAATTGAAATTTAACATGTTTGTTTCTCTGATTGCAATTTTCATTTGGTGCCATTAAAAAGTAATTTTCTGTGAGTGAATTCAGTAGCAACTGTGATGATTTATCCAAAAAAGGTGAATTGCATATTTAGTAATAAATGTCTTTATATTACATAGAATACTTAACCCTTGAGTAGTTGATATAAAGGAAAGTTACTAGTTTGAACTGAAGGGGAAAATAAATTAAGACATGTTACGCAGTATAATGAAGAGAATACTCAATGTGACAAGAAAAACAATGTCTCCAAAGGACCATACAACAACCTTTTCAGTATTTCAAAATTTGACTAGCTCAAAGAAGTGTGATTAATGTATATAGGAATAATAAAAGTTATGTAACTAGAAATTAATCATATATTAATTCTTGTTATTTACTCATTTTCAGATTGCTCCATTATATTTTGTCCATATGAATGCTTATTGATTTTATTTTTCCTACATGCTTTAGAATTTTAGTTTGAAACTCAGTTACTGTATTTTTAAATATTCTCTTTTTACTCATTTCTATATATTACCGCGTTATAGTCATGCAGAATAAATTTTTCATTTGGTTTTCTGTTTGTGTTTTATTAAAAATTGTTTATTGGTACCCCATGGTGACACTGAACATACATATCAACCTAGCAGATAACTTAGCTCAAGTTCTGCCTACAGGTTCTACCTCTCATAGCCATAGGCATAAATCAGTTGAAATCTCATTTTGCGTGTCAGTGGTTCCTGTATGAGTCCCTAATTTCTTACGTAAGCTTGGTTTGTGTTCTACATGTTATTTTTGGTATTACATTATTTTTTAGCTCTTTGGACATTTTTCTGTACTTCTTTTTCTCACTTTTCTCATTATGGAGATGCGGCAGGTAAGAGCATATATTGGTTCCATTACTTCCTCACTATTCCCATTGCTTTAGTTCATTGTTTCCTACCTGTTGTAATGATATTGCAATCAGTTCCCCTTGAGAAGCCCTTTAGAGGCAGAATTGCATAGTTTTAAGGCTGATAGAATGGTGTAGAAAACTAGAAACAGATGAGTGTTTTGGGGTCAGTAAATGAATGGGACCAGTGTTAATATGGAAATACAAGAGGAGGAGCAAGGTAAAGAGCTTAGATAAGGAGCTCAGTTTTGAACTACAGACTTTGTAGAAGATTCAGACAACTCTAACTTGGATATAGCTTACAATATGTTTTCATTACTGTTTAATTAAAACAGAACTATTGTTGTACCAGAAAGCTTGCTTATTTGTTCTTGTTGGTCTTGTCTTTTATTCTGACCACTAATACTCTTTCATTATCTGTTTTTATATATTTTGTGTGTACGTGTGTGTGTGTGTTTGTGTGTGTGTATATTTAACATTAAATGAATTATTTTATAGGCCCTGGTTTCTTTGTATTCGTTTTTAATCATGTTAATATCAGCTTGGTAATTATACAAGGTTATTATAAAAATCAACAGGCTATACTTATCAAATAATCTGTAGAGCCCTGTACAAACTAAAAGCAGAGTTCTTTACAAAACTAAGATATTATTAAAATTAGTGGGTCATTTAGTCTCATATGTATTGATACTAAAGCTAGGTGACATTTTCAAGTACGATGAAATGTTCATTATTAACATACTTAGGCAGTGTCATTTATAATGAAGCTAAAGAATAGAGGTAATTCTTACTGCCTATTACAGGTCTTCTAAGGAATTGCGTAGCATCAATATTATTTTATTTTACTTTCATCATAGACTTCCATATAATTTTTCAGGGCCTCTTTGCACTTTGCATCGTAAAATCTAGATATCCTGTCTTGCTTTTTTTTTTTTTTCCACCAGCTAACAATACCTACCTCTGGGAAAGAAAAAAAAAAAAAAAAAAAAAAACCTTTGGCACAAAGCTTAATCAAATAGAAAATCAATTATAATGAATTAAAATGACTACAATGTATTTTAAAAATTACTTTTTGTGTTGCTACCTGTCTTAGCATCTATATTAGTTGCATGAAATAATGTTTTGGAAAATAGAGATTATAATTAATTATTAAATTTCATTTTCTGTTATAAGATTTACTAAATTTTTCCTATGATGCAAATTTTAATGCAGAAGTTCTCTCAAGGTTATTACTGCTAAACATTATATTTACTTTTCCTAATTATATTCATTTTATTTTGAGTTTCTCATATATGCATTCAGAATTACATCCCTCTCTTTCACTCTCATTTCTCTCTGTGATGACAATGCCACTTGCTAATGGCTGCTTCTTGGCATCCTCTCCTTCAGTCTGGCATTGCTGCCAACTTCTGACTTCAAGGAATGAAGTTCTTTTTCTCCTAAGCATCAGTTATTAACCTCGCATTTCCAGGAACACATCCAAATTTTATCCCCCATCCTGTATCAAGGTCTTCTTAAGTAACTGAAAATAAAAGTCATTTTTTCCTCAAGAGTCTTCTGACAACTTCTATAGATCTCTGCTCTGGCTACGTTTTCATATGAGGATTCAATAGCAGTACATTTCCACAAAAAACTATATTATCAATGTTACTGGTAATATGTTTATTAAATATTTGTTTTTGGTTTTTAAATCTAGAGAATTCTGATCAGAGAATAAAGGTGAATTTTACGCTGAATTTTTGCCTGGTATATAAACAATTTAAAAGTGAAAGTTATTGCATCTACAGCACATTCAGGACCTGTATTCCCTTCACCAGTTTTCACACTTTGAATAAAGCTTGGACATAGAAGAAAAGGAACGGAAGATTAGACGTATGGGGACACTTAAAACACACACACTCTGCCAGGCTGAAGTGAGTCTAGATGATGACAGTCAGTTTATCTTTCTATGATCATGTTTGGTTCTGTTCAATCTTTTACTTGAATTTGTTTGCCCCTTTTCAATAATATGCTATTTAAGAATCTTTTAATGAGAATGTTTGTATAGATACATTATCAGGCAATAGTTTTTAGTGTTTTTCATCAAAATTAACTTCCTTTTCTCCCAAGATGCACGGTCATAGTACATTTTCAAGGCTCTATTGCAGGTGGAGCAATGTGAATTCTGGCCCATGTGTTTGAAGAAATAGTAGATAATACTTCTACAGTGGAATAAAACAATCTCCCAGACACGTTTACCCTTCCTCTTCTCTCCTCCTTTATTTGAAAAATGAAGATGGCTTCTTTTGTTTGACTATGTGAATAAGATTAGGCTGACACTGGAAAACAATGCCAAAGATGGCAAAAGGTCTTCCAAACTGTATGCCACCAAGATTTTGTAAAACAGCCCCCAGTGACATGCACACTTTCAAAAAATGTTCTATTATGTTACATCACTAAAATTCTGGGGTCTATTTGTTACCACAGCCAATTTACACAAACTTAATGCAGTATCTGTGGCGCTGCTTCAGAAAGTGATAATTTATACTATAAATCTTAAGTACTTTGGAAATTTTATTTCCTTTATTACCAGCCTTTGAGGTTTTGCAATTTTGTGAGGTACTGTGATTGGTTGATTTTTTTATCCTGTGTTAAATGTTGTTTCAGCAGAGGATAGCACAGCTAATTGGTGGGAAGTTCAGTTCAAACCAGGAGTGCAACAAATGGCCAACAGCTATTGAATATCTGAAAATTAAGGTTTTCCCTTGGGAGAAAAGGGGCTAATTTGTATTCAATTATCTAATTAATGGTCACAAATCACCTCTGCCTGAAATGTTTACAATAAGAAGAAACCATTGTATATTAAGACGTAAAACATAGTTAATTTCTATTTCATTAGAGCTCTCAATGGTCCCCTGAGATCTGATTAAGCAATTTTATGGGCCTCAGGACCACTTCTAAGAATTTAACAACATTTAGGATGGGTTATAACCTAGAAGTTAGCAATTTATTATCAGTATTCTAATATGGTTTGGCTGTGTCCCCACCCAGATCTCATCTTGAATTGTAACTCCCACAATTCCCATGTGCCATGGGAGAAACCTGGTGGTAGGTAATTGAATCATGGGGGTGGATCTTTCCTGTGCTGCTCTCATGATAGTGAATAAGTCTCAGGAGATCTGATGATTTTAAAAATGGCAGTTTTCCTGCACACGCTCCCTTCTCTTGTCTGCCGCCATGTGAGATGTGACTTTCACTTTCCGCCATGATTGTGAGACCTCCCCAGCCATATGGAACTATAAGTCCAATAAACCTTTCTTTTGGAAATTGCCCAGTCTCAGGAATGTCTTTATTAGCAACGTGAAAATGGACTTATATGTCAACTTAATTTATCAAATAGTCAGCATAGAGGGAATAATCGGTATTTTTAAAGACTCATTTTCATAAAATATTCACATGGAATAAATTAATTTGAGTGAAGAACCTGCTGAATGATGGTGGATATAGATATACTTCTAAAAGGGCTATAAGATTCTACCGGTGGTTTCTAATAACCAGATCAAAAGTGATGGACATCTGCTTCTTGGAGTTTTGTTTTGATCCATCATAAATGTGTGTTTTATATGTCTGTGTAAAATACAAACATGTTAGATGAGTAAGTGTTTTATATTTGAGTGCAAAATTGCTTAGGGCTAAATATTGTCCTTAGGTTTCCATGTGGTTTTGCTAACTTCATTCGTCACTTCTGTAAAACATTTCTCTGCTGTAATTGTGTATTGCAATCTAGAATAAAAATGTCAGCTTGTGCTTTGGATACATTGTGTGAGCACCTCTATATTTTGAAATCTCCAGATTGTATCTTGTTCTCTGTGGCATATATGATAATAATAATTAATTCTTGAGGGATTGCTGTATGATATGCATTGCTCAGTGTGCATTACATTTCTTAACTCATGTAATACTTATTGAGGTTCTACAAAAGTGTATGCATTTTGCAAGTGTAGAAACTGACTTTTAGCAATGCCAAATATCTTGCTCGAGGTAACATGGATAGAAGTGATAAGGATGTAATTTGAGCCCAATCCGTCTAGAATCAGAATGCACTGTGCGTATTGACCATATTTCTTTCTATAAACATCTAAGTCAGCTTTGAGATATATTTTAGAGACTTTTTCCACATTCATTCAAAATTATAGAAGAGTAGAAGTAAATATGTTAAATCAGCTTTAACTACTGCACCAATATTTTCATAGACAATCTTTGGAAGATATTATAGATGATACATTTTTTCTGAAGAAACTTAAGAATGCTGCTCTTTCATCTCAGGCTTCTGATCAAAATCGCATACAAAAAATGGAAGGCATAAGAGTTCTAGAATATGTGTTTTTTTAATTGGCCAGGTTATTTTTTACAAATCAATGTAAAGCCAAATTTGTCCTGATGTGTTTCATTTATGTTCCTATTGCATTGCTCCTTCTTTAGAATAGAGGTTGTTTTTATCTTTATTTTGACCTATTTGTCAGAGACAGTTTCATTCCTTGCTCTCCCACTTAGTGCTTTTCACACATAGCATGTTATATAAACTCCTGGCCTCGCTCTTGCCTTGGTAGTAATAGCTGGTAAATCTCAATGGCAATAATAATATTGTTTATCTCATAGAATTATTAGAGATATTAAATAACTTTTCAGTTAAGTCACATTGCATAGGGCCAGAATAAAATGGGAGGCACAATAAATTATATTTAACAATAACAGGAATAGAAATTTAAAATCATTAACAAATGTTAATGTGTATCTTTTTATGGTTTAACGTTGAAAATTAACCACTGAAACTAACCTAAAACAGCAACCAATTTAAACTATTATCATGGCCTTTATAAATTACAACTTGAAAACAGAATAATTATCTCATGCTACCATTATTCCTTTAAGCCAGCTAAAACCATGTAGTGATGAATACAACTCCTTCTGCTCCCTGGAGACTATGATATTTCCTTAAACTTCTACTGAGCTTTCAATTACAAGGGAGAACAGAAACAGTGAAAGCCCTGCAGTACCGTATTACTCTATAGCTACTTGAGAGGGAATAAAAAAGGATACCAGGCCTGAATAATTATAGCAGGAACCAGATGATGAACTCACCAAGAGTCCCAGATAAATATTTCCAGTACTCAGAAAACATGAGAGGCTTTGTTAACTCATTTTCCAGTCAATTATTTGAAATGTCTTAGACAGCTTGAAAGTAAAGAAACATCCCAGAACTCATTACAATCTGCTAACTATGTTGTAAAGTTGTCATCCATATTGAGTGGTCTTGAGTGTCCCATAGCAGTCCATTATGGCATAGTTATAAAATTTATTTTTCTTCAGTCATATATATGTCAAGCTACTCCTCAGAAAAGAACGATTTACTTTCTGCTTAATTCCTACACTGTTGCTACTTTAAAGACTTAGTATTATTTGACTTGGTCAAGTTACTTTCTTCTCAAATAAATTCTGAAAATGTGATTCCTATAAAATTTTCCTTCAATAATTCCATCTTTTCTTCTATTACACTGTTAGTGGTTGAACAAATGGCATGATCATATTTAGTTTGACATAAATAAAATATCATGTATACAAATTACTATGTTTGGGGTTCTTTCTTCCTTTTCTTTTCTTTCTCTATTTTGTTGTTGTTGTTGTTGTTGTTAGTTTTTTCGTCACATTACAAAGGCAAAAAGTCAGATTTAGGGAGTTGCTAGTTAGAATAATTTCTTTTTTTTTTTTTTTTTTTTTTTTGAGGCGGAGTCTAGCTCTGTCGCCCGGACTGGAGTGCAGTGGCCGGATCTCAGCTCACTGCAAGCTCCGCCTCCCGGGTTCACGCCATTCTCCTGCCTCAGCCTCCCGAGTAGCTGGGACTACAGGCGCCCGCCACCTCGCCCGGCTAGTTTTTGTATTTTTAGTAGAGACGGGGTTTCACTGTGTTAGCCAGGATGGTCTCGATCTCCTGACCTCGTGATCCGCCCGTCTCGGCCTCCCAAAGTGCTGGGATTACAGGCTTGAGCCACCGCGCCCGGCCAGAATAATTTCTAAATAGGCTGAACAATACAGAATTATTAACTACTGGCAGTATGCTGTACAGCAGGTTTCTAGAATTTATTCATCTTGCATAACAAATTATTATACTGTTGAACAACAACTGCATCTTTCCCTCTTCACCAGTCTCTGGAAACCACCATTCTACTGTCCACGTCTATAATTTTGACCATTTAAGATAACTCCTACACATAGAATCATGTCATATTTGTTCATGACTACCTTATTTCACTTATCCTAATATCCTACAGGTTCATCCACATTGTTGCATATGGCAGCATTTCCTTTTTTGTCTTAATAATATTCTGTTGTACATATGTAACACATTTTCTTTATCCATTCATCTATCAATGAACTTTTAGATTGTTTCCATATCTTTTGTTTGTTCATTCATTTTTATTTGTTAATTTATTTTTATTTCAATAGCTTTAAGTTTGCCTATGGTTTTGGGGTATATAAATGAATTGTGTAATGGTGAAGTCAGACATTTTAGAGTATCTGTCACTCAAATAGTGTACATTGTACCCAATATGTAGTTTTTGATCCCTCAGTCCATTTCCACCATCCCTCCTTCTGAGTCTCTAACGTCCGTTATACCAATCTGTAAGCCTTTGTGTACCCACAGTTCAGCTGCCATTTATAAGAGAGAACATGGTATTTGGTGTTTCCATTCCTGAGTCACTTCATTTAGAATGATGGCCTCCAGTTCCATCCAAGTTGCTGCAAAAGACATTATTTTACTCTTTTTTTATGTCTAAGTAGAATTCTGTGGTGTATGCATACCACATTTTCTTTATCCACTGATTGGTTGATGGGCACTTAGGTTGGTTTCATATTTGTACAATTGTGAATTGTTCTGTGAATTGTGCTGCAATAACATATGCATACAGGTGTCTTTTTGATATAATTACCTATTTTCTTTTGGGTAGATATCCAGTAGTGGGATTACTGGATCGACTGGTAGATCTACTTTCAGTTCTTTGAAAAATCTCCATACTGTTTTCCATAGAAGTTGTAATAATTTACATTCTCACTAGCGTATATAAGCATTATCTTTTCACCACATCCATACCAACATCTATCTTTTTTTACTTTTTAATAAGTGCCATTCTGGCTAGGGTAAGGTGGTATCTCTTCGTGGTTTTAATTGTAATTTCCCTGAATATTAGTAGATTTTAATTAAATTAACTCTGAACTATATTAAGATATTAAATGTTAAATAGATATAGATCATTTTTATCATTTGTGTTGGCAAATTATACTTTTTTTTCATAGCACACTCAAGAAGTGTTGGTATTGAATATGTTCCAGATTGATGGTCTTCTCTTATATTTCCCTAATCAATGACTTTATAGGCCCTCATTTTGACTAGAGCATCATTCACCAATGAAAGTTTGGTTCTCAGTGTTTTTTAGGGAAAAATCCATTTTCCCCCTTTTTCCCACTTCTACAGGGTGCCTGCATTCTTTGACTTTTAAGCCCCTTGCTCCACTTCAGTTGGCAGTGGTGATTTGAGTTCTTACATTGCCTCACTATTCTCTTCTTCCTCCCTCTTCACTTTCATGGAAACTAGTGATTACGTTGGGTTCACTAAGATAATCCACTATTATCTCTCCACCTCAAGGTCATTAATTTAATTACATCTGCAAAGTCTATTTTGCCATGTAAGGTTACATAGTCACAGGTTCTAATTTAGGATGGAGGTATCATAGGAGGGGTCAATTATATGTATATATGTTCTTTTTTTCACTACTAATACTTACATTGTGAAAAATATTCTTGCTATATTCTAGCAGGTTAGTATGCATACATGTAAAATAAATCCTTTATTGTCCAAGAAAAATTGAAACCCAAATTTAAGAACTCAGTGAAAAAATAAAAGATCAGAGGTCTCTAATCATGTATTCTTATACAGATAAAAAATAATTTATACTTATCAAGGTCTTAATGTGCTTAGCATATATCAGAAATTGATGTCATATCTTAATAACACTTTTATCCTCACAACAAACTTATGAAGTAGGAGGTATTATTAACATTATTGTTTACTGAAAGGATACTGAAGCTAAGAACATTTATGCAAATTGTCCAAAGCTGGCAAGTAACAACCCAATCTGGTCTTAGTCTATGTGCTAATTATTATGTTAAACTTCTATCCTCTTAACAAGAAGACTGAGAATATTTAACCTTAACCACAAATAAAGGATATTGTAACCTAAGACATTAATGGAAGACATTTGTGGAATAGTGTGTGGCAATTTACTTTATTTTTAATATCTGTACACCCAAATATCTTAGAAGTTAATATATTCCATTTTTAGGTAGCCCACAATAGGAGGAGTGGAAGGACTTTGTGTTGTAGGGACAGATCCCTCATGAATACCTTCTTGCCTTTCTGGCAGTAATGAGTAGATTATCTCTCCATTAGTTATCGGAGGTCTGCTGCCATAACTAATGGAGTGAACTGGGTACATCATCCTCCTTTTCCTGCCTGCTCCTCTTTTGCTATATAACACAACTGCTCCTACTTTGCCTTCCTCCACAACAGAATGCTTCCTGAGGCCTTACCAGAAGCAGATGCTGGGGCCATGCTTCTTGTAAAGCAGAATCATGGGTCAAATTTTGACATCTTTTCTGGAAAGGTTATCCAGTTTCAGGTATTCCTTCATGCAATATAAAACAGATTAAGACAACCCACGATTCTCTTCTATATATTATTAACTTTTTTTATTATTATTATACTTTAAGTTCTAGGGTACATGTGCATAACGTGCAGGTTTGTTACATATGTATACTTGTGCCATGTTGGTGTGCTGCACCCATCAACTCATCAGCACCCATCAACTCATCATTTACATCAGGTATAACTCCCAATGCAATGCCTCACCACTCACCCCTCCCCATGGTAGGCCCCGGTGTGCGATGTTCCCCTTCTCGAGTCCAAGTGATCTCATTGTTCAGTTCCCACCTATGAGTGAGAACATGCGGTGTTTGGTTTTCTGTTCTTGCGATAGTTTGCTGAGAATGATGGTTTCCAGCTGCATCCATGTCCCTACAAAGGACACAAACTCATCCTTTTTTATGGCTGCATAGTATTCCATGGTATATATGTGCCACATTTTCTTGATCCAGTCTGTCACTGATGGACATTTGAGTTGATTCCAAGTCTTTGCTATTGTGAATAATACTGCAATAAACATATGTGTGTATGTGTCTTTATAGCAACATGATTTATAATCCTTTGGGTATATACTCAGTAATGGGATGTCTGGGTCATATGGCACTTCTAGTTCTAGATCCTTGAGGAATCGCCATACTATTTTTCATAATGGTTGAACTAGTTTACAATCCCACTGACAGTGTAAAACTGTACCTATTTCTCCATATCCTCTCCAGCACCTGTTGTTTCCTGACTTTTTAATGATAGCCATTCTAACTGGTGTGAGATGGTATCTCATTGTGGTTTTGATTTGCATTTCTCTGATGGCGAGTGATGATGAGCATTTTTTCATGTGTCTGTTGGCTGTATGAATGTCTTCTTTTGAGAAATGTCTGTTCATATCCTTTGCCCACTTTTTGATGGGGTTGTTTGTTTTTTTCTTGTAAATTTGTTTGAGTTCTTTGTAGGTTCTGGATATTAGCCCTTTGTCAGATGAGTTGATTACAAAAATTTAGTTTGACTGGATATGAAATTCTGGGTTTAAAATTCTTTTCTTTAAGAATGTTGAATATTGGCCCCCACTCTCTTCTGGCTTGGAGAGTTTCTGCTGAGAGATCTGCTGTTAGTCTGATGGGCTTCCCTTTGTGGGTAACCCGACCTTTCTCTCTGGCTGCCCTTAAGATTTTTTCCTTCATTTCAACTTTGGTGAATCTGGCAATTATGTGTCTTGGAGTTGCTCTTCTGGAGGAGTATCTTTGTGGTGTTCTCTGTGTTTCCTGAATTTGAATGTTGGCCTGCCCTACTACGTTGGGGAATTTCTCCTGGATGATATCCTGAAGAGTGTTTTCCAACTTGGTTCCATTTTCTCCCTCACTTTCAGGCACTCCAATCAGATGTAGATTTGGTCGTTTTACATAATCCCATACTTCTTGCATGCTTTGTTCATTTCTTTTTCTTCTTTTTTCTTTAGGTTTCTCTTCTCACTTTATTTCATTCATTTGATCCTCAATCACTGATACTCTTTCTTCCAGTTGATCGAGTCGGTTACTGAAGCTTGTGCATTTGTCACGTATTTCTCGTGTCATGGTTTTCATCTCTGTCAGTTCCTTTATGGCCTTCTCTGCATTAATTATTCTAGTTATCAATTCTTCCACTCTTTTTTCAAGATTTTTAGTTTCTTTGCACTGGGTACTTAATTCCTCCTTTAGCTCTGAGAAGTTTGATGGACTGAAGCCTTCTTCTCTCATCTTGTCAAAGTCATTATCCGCCCAGCTTTAATCCATTGCTGGTGATGAGCTGTGTTCCTTTGCAGGGGGAGATGCGCTCTTATTTTTTGAATTTCCAGCTTTTCTGCCCTGCTTTTTCCCCATCTTTGTGGTTTTATCTGCCTCTGGTCTTTGATGATGGTGACGTACTGATGGGGTTTTGGTGTGGGTGTCCTTCCTGTTTGTTAGTTTTCCTTCTAACAGTCAGGACCCTCAGCTGTAGGTCTGTTGGAGATTGCTTGAGGTCCACTCCAGACCCTGTTTGCCTGGGTATCAGCAGCAGAGGCTGCAGAAGATAGAATATTGCTGAACAGCAAGTGTACTTGCCTGATTCTTTCTTTGGAAGCTTCCTCTCAGGGGTGTACTCCACTGTGTGATGTGTGGGGTGTCAGTCTGCCCCTAGTGGGAGATGTCTCCCAGTTAGGCTACTCAGTGGTCAGGGACTCACTTGAGCAGGCAGTCTGTCCGTTCTCAGATCTCAACCTCTGTGTTGGGAGATCCACTGCACTCTTCAAAGCTGTCAGACAGAGTTGTTTGCGTCTGCAGAGGTTTCTGCTGCTTTGTTGTTGTTGTTGTTGTTGTTGTTGTTTAGCTGTGCCCTGTCCCCAGAAGTGGAGTCTACAGAGACAGGCAGGGCTCCTTGAGCTGCTGTGAGCTCCACCCAGTTCCAGCTTCCCAGGGGCTTTGTTTACCTACTTAAGCCTCAGCAATGGCAGGCGCCCCTCCCCAGCCTCGCTGCTGCCTTGCAGTTAGATCGCAGACTGCTGTGCTAGCAAAGAGGGAGGCTCGGTGGGCGGGGGTGGGACCCTCCCGGCCAGGTGTGAGATATAATCTCCTGGTGTGCCCGTTTGCTAAGACCCTTGGTAAAGCGCAGTATTGGGATGGGAGTTACCCAATTTTCCAGGTGTTGTGTGTCTCAGTTCCCCTGGCTAGGAAAAGGGATTCCCTTCCCCCTTGCGCTTCCCAGGTGAGGCGATGCCTCGCTCTGCTTCAGCTCTCGCTGGTCAGGCTGCAGCAGCTGACCAGCACTAATTGTCTGGCACTCCCTAGTGAGATGAACCCAGTACCTCAGTTGAAAATACAGAAATCACCTGTCTTCTGTGTCGCTTGCATTGGGAGCTGGAGACTGGAGCTGTTCCTATTTGGCCATCTTGCTCCGCCCCTCCATATTATTCACTTTTAATGAACTATTTAGAAACCTGAACTTAAGGTTTGTATTATCTTTGAATTTCTGCATACACATTCTGCTTTCTTAATGCAGTGCTTCTGTTCCACCTTTTTCTTCTGTGTCCCCTATTTCTTATCTATAAGAATTAAATTTTGACATGTAGATTGTCATTGACTCCTGTCCAAAACTTTGGCAGTCTACTCTCATTTTCTCCTACAGTACTCTGGATTTACCTGTCGTATGTGTTATTGTCTATTCAGCAATTCTTTTTGGCTGCCTTTCCTATTACACTATAAACTAATTGAATACAGCAATCTTGCTTTCTTAATTTCCATTGGATTTCTTGTGTTTGGCTAGCTAAATAAATATTTGTTAAATAAATAAATAAATAAATAGGTATTAAATTACCATATTCTAGCTCATGTTGTCTCATAAAATCCAAGATTATCTTATTAGATTGAGGTAGCAGTATACATTAAGCAACTGATTGAAATTTTTGAAACTATCATACATTTACTTTAGATTGCAGATGTTGGAATTTAAATTCAGCTACAAGAATTAAGTAATTACTCATGTTAACTGAATAAGTCTTTAATACATGTTAGTATATCTAAAGAATTGTATTACCGGTATTTCTGGAAATGCTGATAGTTATGTTGAAGAAACTTTAAGTTTAATTAAAATTTGAGCACTTGTTTTTGTCACTGAAAAAAATTTAGCTAATCTTTATTACATGCAAGAAACTAAGAAATTAAAAATGTGTGCATCTAGAGACCAAATAGGAAAAGGACCTACAAAAATTGTTTAAATAAGAGGAAAAAACATATGTCTAAAAGAAAATATTCAGAGATGCTAAAAGTTGATATCCATTCCCTCTTTACTTTTTGTATTTATAGGCAAATTTTGGAATTTATATATTTGCAATTTATATATATAGACAAATATTATCATTTATTTTCTTAACCTAATGATATGTGCACTAGAGGAGCATAGACAGAGATAACGGCAAATTGAGCCAAAAGTGTTTTCCTGGTGTGTTAGTTAAGATTCAGCTGAGAAACAAAATGAAGAGGATATATCGATATATATATATATGTATCTCCATCCATACACACATACAGATACATATGTGTGTGTATATATATAGTGTGTGTGCATATATATATATAGTGTGTATATATATGTAGATCCTTCTCTCACTGTATATATTTATTTATGTATATATATATACACACACACACACAGTCAAGGTTAAAATCTGCAGGGTAGGCCAGTTTTGTGTGTGTGTCTGTGTGTACATATATACACACAGACACACACATACAGAGTCAAGGTTAAAATCTGTGGTGTAGGCCAGCTGACTACAGACCAAAGAAAGTGTTACAGAGTCAGTCCAAGGGTGGTCTTCCAGCAGAATTCTTTCTTCTTCCAGAGAGGTCAGTCTTATTCTATTAAAACCTTCCACTGATTTGATGAGGCCCACTCACATTATGGAGTGTCATCTCCTTTACTCAGAGTCTACAGAATTAAATGTTAATCTTAGCTAAAAAGCACCTTTACAGAAACATCTATAATGATAACTGATCAAACATTAGTCACCACAGCCTAGTCACATTGACACATAAAAATAAATATACAATTTTCTTACATCCTCATCTATGATTTTACTTTTAACAAATCATATCAAGATCTTCCTTCATACTGCAAATCTCCTTCTACCCTAAGAATTTCTATGAATTTAGATGATTTATAAAATAGAACTGATAGCTGCATAGTTCATCCTTTTATTTTATTTTCACTTATTCCTTCTTTAATATCTTCCTTTATTTAGATACAAGTTTCTAATCTATGTCCTTTTGTCTATCTCTGAAGAAGATCTCTTAACATTTCTTGAAAGGCAAGTCTGTGGGCAACAAATTCACTCCCTGCTTTTCTTGAGATGGAGTCTCACTCTGTAGCCCAGGCTGGAGTGCAGTGGCACCATCTCAGCTTACTGAAACCTTTGTCTCCACGGCTCAAGCAATCCTCCCACCTCAGCCTCTCAAGTAGCTGGGATCATAGGAGTCTGACATCTGCCCAGCTAATTTTTATTTTTTGCACAGATGGCATTTCTCCCTGTTGCCCAGGCTGATTTTGAACTCCTGGGCTCAAGTAATCTGATCATCTTGGCCTCCTAATGTTCTGGGAATGTAGGTGTGAGCCACCACACCTGGCTTTTTTTTTTTTCTTTTCCTTTTTTTTAGACAAAATCTTGCTGTGTTGCCCAAGCTGGAGTGTAGTAGCGTGGTATTGGATCACTAAAACACAACCTCTACCTTGCAAGTTCAAGTGATTCTCGTTCCACAGTCTCCTGACTAGCTGGACCACAGGCACGCACCCCAGCAGTCAGCCAATTTTGTATATTTAGTAGAGATAGGGTTTTACCATGTTGATCAGGCTGGTCTTGAACTCCTGACCTCAAGCGATCTGCCTATCTTGGCTTCCCAAAAAACTGGGATTAGAGGTGTGAGCCACTGTGCTTGGCCATGGCCCATTTTTTGTTTGAGAAAAGTTTTCTTTCCCCTTTGAAGAATAATTTTACTGTATACAGAATTCAAGATTGGTATTCCTCCCTCCCCCCACCACCATCTCAATATTTAGGTATTTTATTTCACTCTTTCTCCACTCTTTACTTGCTTGCATTGTTTCTGAGAAGTCCTATGTAATTCTAGGCATTTAGTATAATTAGGTGCAGGGTTTTGTCTTTTTTTTTCTTTTTTTTAAGCATTTGTTCTACTTAGTATTTTCTGAGCTTCCTGGATCTTTGATTTGATGCCTGACATTAATTTGAATAAATTTGAGCCATCATTGCTTCAACATTATCTTTTGTTCCTTTTTCTCATCTACTTCTGGTATCATCATTTAATGTATGCCATACGTCTTGTAGTTGTTCCAAAGTTTTTGGATATTCAGCTTCATTTTTTATCCCAGTTTCTTTTCTCTTTGCTTTTTACTTTTGGAAGTTTCTACTGACATAACCTCAAGATGACTAAATCTTGCTTCAGCCAGGTCCAGTCTATTAATGTGCTCATCAAAGGCATTCTTCATTGTTATTACAGTGTTTTAAAATTCTAGCTTCTCTTTTAATTCTTAGAATTTTGATTTCTGTACTTACATGATCTATCTGTTCTTGAGTGTTACCTGCTTTAGACTACATCCCTTAGCATATTAATACTAGCTTTTTTTTTCCTGGTCTGATAATTCTAGCATTCCTGATACATTTGTATCTGGTTCTGATGTTTGCTCTATGCCTTCAAATTGCACTTTATACCTTTTAGTACCCTTTGCAATATTGTGAAAAGCTGTACAATGATGTATGAAATCAAAGGAACAATGACAGGTAGACCTTTAGTGATGTTGTGCTAAGATGTGGGAAAGGAAAAGTATCTGTAGTCCTATAATTAGGTCTCAGTCTCTTAGGAAGTCTGTGTTCCTGGACTGTGAACTTCACAAATGCTTCTCAGTCCCTCCCCCTCCTTAAGTGAGACAGGAAGGCTAGATGGTCCTGGAATTTAGTGTGTCCTTTTCTCTAGGTCAGCTGGGTTTTGGTAAAAATCATTTCTCTTAAGGGTAGACCTTATTAAGAAGAACAGAATGTTCTGAGAAATCTGCTCTGGGCATATTTCTAATGGCTTTCTCATTGCGAGGAACCTACTAAGACTCTTGGAGTTGAAACTCACAAAAGTGTTGGGTTTTTCACAAGACTGGCTTTCTCTGGAGTTTTTAAACTTAGACTTGTCTGCACTGAGCCTCCAGCAGTTTGTCAATTACAGTTGCGGTTTTTCTACCCTAGTACTGGTTTTTATGTGGAGGTTTCTGCTCATGGATCCCTTTTCCATTAAGTTGTGATTTTTCCTATTATATGTGTGTCTCTTGAATTTTGGGGGCAAGCAGTTTGTGACCTCATTTTTCAAACAGATACTGAAAGAATTGTTGATTTACAGTTTTTTATTTACTTATTCTTAGGGTGGAGTGATTACTCTTAAGCTCCTTATATGTCACAGTGGAAACTAGAAATACTATTTCATGGTTTTAGCAGGTGATGGTCAGTTAGAAACAGAACAATATATTCGTCAACTTTCTTGAGACAGTGCTTAGAATTCAGTCATGTAAAATGGTGACCAAACAGAAACATTTAATTATAACTATTATGACACTGGCAGTAAATGTGTTGCAGTTGGAATTAAGATGCTGACTATCATATGACTCTAAGCATCCTTTCATAATAACAGATTCTTGTCTAATACACTACCTATTGCCATCAGTTATTTCAGACTTCCAGGTAAGGCAGTGACTGACCATGTGCATTGAAATTGTCTCTTTAGACGAAAGAAGGACAATTAGAAACAAGAGCACAAAGCCTCCTTCTGTTAAAACTGATATATATATATAAATGGAAAATGTACTAGAAAATTTCAAACTAAAAAAAGGGCCTCTACTATAAATTGTCTCTGGCAGAAAAAAAGTTAAGAAAGGGCACACAGGTTGAATACACCAATATTATTTACATGTATTTCAGAAATACATATACAGAGGAGAAAATAAAAAAAAAAAAAAAACAAAAAAACCCCAAATATCTCCAATGTCATAATGAAGGAAGCAGGAGATTAAAAGTCCCATGTCAAATTTTCATCACTTATGGAAAATAAATTTTACTATAAGTGATTATACCCTATCAGTGTCATTACCCTGCCTACACCTTGTCAGTAACTGGAGCCTGATGATTCAAAATGGATTTTGGGTAAAAATTTACTCAAAATTGAGAGGCAATTTCTATACAAATATCACATACTGTGCATTGTGAATAATAAAATCCAGAATTATTCTAAAAACAATTAAAGTAGAGAGAACAATAAACCCCACCAATTTATGACTTTCCATATTCCAATCACCTAGCAGTAGTAAAGCAGATAGAAAACAAGGCTATCTTCCAATGACCAAGGCTACCCATGAGCAGTATTTAAACAGAAGTTCTAAAGGTAAAATATAGGCAAGGCTAACATGAAGAGGAAAGGATATCAAAGAACAGAGTCATACGTATCTAGCCAGAAATGATGGCTAGATAGGGCTACCTATGTCGGAGATATGTCGAGTGAAATGGTGTGGCAATGATGCAAAAATACTACAGCAAATGAAAATAAAATTAGAAATCCTAAAGAAAAACGCAGAACTAACCAAAGAAACCTGTCTGAAAGAACAATTATGCTTCAAAAAACATAATTTTTCTCTAAATGAATGTTTCTCCTCACAAATGTAACAAATAGAAAAATACCTTTGTGAACTGAGAGTTTAGGATGAAGCCAGAAACATTTTTTAATAAAAGGGGAAATGAAAAGAAGAGCAAAACCATCTTATCACACAATTAGCAAATGAATTAGGACTATGAGGAGCAATATACACAGATGAAAACCATAGGTGTCATTAAAATCACAACTATTCATTTCATTTTTCAGTTTAAGGAATTTTTATCTGAAGATATGAATCTATTTCTACTTCTAATTATTCTGTATTTTTATGGAATCTTAAATATTTTGTGATTCCTTTTGAAAATTCTTTTCAAGAAATATATACTTTCTCAAGATTGATTGTTTTACCATCCACTTTTCACTATTTCTGGCATTTCTCTCAATAAACATGCTTTGGCTTTAGAGGTTTTGAGATGATAACACACATGCACACATATTCACACATGGATTTAACACACGGAATTTGCCTAGTTTTGTCAAGAAATCAAACATTTGCTTTGTTTTTGGCAGAGTAATCTATATTTCTCTTGTGGACCTGCTAATTTGACTTGGCAACCTAAGAATATACTCATATGTTTTATAAAGGTAGTCCACACTTCTGCCTAAACTTAACTTTTTTTATGAATAGTATGCGTAAAAATTCACTTTAAAAAATGGGCTTTTGGATTACAAGTACCATATTTTCATACAGATTAATACATATGATGTGGCAACCAGCGAGGTATACTTTTATATAAATCCAGAAGAGTATGCCATGTATATAGTTATTATAGCTAAAAAGCTACTGATTTCAACAAAGCTGTATGAATTTCATGACCTGTATTTACAGATTCCACTATTAATATAACTTTGCTGTTCTCAGTATAAAAGCTAGGAAATGTATAAACATTGCTACAGATAGAAAAAAAAGGGAAGCGTATACCATAACTCCTTATTCACAAAAATGTATAATGATTAGAAAAAGGAGAAAGACAAACACAACAAGAAATGTCTAATGTACAAAGTGACCTGTGCCTGTTGTCTTTTATTTTTCCATTGTCTAACAATGAAAATTAAGTTTACATATTTAAATGTAAGTAAACTTTAGTTTACCTAAATAAACTAAGTTTCCCAAATTATGATGTTCATAAATTGCAGGGTTTTAAACCACTCTTTCCAGTGTAATACTCAAAGTCCCCCTGATACATTTTTTGAAATCAGGACATTTACATTCAAGGAGCAAGTCTTTCAATTTGTGACCAATAAACTTTCAGAGGGTCATCTGTAGAAGGAGTTGGTGGAAAAAAAATCATTATTATTCTATTCTGTTAGTCACTAATGATAGCCACTCTTCTGAAAGAAGCAGTAGATATGAGGTTTTGTGAAGACTAGGGGAGGACAAATGACAAATTTACAGTTATGGACTTGCTTTTCATTTCTCCTGCAATAAGTAATGAAAAAAGTAAGAGATAGCAAGAAGAGTTTCTATAACTGTAATTCCATTCCTATGCCTGTGACTTACTATCAATAGTACAGGAAAAACTGTAGGGGAATATACATAAAGGGGTTAATTATATATTAATTGTGTTGCAAAAACAACCACCAAAATGTTCAACTTGCTGATTGACCTAGCAGATTATGAATAACAAGTCAACTTATAATTTCCATATTAAGACTGTTCTTAAACTAGCATAAGGTCAAGCACCACTCTTATAAAATACAGTTACAGTTTTCTTTTATCTAATATATTATGCTTCATTACTCATGACTTGGTTATACACCAGAGAGAAAATGTCAAAATGCCATACCTGAAACACTCTTGAATGGAAGAGAGCACATTTTTGTAAAAGAAAGGAATATGTTGCAATTTGAGTATACTTTCAGTGACTTTTCATTTTTTGTTTTCGTTCTCTTCATTAGTTATAGAATATTTTCATCTCCTTTCAATTTACTATCTTAGTAAATTTTTTTGTTTTTAAATTTTTTAAGAGATGGGGACTCACTATGTTGTCCAGTCTGGCCTCAAACTCCTGGGCTCAACCAATTATCCTGTGTTATCCTCCCAAGTATCCTGAGACTATAGACCATTATAACCAGTTATTCTTAGTAAATACTCCATGCAACACATTCTAATACTTCACTTGCCTAGAGCTGATTCAGTATTCCTTGTATATAACTGTTTTTTAGAAATTGTAAAACCACTTCTCATTCTGGAGATAGATTCAAACATTTAAAATATATATACTATTGATGGAGAGCAAATAATACTAAGCCAACTCTATAATCAAGAAAAAATTGCATCACATTATTACATAAAACTCTCTTTTCATAAAACCACAGCTTTCAAAGTTGAAACTTTTCTCAGTAATCTTTAACCACGTGCTTGAATCTGTTTTAAATTATCTCAAGCAGTTAAACACCCTTGCAAATTCAGAAACTGATTTTCTAGACAAACTCCAGTAGTGGACACAATAGTAGACAGATAAAAAATCAAAAATGGGTAGGTTCATAGTGTCACCCAAACTCATAGGAAATAGAGCAGATTTCAGAGCATTTTCAGTAGTGGTCTATGCAAGAGACTCTTCAGTTGCTAAGTTTAAAGACTGATACATAGTAGGTTGTTAAAATGAATATTGATTAAATGAATGAAATAAATGAATAAATAACTGAATCAGTCCCTGAATAGATACTTTAATAGAATGATAATTAGGAACAAGGTGGGGAATTGGTAAGTAGACTTTCTTAAGAGCAACTTTCAGCATTTAAGAATGACTCTCAGACTGTTCCCATATGCTGTTTTAAGAGTAATTATAAAGTGATAAAGTGACACCAATATTTGGCAATAGATAAAAAACATAGTAATATATCATTTCTGTGAAGAAAGGATTTTTTAAACTCTCCAAGTATTTTTTCTTTTTTTGCTCTCTCTCAAACCACTAATTTAATAACAGGAAGAACAGAATAAATCATATTTCTGGCCAGTCACTCAGATATGATATATCCCTGATCACTATGCTTTTCACAGCTTTTATCTGGCATTATCAGTGACCTTCAGATAGACTGGAGTTTCCTTTAAGCCAAAACTGATTATTTTTGTAAATATTTACCATTTAGGGCCTGGTTCCATGCAGAATATCTTAGGTAAAGTTCTATTGAATTTTTCAGTAAGGATGAAAGGCAACATTCTCAATGTCCTTAACAAATAACAAGTAAGACTCCAAAGATGATGAAACTGCATTGAAAAATATATGACTGTTGTGTGAGTACATATACAGATTCTTCTGTGAGTACATATACAGAGAAGACTAACCCTCATGTCTTGATGTTATCTATACACAGAACAAAAGTAGGTACATAACATTGGATTTTCCCCTATTATAAAAAGGTCTATGTTTGATTTGTTTACTCAGTGTGAAAATAGTAAAATTATATAAGAATATGAATTGACTGCTGTATTTTGAAGAGTAAACAAAACCTGGAACAAAAGGTACTATCCTGAGTTTATTACTACCCGACAAACGGAGATTCATTTGACAGATTCTAATCAAGATGGTCATCTCCTCCTGGCACTACTGCTGAGGCTGGAGGATGACATTTTATTAAATTCATATGCTAGTGAATTGTCAGCACTTATTTTGCTTGTATGTTCTGCTGCTTTCAGCGTTATTGATCATGAAATTTTAATATAATGCTTGGAAACGTATGCCTGCATTTCAAGAGCAGCCTCAGATTGATTTAGACCTTAGCTGCCCCCAAGAGAGTAGTCCACTGGTTTGTGTGTAATTCTTCTTTTCTTTTCTTCATTAATTTTTCTACCTCTTCTTATCCTCCCTCACCTAATTCTTCCTTCCTCTATTCTCCTAGAAACAAAGTATGTTTGTGAACAAAAGAAACACTCCAAATATGATTTGGTTTAATTTGTAATATCTATACTACTCCGGATATTCATATCTGAGAAAGTTTGTATAACTGAGCCATTTATGGTAACTCATTAACATTCACCTATATTTAAACATTAGCACAACATGCTTCTTTTCCTGCATTATACATACATTTGTAGCACTGGTTATGATCAAATCTCTTCTAATTTAGCTCACACAAACAATAAAAATGTTCTATTAACTCATATAAGTGACTTCCTAAATAAGTCATTTTATTTAATTTTGACAAAAATGGCATTTGATCAAATTCCATTTTTTATGGCTTTAGAATTCAGATTTTTAGTGGCCTTTTGAATGATATCTTTTCCTTTGGTAGTTTGAAGTCATTTTCTCCCCCTCCTCTCTCTCCACATTGATGCTGGCAGAAGAGGACCATTGCTTGTCTTTACTTGTGTTACTCTTATAATAAGATTGCAAGTCTGTTCAGTACATCGATTTTTTTTCCCCAACAACTTGATTACTGCAATTCCCTGTCAGCTGGCCACTTTTCAACTACTATATCAAATTGCAATATGTACAAAGCCTGTAAGACTGCTGGTCTGCAACCAGATAGTGAGAGAAAGCAGAATCAGCTTACTTCCTTTCCTCTAGTCTCTTGTAGCGGGGGCTTAACACAGGCTGTAATCTCTTTGAATATAAGAACAATTTTTATGTCTAATATAGTTTGGATGTTTGCTCCATCCAAATCTCAAGTTGAAATGCTGTTCTCAATGTTGGAGGTGGGACTTGGTGAGGGAAGATTGGATTATCGGGGTGGATCCCTCATGAATGGTTTAACATCATCCTGTTGGTGACGAGTGAGTTCTCCCTTAATTAGTTCACAAGAGATCTGGTTGTTTGAAAGAGTCTGGGACCTTCCCCTTCTCTCTCTCTTGGTCCTCTCGCTATGTGATGTGCTGGCTCCCGTTTGCCTTCTGCTGTGATTGTAAACTTCCTGAGGCCTCACCAGGAGCAGAAGCCATGTTTCTCTCACAGCTTGCAGAACTGTGAGCCAAAAACAAACAAACAAACAAAAAAGCCACCTTTTTTTCTTTACATGTTACTCAGCCTCAGGTGTTCATTTAGAGCAATGCAAATGGACAAACAGAATGTCATTATGGTAAAAAGTTTTAAAGACCATAGCATAGTAGCATTGATGTAACCTACAACACTCACAAACACACAAAATCTGTCCTTTTTACAAGTTGGCTATCAGGGTTCTAGCGACTAAATTTAATTGTAATAAGCATAAAGATGTTAAAATGACCCACAGTTTCACTGTGAATGTTCCAAGTGAGTAGCCTGTATCAGAAGCATTTGTGTGTCCAACAAATCACCTTCCATTTAACACAATCAATGAATAAATGAATAAAAGGAATGAATCGAAAGAGTAACATGTATGGGAGAAAACTGAGATCTATTCCAAAAGAAATTCCAGAATCTGGTTTTGAAATATTGGTCTCAGAATAATAGAAAAATTCTACTTGTATACATTTATTAAACATACATATAACTTTAAAAGATCATTTTTAAAGATAAAGTGTGTTAAATATTAAAATAACAATAAATTAAAGGAGGAACATATTTTAAAATACTTCTGTTTAATAGCAGAGTGATTAATATCATTACCATATACAGAAATATCATTAAAAATGTAAGGAAAACATACATTTACTATTGGATAACTTAATAAAGAAAAAAATCAAGAGGTCTTATCATTCCTAAAGAAAAATGTATCTCTTTCTTAGAAGAGTACACAAGGTTGGAAACTTTGAGATACATCTTTCACATAGGAAATTAACATACTTAAAACATATGAAACATGGTAATTACTAGGTTAATACTAAAATATTAACCTATTTTACTACTTTTATCCCAGCATGCCCTGAATGTTTATATAACCTGTAGCATTTGTACCATTTACTTTTCTGAACGTAGCATCTGTCTAAACAGTTCTGAATCCTGAAACAATTCTGAGGCTAAAGGTGTTCGATACAGAATTTTGTGCCTGAGTATTGCTAGTGGAATTATACATTGATATTTGTTTGTTTTTTCACACGTTAATTCACTTATTCAAAAAATATGTATTTTATGCCAAATATGTTTTTTATTTAATTTTTAATTTTAGTGGGTACCTAGTGGGTGTATATGTTTGAGGGGTACATGTGATGTTTTGTTACAGGTATACAATGTGTAACAATTACACCAAGCATTACCTCAAGCATTTTTCATTTCTTTGTGTTGTAATAGAGTCATTCCAACTCCACTCTTTTGTTATTTTAAAATATGTAATAAAGTGTTGTTGACTATAGTAACCCTATTGTTCCGTCAAATACTAGATCTTATTCATTCTCTCTAAATATATTTTTGTAACCATAAACCATCCTCACTCTCCGTCCCCACTAACTACCCTTCCCCACTTCTGATGATCATCATTACACTCTAGCTCTACGACTTCAGTTATTTTAATTTTTAGGTACCAACGTATGAATCAGAACATGGAAAATTTGTCTTTCTGTGCCTGGCTTATTTCACTTAGCAGTTCTATCCATGTTGATGCAAATGACAAAGTTTCATTTTTTTCTGTTGCTGAATAATATTCTATTGTATTTATGTACACATTTCTTTATCTATTCTTGGTTGAGAAACACTTAGGTTGATTCCAAATCTTGTCTAGTGTGAATCAAGCTGCAAAAATAACAAGAGTGCAAATATCTCTTTGATATATTGATTTCCTTTCTTTAAGGTATACCTAGCAGTGGAATTACTGGATCATATGGTAGTTCCATTTTTAATTTTTTGAGAAACCTCCATACTGTTCTGCATAGTGGTTGTAGTAATTTACATTTCCACCAACTGTGTATAAGGGTTCCCTTTCTCTACATCCTCACCAGCATTCAATTTCCCTGGTCTTTTGGATGCAAGTCCTTTTAATTTGGGTGAGATGATGTCTCATTGTAGTTTTGATTGGCATTTATCTGATGATTAATTATATTAAGCACTTTTCCATATACCTGTTGGCCATTTGCATGTCTTGTTTTTTAAAATGTCCTTTCAAATTATTTGACTATTTAAAAAATGCATTATTAGATTTTTTTCCTATTGACTGTTTTTTTAGATGTTTTAATATATTCTGGTTATTAATCCCTTGTCAGATAGAGGGTTTGCAAATATTTTCTCCTATTCTGTGGACTGTTTCTTAACTTTATTGATTATTTCTTTTGCTGAGCAGAAACTTTTTGACTTGATGAGATCTCATTTGTCCATTTTTGCTTTGGTTGCTTGTGTTCTTGAGGTATTACTCAAGAAACTTTTGCCCAGGCCTGGTGCAGTGTCTCACACCAGTAATTCCAGCACTTAGCGACCCCAAGACAGGATAATTGTTTGAGGCAAGGAGTTTGAGACCATCCTGGGCAACACAGTGAGACCTCATCTATACATTTTTTTTTTTTTTTTTAATTAGCTAGGTGTGGTGGCATGCTCCTATAGTCCTAGATACTTGGGAAGCTGAGTCAAGAGAATCACTTGTGTCCAGGAGTTTGAGGATGCAATGAGCTATGATGGCACCATTGCAATCCAGCCTGGGCAACAGAGAGATACCCTATCTCTATTTGAAAAAATAATAATAATTAATATTAATATTAATAATTTAAATGAAGAAATAAAGAATTAAAATTAATTTTTACTCAGATCCATGACCTGCAGAGTTTCCCCAGTATATTATTTTAGTAATTTCATAGGTTCAGGTTTTAGTTATAAGTATCTAATGCATTTTGATTTGATTTTTTGTAATATGACAGGAGACGAATGTCTAGTTTAATTCTTCTGCATATGGATATTCAATTTTCCCAGCACAATTATTGAAGAGACTGCCCTTTCTTCCATTTATGTTTTTGGCACTGTTGTCAAAATGAGTTCCCCATAGATGTGTGGATTTATTTCTGGCTTCTCTTCTCTGTTCCTTTGGTCTGTATGTCTGTTTTTATGCCAGTACCATGCTGTTTTGTTTATCATAACTCTGTCATACAATTGAAAATCAGATAATGTGATTCCTCCAGTTTTGTCCTTTTTGCTCACTAAGGCTTTGGCTATTCTGAGTCTTTTGTAGTTCTATATAAATTTCAGATTTTTCTTTATTTCTCTGAAGAATATTATTGGCATTTTTATTGGAATTACATTGAATCTGCAGATTACTTTGGGTACTTATGGATATTTTAACACTATTGATTCTTCCAATTCATGAACATGGAATACCTTTAGACTTTTTGTGTCCTCTTCAATTTCTTTCAGTGTTACATAGTTTTCATTGTAGAAATCTTTCACATCTTTGGTTAAGTTAATTCCTAGGTATTTTATCTGTGTCTCTTGTCAATGGGATAACTTTAAAGTTTCTTTTTCAAATTGTTACTGTTGGTATATAGAAATGTTACTGATTTTTCTGTTGATTTTGTATCCTGTAACTTTACTGAAATTACAGAAATGCATTTAACTAGGGCAAGTACTAGATAGAGGAAAACAATGTGAGGGTTAGAAAGCCTCTAGCCTGTGGGACAAGGGATAATAAGGAGGTACTATGCAAGTAGGAAAAACTGCATAAAAGATTTGAAATCCAAACTGAGTCTAATGTACAAATTAGATTTGGTGAGAGAAAATATAGAGTGTGGAGAGTCCAACAGCAAGGCTTGATCTAAGATTTCTAGCAAGACATTAATTTGATTGGAAAATGGCAAGGGGTAAGCCAAAGGTAGGAATGTTTGATTTATTAATGTGATTCAAGGAAGCTCATGTAGGATTTTATGTAAAAGCTGACATAATGATGATTGTTTCAGTGATAGTAGAATTTTTCATTAAATAATTTATTAAAAGTAGATAATCCCAATAGATGGCAGGAGACTGGTTAGTAGATTATCATGATAATAAAGATAAAAAAAGATGAAGCCCTATTGAAGATACTGGATTTTGAAATTGTACTTCCTTATAAATTTTTCGAATACTTATTTTTTTTAGAATTGTTTAGGATGATGTTAACTTTTGATTATAAGTTTACATCTATGAAACAGCTGTTGCTGACATCTCTATATAATATATATCTATGACAACAAAGACAGAAAAGGCCCAAAGTGATCAGAGGCTGGTAATTTATTCTTTTAAATTATTTTAGCTAAAAAGGAGAATAATAATAAGGTATCAAATCTTTACATTTTTACTCTATACTTAATTGTTTTTCTCTTTGTGAGTAGGTTAGCCACCACACCATAACATGGTTTCCTTCAGTGTTGCTATATGTGATTTGAGGCTACACAGTATAAGCCCCATAAGAGTTTCATCTGTTTTGTTCAAGTAAAACTTCTCATATTAGTTCCTATTACATAATACCCATTAAAATATATGTGTTGAATGCATATATGAATACTAGAAGAACCAAGACAAGAAGAATTGCTTTTTTTATAGGACTGTGTTTCCTATTGTTGTGTATCCAGATTATAATCCAAATCCAAATGATAAATAACTTTATGAATTAATTTGTTATTTTTTCTTCTTCCTCCATTCTATTATTGGAGTGAAAAAAATCAGTGATCAATATTACACTTAATCATATGTATGAATTACCTCTCCCAGGCTGTCATATATAATGTCATTTGCTTAGATTGAAAATCAACAGGATGAATCTATCTAATCTATCAAGTAACTGTTTTTTGTTTTTTTTTTTTGTTTTTTTTTTTTAGATAGAGTCTCCTTCTGTCGACCAGGCGGGAGTGCAGTGGCACACAATCTCAGTTCACTGCAACCTCCACCTCCCGGGTTCAAGTGATTCTCCTGCCTCAGCCTCTCAAGTAGCTGGGATTACTGGCGCCTACCACCACGCCCCACTAATTTTTGTATTTTTAGTAGAGATGGGGTCTCATCATGTTGACCCGGCTGGTCTTGAACTCCTATTCTCAGGTGATCCACCTGCCTCAGCCTCCAAAAGTTCTGGGATTACAGGCTGAGCCACTGCACCTGACCAAGTTACTGTTTTTTTCTAGGATTCTATTTCTGGTTTCAGATCTTATGAAACATGAAAAAATTTAGATCTAAAATGATAGGCCATCATTTATTTAGTGTGGCATTGAATGAAACCTTAAGAACAAATTCTTCATTTTATTCAGGACAGGGTCATTGTGCATGCAAACTAGTAACCACTGTACACCAAGAAACAGAAAATCGAAAACATATCCACTATCCTTTTTTCTACACTATTCTGCCTTTATGATAAAGTACTTATTAATAAAACAATAGTTACCGTGAAATGAGTGCTGTGTGTTAGACATGATATACACATTATTTCATGAGTTTCCCAAAATTGTCTGTAAAGTAAATGTTACAGATGTCATTTTATAGGCCAGGATATGAAGTTTAGTGAATGAGATAATTCATTTTAGATCTCAAGCTTAATAAATGGCAGAGATAAAATTCCAGGATTGTCTGACTTTCATGTCATCCTTTCACCACTGAAGAACAATATATGCTATTTCCAGAAACATACCCTGAGATATACTTTAAGCATTATATGTCTTTCGTATCTCTAGAATGCCAAATATGTTTTTGATATATTATACATTATATAAAGTATTATATGGAAAGCATACAGCAGCAATTTAAACCATTTTGTCAGTTCATACTGCCATTCTTTTTTTTTTATTATTATACTTTAAGTTCTAGGGTACATGTGAATAACGTGCAGGTTTGTTACATATGTATACTTGTGCCATGTTGGTGTGCTGCAACCATCAACTCGTCAGCACCCATCAATTCGTCATTTATATCAGGTATAACTCCCAATGCAAATCAAAACCACAATGAGATATCATCTCACACCAGTTAGAATGGCAATCATTAAAAAGTCAGGAAACAACAGGTGGTGGAGAGGATGTGGCGAAATAGGAACACTTTTACACTGTTGGTGGGATTGTAAACTAGTTCAACCATTATGGAAAACAGTATGGTGATTCCTCAAGGATCTAGAACTAGACGTACCATATGACCCAGCCATCCCACTACTGGGTATATACCCAAAGGATTATAAATCATGCTGCCATACTGCCATTCTTATAAAGACTTGAAAGAAATTCTGTGAAAGAAAGGATTAATTTTGATTTGACATATAATATCATTAAAAATTAGTAAATTTTATTGTTTACAGATGGTAAGAACTTTTACAAATACAGGTTATAGAAACAGGTATATCTCAAGTATTTTTCAAAAATTTTGTGACTAATGAAGTAAGCAAATACGCAAATTATATTGTGCAAGATTTTCATTAATCCCTTTGAATATATTATTTCACTTAATTATCAAATATTTTAGTCTGGGCTTGATTTTCTCTCTTTCTAGATAATCTTTATTCATATATCAAATCGGAATTGCCTTACTTCCTGACAACATTCACTTCTCAGCATAGTCTTATTTTTTTAAATCTTCCCCAAATTTCTTAACATAAGCCAAATCCTATACCCTCTTACTGGCATACACCCGAGTTCACCATGGTGTGCATTATTCCTCATTGCAATTAGTATAAATCCAGACTTTTCAACTACTGATGTATCCCCAGTGGTCTTTGGCCATTGATTTATGTAAAAAGTCAATCAAATGTGTTTGTTTTCAACCTGATACTAAATAACTCGCTTGATAGTCCTGTTTTCTTGGTTTTTGACTCCTGTTGTAATTTGTTTAGCCCTGTGAATATTCACTTTTTCGTTAAAATAACCCTAACTAGTAACTATTTTTCTTCCTCCTTCTCTGCTTTGAAATTTTCTTTTCAGAAATGGCAATAAAGGTTGTGTGTTAACTACAGTGATTATTTCATAAAATATGTGTTTTAGTAATAAAATCCAATCCAATACCATTTAACAAAATATTATACTTAGCCAAAGCCATCTAAGCTATTCTTTGATCAACTGTTTTCATCATCATTTTTGTAAATATTTTGAAAGAAAATAAGGCAGCTGAAAATAAAAGACAGAGGCAAAGAATGCAGTGCTGGTTTTGGGTTAATGGTCTCCCCAAGAGTTCCAGAAAACGATTTTAAAATCCGAAGAACAAAATGTTGGTGAGTCAAGTAGTGCCACACAAACCATTTTGGCCATGCTTTCTGACTTTATCTGATTAGGGGTCCTTCTCATATTTGTAATAAATCATCTAAATTAATATACAACACCCAGTATCTTTAGAATCTACTTATTTTCCTATGCACAGAGCTCTGTTAATTGAAAAAAAAAAAAAAAATCAGAAAAAGCTTAGTAAGCAAAATAAAAACACCTTTTTTCAAAGATGATTATTCTTATTATGATCTTTCAAATTTCAGAAGAATGGGAAAATCATTTATCTAAAATTCTGTTTATACCAAAATGAATTTGACTCAGGGCTATTTCTAAGAATGGGCCTTTCTGCAACACCCTGGCACCTCTTAAAGCAAGAAGAGAAGCTACCTTTATTTCTTGGCCAGTGGCATTATTTGGAGGGTGAGTTAATTTTCTTTAATTTTTCGTGTAATTCCTGCCTTGCCTACATCTCAGTCCAAGAGTCAGTTATATTTTCATCAAGAATGGATCTAGAAAAAAAGGTAAAGCATTTTATGTCTGCAGTTTTCCTTTATATTCATATATTTAAAGTTTAATTTTAATATTTGTTTAACTGAAAGTAATTGGATATTAAAGAATGATGCCAGCTATAAACTATTCTGTGAATTATTTAAACAAATAATGAAAGAAAAGCTTTGTTTCGTTTTCTTCATTATTACTCTTTGATTGACTACTAACTAAACCAAGTTTTAAATATTTAGAATTAATTACAAGCTTTATCAACAAGAAACGCAAAGTTGCAAATAGCTTTTCAGTAGTAATATTAAATGCTTAGATTTATGAGAAATTTGAAATCAATGGCAAAAACAAAACAGAGAATGTATATAGTCTAAACTCTGTCATTAACAGAAAGTAAAGCATAATAATTTTACCACCTTATTTATCCAGTTTTTACACCAACACTCCATTCTCAACATTGGACAGATCTAGATAAAAAATCAACAAACAATTATTGTAAACTGCTATAGACCAGATGGAATTAACAGACATTTACAAGACATTTCATCCAGCAGCAAGAGAATACACATTCTTGCCATCACCACATGAAATCATCGCTAGACTAGACTATACATTAGACAACAAAACATGTCTTTACAAATTTTTAAAAATCAAAATTGTATCAAGTATCCTTTCAGACTATGAAGAAAAATAAAATTAGAAATTAATAACAAGAATTTTGGAAACTGTATAAATACAAAACACATGGAAATTAAACATGCTCCAGGATGACCAATGAGTCAACGGAGAAATTAAGAAATAAATTAAAAAATTTCTTAAGACAAAAATAGAAATTCGACCTATCAAAACCTATGGGATACAGCAAAATCAGCACAAAGAAGGAATTTTACTCTACTATCACTCCATGTAATAAATAGCATAGCAATAATGTACCAATAAGTGCCTACATCAAAAAGTAGAAAGATTTCAAATAAAGAACCTAACAATTCTTAAGGAACAAGAAAAGTTAGAATGAACCAAACCCCAAATTAGCAGAACAAAATAAATAATAAAAATCAGCGCAGAAATAATTGAAATAGAGATTTGAAAATATAAAAGGTCAAAAAATTAAAAAAAAATTGATGATCTAAAATGGTAAAATCAACAAATGATGAGATAGACTAAGAAATAAAGGACTGAAATAGCTAAAACCAAAACAAAAAAAGAGACTTTACAAGTGAAACCACAAAGATACAACAGATCGCTAAAAACTAATATGAATGACTATAGGTCAACAAATAGGAAAATTAGAGCAAATGGATACATGCCTGGACACCTACAACCTACCAAGATTGAATCACAAAGAAATAGAAAAGCAAAAAAAAAAAAAAAAAAAAATAGCAAGTAACACAATTGAACTGATAATGAAATGTTTCCCTTTCAGTATTTTTTTTATAACTTTTATTTTAGATTCAGGGGCACTTTTGCAGATTTGTTATACAGGTAAATTGCATGTCACAGGAGTTTGGTGTGCATATTAATTCATCAGCCAGGTAATATGCATAGTACCTGAAAGGGAGCTTTTCAATCCTCACACTCCTCTCATCTTCCACCATCAAATAAGACCTAGTGGCTATGGTTCCCTTCTTTGTGTACTCAGAATTCAGCTCCTACTTAAAAGGGAGAATATGTGGTATTGTATTTTTCCGTTTCTGTTTTATTTTGCTTAAGATAATGTCCTCCAGCTCCTTCCAGTTGTTGCAAAAGACATAATGTCATTCTTATTTATGGCTGCAGAGCATTCCATGGTATATATGTACCACATTTTCTTTATCTACTCTACCATTGATTGGCATTTATGTTGATTCTATGTATTTGCCATTGTGAATACTGCCACAGTGAACACATGCATGCCTATGTCTTTAAGGCACATTTTTTTTTTTTTTTTTTTCTTTTTCACTTTAAGTTTCGGGATACAAGTGCACCACGTGTAGGTTTGTTACAAAGGTATATGTGTGCCATGGTGGTTTGCTGCACCTATCAACCTGTCATCTAGGTTTCAAGCCCCATATCAATTAGCTATTTGTCCTAATGCTCTCCCTCTTCTCGACCCCCATCCCCAAACTGGCCCTGGTGTGTGTGTTTTTCCCCTGCCTGTGTTCAGGTGTTCTCATTGTTCAACTCTCACTTATGAATAAGAACACTCAGTATTTGTTTTTCTGTTCCTGTGTTAGGTGACTGAGGATGATGGCTTCCAAATTCATCCATGTCCCTGGAAAGGAAATGACCTCATCCTCTTTATGGCTGCATAGTATTTCACGGTGTATATGTACCATATTTTCTTTATCCATTCTATCACAAATGGGCATTTGGATTGGTTCCATGTCTTTGCTATTGTAAATAGCGCTGCAATAAACATACATATGTATGTGTCTCTACAGTAGAATGATTTGTATTCCTTTGGGAATATACCCAGTAATGGGATTTCTAGGTCAAATAGTATTTCCGGTTCTTAGATCCTTGAGGAATCGCCACATTGCCTTCCACAATGGTTGAACTAATTTACATTCCCACTAACAAGGTAAAAGTTTTCCTATGTCTCCACAGCCTCACAAGCATCTAGTGTTTCTTAATTTCTTAATAACCACTATTCTGACTGGCATGAGATGGTATCTCATTGTGGTTTTGATTTGCATTTTTCTCATGATCAGTGATACCTTGAGCCTTTTTTCATATGTGTGTTGTTCGTGGCATAAATGTCTTCTTTTGAGAACTGTTTGTTCATATTATTTGCCCACTTTGTAATTGTTTTTTTTTCTTGTAAGTTTGTTTAAGTTCCTTGTAGATATTGGATATTAGACCTTAGTCAGATGGGTAGATTGCAAAATTTTTCTCCCATTTTGTATGTTGCCTGTTCATTCTGCTGATAGTTTCTTTTGCTGTGCAGAAGCTCTTTAATGAGGTCCCATTTGTCAGTTTTGGTTTTTGTTGCAATTGCTTTTGACATTTTCATCATGAATTATTTGCCCATGCATATGTCCTGAATGATATTTCCTGGGTTTTCTTCTACAGTTTTTATGGTTTTGGGATTTAAATTTAAGTCTTTACTCCATCTTGAATTAAGTTTTGCATAAGGTGTAAAGAAGGAGTCCAGTTTCAATTTTCAGCATACTGCTAGCCAGTTTTCCCAGCACCATTTATTAAGTAGATAATCCTTTCCCCATTGCCTGTTTTTGTCCAGTTTGTTTAAGAGCAGATGCTTGTAGATGTGTGGTGTTATTTCTGAGGTCTCTGTTCTTTTCCATTGGTCTGTATGTCTGTTTTGGTACCAGTACCATGCTGTTTTGGTTACTGTAGCCTTGTAGTATAATTTCAAGTCAGGTAGCATGATGCCTTCAGCTGTGTTTTTCTTGCTTAGGATTATTTTGGTTATATGAGCTCTTTTTTGGTTCCATATGAAATAGAAAGTAGTTTTTTTCTAATTCTGTGAACGTCAATGGTAGTTTGATGGGAATAGCATTGAATCTAAAAATTACTTTGGGCTGTCAGGTCATTTTCACAATATTCAATCTTCCTATCCATGAGGATGGATTTTTTTTTTTTCATTTGTTTATGTCCTCTCTTATTTCCTTGAGCAGTGGTTTGTAGCTCTCCTTGAAGGTATCCTTTGCGCCCCTTGTTAGCTGTATTTCTGGGTATTTTATTCTTTGTAGCAATTGTGAATGGGAGTTCATTCACGATTTGGATCATTGCTTGTCTATTGTCCATGTACAGGAATGCTTATATTCCTTTGGTTATATATCCGAAAATGGATTGCTGAGTCAAATGGTAATTCTGTTTTAAGTTCTTTGAGACTTTGAGAAAATGCCAAACTACTTTCCACAAGAGCTGAACTAATTAATTTACATTCCCACTAGAAGTGCATAAGTAGACCCTTTACAACCTCTCCAGTATCTGGTTTTTTGTTTGTTTGTTTGTTTGTTTTCAGTTTTTAGTAATAGACATTGTGAATGGTGTGAGATAGTATCTCATTGTGGTTTTGATTTGCATGTTTCTAATGACGAGTGATGTTAACTATTTTTTCCTATGCTTCTTGGCCACATCTTTTTTTTTTTCTTTTTTTGAAAAGTGTTCACGTCCTTTTCCCATTTTTTTACTGGACGTGTTTGTTTTTCCTAGATGCTGGATATTAAACTGATATGCTTTGGCTCTGTCCCCCTACCCAAATCTCTCCTGGAATTCTAAGAGTCTCCACATGTCAAGGCCAGAACCTGGTGGAGATAATTGAATTGTGGGAGGCGGTTCCCCCCATGCCATTCTCATGATAGTGAGTGAGATCTCACAAGATCAGATGGTTTTATAAGGGGCTTCTTTTTTCACTTGGCACACATTCTCCCTCCCACCACCCTGCAAAGAAGTGTCTTCCACCATTATTGCAGGTTTCCTAAGGCTTCCCCAGCAATGTGAAACAGTGAGTCAATTAAACCTCTTTATAAATTACCCAGTCTCAGATATGTCTTATTAGTAGTGTGAGAACGGACTAATACAATAAATTGGTGCTAGGAGAGTGGAGCACTGCCACAAGGAAACCCAAAAATGTGGAAGCAACTTTGGAACTGAATAACAGACACAGTTTCAAACAATTTGGAGGGCTCAGAAGAAGACAGGAAAATGTGGGAAAGTTCAGAAGTTCCCAGATACTTGTTGAGTGGCTTTGACCAAAATGCTGATAACAATATGAACAATGATGTCCAGGCTGAGATAGTCTCAGATGGAGATGAGGAACTTGTTGGAAAGTGGAGCAAAGGCTACTTTTCCAGTGCTTTAAACAAATAGACTGGTGGCATTTTGCCCCAGCCCTAGAGATCTGTGAAACAGTGAACTTGAGAGAAATGATTTGGGTTTTCTGGCAGAAGAAATTTCTAAGTGCCAAAGCGTTCTAGAGTAAGCACAGCAAAAATGTTTGGAAAATTTGTGCCTGACAATATGATATAAGAGAAAATCCCATTTTCTGGGAGAAATTCTAGCTACTGAACAAATTGACATAAGTAATGAGAAGCCAAATGTTAATCACCACGATGATAACAAAAATGTCTTCAGGGAATGTCAGACACTTTCAGAGCAGCCCCTCCCATCACAGGCCTGGAGACTTAGGATGGAAAAGTGGTTTTGTGGGCTGGACCCATGACCCAGCTGCTCTGTGCAGCCTTGGAACATAATGCCCTGCATCCCAGATGCTTCAGCTCCAGCCATGGCTAAATGGGGCCAATGTACATTTCTGGCTGTTGGTTCAGAGTTTGTAAGTTCCAAGTCTTGGTAGCTTATACATGGTGTTAGGCCTGTGAGTGCACAATAGTCAAGAATGAGGTTAGGAAACATCCACCTAGATTCCTGAAGATATATGGAAACACCTGGGTGTACAGGCAGAAGTTTGTTGCAGTGATGAAGCCCTCATGGGGAACCTATGCTATGCCAGTGAGGAAGGGAATTGTGTGGTCGAAGCTCCCACACTGAGTTCCTGCTGGGTCACTGCCTAGTGGAACTGTGAAAAGAAGGCCACTATCCTCCAGACCCCAGATGGTAGATACAATGACAGCTTGCACCACAGAGCCTGAAAAAGCCACAGACACTCAATGTCAGCCATGAAAGCAGTCAGGAGAGGGGCTGTGGACTGCAAAGCCACAGGGGTGGAGCAACCCAAGGCCATAGGAGCCTACCCCTTGCATCAAGATTACCTAGATGTGCGACATGGAGTAAAAGGAGATCATTTTGGTGCTTTAAGATTTAATGACTGCTTTATTGGATTTTGGACTTGCATGGGGCCTGTGGCCCCTTTGTTTTGGCTACTTTCTCCAATTCAGAATAGATATATTTACCCAATGCCTCCACCCTCATTGTATCTGGGAAGTAACCGGCTTTTGATTTCACAGGCTCAGAGGTGGGAGGGACTTGCCTAGTCTCAGATGAGACTCTGAACTTGAACTTTTGGGTTAATACTGAAATGAATTAAGACTTTGGGAGATTATTGGAAGGGTAAGATTGTGTTTTGAAATGTGAGGATGTGAGATTTGGGAGGTAGCAGGGGCAGAATAAAATGGTATGGCTCTGTGTCCCTATCCAAATCTCACCTTCAATTGTGATAATCCCCGCATGTCAAGGGCAGGACCAGTGGAGATAATTAAATAATGGGGGCAGTTTCCCCCATGCTGTTTTCATGGTAGTGAATGAGTTCTCACAAGATCTGATGGCTTTATAAGGGGCTTGTCCCTTCGCTTGGCACTCATTCTCTCTTCTACCATCCTGTGAGGAGGTACCTTCCCCAAAGATTGTAAGTGTCCTGAGATCTCCCCAGCAAGGTGGAACCATGAGTCAATTAAACCTATTTTCTTTATAAATTACCCAGTCTTGGGTATATCTTTATTAGTAGCATTAGAATGGATTAGTACATAGACCTTTGTCTGATGCATAGTTTGCAAATATATTCTCCCATTCTGTATGTTTTCGTGTACTCGGTTGATAGTTCACTTGCTGTGGAGAGGCTCTTCAGTTTAATTAGGTCTCACAGGTCAATTTTTGTTTCTGTTTCGATTGCTTTTGACTTATTTGTCATGAAGTCTTTGCCACGTCCTATGACCAGAATGGTATTTTCTAGGTTATCTTCCAAGGTTCTTATAGTTTTGGGTTTAGATTTAAGTTTTTAATCAATATTGAGTTAATTTTTGTATATGGTGTAAGGAAAGGGTCCAGTTTTTATCTTCTGCATATGACTAGTCAGTTATGTCAACATTATTTATTGAATTGGTATTCCTTTCCTCATTGTTTGTTTTAGCTGATTTTCTTGAAGATCCAACAGCTGTAGGATCCATGACATTGTTTCTGGGCTCTCTATTCTCTTCCATTGGTCTGTGTGTCTGTTTCTGTATCAGTACCATGATGTTTTGGTTACTGTAGCCATGTAGTATAGTTTGAGGCTGGGTAGTGTGATGACTTCAGCATTCTTCTTTTTACTTATAATTGTTTTAGGTATTCAGATTGTTTTTGATTCCATATGAATTTTAAGATAGATTTTCTAATTCCATGAAAAACTGCCATTGGTATTATGATGGGATTGGCACTGAATTTGTAAATTGCTTAGGCCAGTATGGCCATTTTCAACAATATTTTTCAATTTGTTTTTGTCATCTCAGATTTCTTTAAGCAGTGTTTGTAATTCCCTTTACAGAGGTGTTTCATCCACTTGTTTAGATCTATTCCTATGTATTTTACTTTTTTGTGGCTATTGTAAATGAGATTGTGTTTCTTATTTGCTCTGAGCTTTGATCTTGTTGATGTATAGGAATGCTACTGACTTCGGTACATTGATTTTGCATTCTGAATGTTTGTTAGAGTTGTGTTACATCAAGGAGCTTTTGAGCAGAGACTGTGGAGTTTTCTAGTGTAATCATATTGTCTGCAAATAACAATAGTTTGACTTTCTCTTTTGCTATTTGCATGCCTTTTATTTCTTTTTCGTGCCTGATTGATACACTTAAGTAGATAGACCCGTGGCATTATAAAGAAATCATACAAACAAATCTGCATAAACAGCTAACAACATGACAGGATCAAATGCATACATATCAATATGAACATTGAATGTAAATGAGCTAAATGCCCCAATCAAAAGGCAAAGAGTGTAAAGTTGAATAAAGAAGCAAAACTCAATGATATATTGTCTTCAAGAGACCCATCTAACATGCATTGGCACCCATAGGCTCAAAGTAAAGGAATAGAGAAAAATTTACCAAACAATATAAAACAGAAATAGCAGGGGTTTCTATTCTAATTTCAGACAAAACAGACTTTAAAAAAACAAAGATCACAAAAGACGAAGAAGGACATTACATTATGGTAAAGAGTTCAATTCAACAAGAAGACCTAACTGTCCTGAATATACATGCACCCAACACAGGAGCACCTGGATTAATAAAGCAAGTTCTTAGAGATCTATGAAGAGATTTAGATAACCACACAATAATAGTGGGAAACTTTAGCAACCCATTGACAGTATTAGACAGATCATCAAGGCAGAAAACTAACAAAGATATTCAAAACCTTAACTCAACAATTGGGGAAATAGACCTAATAAACATTAACACAACTCTCCACACCAAAACAACAGAATATATACCCTTCTTAGGTGCATATGACACATACTCTACAATCAACCACACAATTGGACATAAAACAATCCTTAGCAATTTCAAGAAAAGCTGAAATCATACCAACCACAGTCTCAGACCACAATGCATTAAAAACAGAAATCAAAGTTAAGAAAAAAAGAATACTATGAAATAGAAATTAAGTAACTTGCTTCTTAACGATTTCTGGAAAAAAATAATGAAATTAGGCAGAAATTAATACCTTCTTTGAAATGAATGTGAAAAAAGATACAATGTACTAGAATCTCTGGGTTACAGCCAAATCATTTTTAGGAGAAAAATTCATAGCATAGCATGCTCAAATCAGAAAGTTAGAAAGATCTCAAATTAACAACCTAACATTACAACTAAAGGAACTGGATGAATAAGAGCAAATTAATCCCAAAGCTAACAGAATATGAGAAATAATCCAAATCCTAGGTTAACTGAAAGAAATTGAGACACGAAAAATTATACAATAGATCAATGAGATTAGTAGATAGTCCTTTGAGATAGTTAATATGATAGATACACTACCAGCTAGATACATAAATAAAAAATTTGAGAAAATCCAAATAAACACATTCAGAAATGACAAAGGGGACATCACCACTGACCCTAATCAAAAGAAATACAAAAGAAATACAAAAAGAAAAACCCAGAGACTATTCTGAACAGCTTTTTACATAAAAGGTATAAGAGCTTTAAAAAAAATGGATAAATTCCTTGAAATATAATTCCTCCCAGGATTGAGCCAGGAAGAGATTGAATCCCTGAACAGATCAAGAAGGATTTCCAAAATTGAATCAGTAACAGAAAATCTACCAGTCAGAAAAAGCCCAGGATCAGATGGATTCACAACAAAATTCTACCAGATGTGTAAGGGAGAGCTGGTACCATTTCTATGGAAACAATTGCAAAAACATTGAGGAGGAGGAACTCTTTCCTAACTCATTATATGAGGCCAGTATCATTGTGGTATGAAAACCTAGCAGAGACACAACAAAAACAAGAAAAACAAAAAACAAAACAAAACAAAACAAACTTCAGGACAATATCCTTCATGAACATTGTTGCAAAAATCGTCAACAAAATACTAAAAAAGTAAATCCAAGAGCACATCAAAAAGCTTATCCACCACAATCGTGTGGGCATTATTCATGAAATGCAAGGATGATTCAACACGTGCAAATCAATTGATGTTATTCACCACATAAACAAAACTAAAAACAAAAACCACATGACCATCTTAACAGATGCAAAAAGAGCTTTGGTAAAATTCAACGTATCTTCAGGTTAAAACCCCTCCCAAAACAAAACACTGAAGGAACATACTTCAAAATAATAAGAGTCATCTACTAAAAACCCACAGTCAACATCACACCGAATGGGCAAACCTGGAAGCATTCCCTTTCAGTAAATTTTTCAGTTCTCAACACTGTATTGTCAAATATAGGCATCATGTTGTACAACAGATAACTAAAATGTATTTATTCCACATAACTATAAAATCATTAAATAACACCTTTCCATTCACCCTCCTTAATTTTCTGACAACCACCATTCTATTTCTTGTTATATTAGTTTGACTACTTTAGATACCTCATAAAAGTGGAATCTTGCAGTATTTGTCACTCTGTGACATAATTATTTCACTTAACATCTACCTGGACTCTCCATGGCGGCAATCATTTTTTTTTTTCTTTTTAAAGATGAAATATATTCCCTTGCATGTATCGACCACATTTTCTTTATTAAATTGTCTATTGATTGACATTTTATTTGTTTCCATATTTTGGCTATGGTGAATAATGCTACAATGAACATGAGAGTGTGACTATTTCTTCACATACTGATTTCATTCATTTTCAATATATAGTGAGGAGTGTGTTTGCTGGATCATATGGCAGTTCTATCTTTGATTTTTTGAGAAAGCTTCATACTGTTTTTCACAGTAAATCTTCCTATAATAAACAGAGAATATGTATACGTAAGGTATCTGGTGTAACCTGGAACCTAGAGGATGCACTATGGTTGCAAATCATTTAAGTTAAACTCATGGAGAAATTGGCTTTATATCATGTTCTGATATTCGATTCTACTAAAGCAGTAAAGTTATCTGTAAATTGAAACACTATGTTCTCCCCAGGCAATTGATGTCTTAAAGGACAAAGGAAACAAAGGTGGCTTAAGAAAAAATAAAATGGCATTTTATATCAAGATAAATCCATGTTTAAACAAAGATAAACAAAACTAAAATGAGTGGATTTTTGTTCTTAGAAACTATATGATCAAAAAATTAAGTTCAAAAATAAATAAAAGGTCCAATAAATTTAGAGAATTCATTGCTATTCATGGTATTAGGCCAACTTAAAAAATCTACTTTTTAAACAAATCAGTGCTCCAGTAGTATTTCAAGGGTTTATAGACCTCAGGTTGCCAGCAAAACAGCAGTGATAACTAACTATGGGCAGTAGTACCAGAGTCACTACTGAAATAAGTTTGTTGGTATAACAAACTCTGTAACTATTAAGATGATTTCAAATAGTTTCTGAAGTGAGTTAAAAAAGTGATAAAATCCAAATGTAATTGAAAGTAGTCCTAATGGCTACTGATTGGCATAGTTATATAAAAGATAAAAGAGCCAACTAAGAAAGATGTTTGTTCGCATGTTGTACATCCTCTTTTTAGATCTAATCGCAGTGTGCTGAATGAGTTTGCAAACAATGAGCCTCAGTACAACATGAATTTTTGAACTGGAAAAATCAAGACAATACTACTACTTCTCAATGTTGGCAGGTTAATAGAAGAAATGCAGAATAAAAATGATTATACATGCAAATATTCATGTAACATATTAACCTAAATTTTGGTCATAAGAAAATCCATTTCAAAAGCAAAGGTAGCTTATATTTAACCTATCTGAACCTATAGTGAACTTTAAATTTAATGTTAGGTTCTAATTTTCTTAAGTAGAAAAAGTTCTATATAAAGTCAATTTTAGCTTTGTAGTAAAATGCTTTTATTATGTAGTCCTAGGCCAACCAGGAGACAGGGGCTAATTTGCTGATATATTTTACTGAATGCACTGAGAATAATAAGTGCCCACCAGTAGTTTTAAAATCCACTTAGAGCCTCTTCATCAAAGACAGAGGAGTAGAAGTTAAGTATTCTCAGACATAACCACTTCCTAAATAAACCTTGCACTAATTAGGTACCCATGATTAAAAAAAAAAAAAAAATTCATTGGACAGTAAGAGAGGCAGAGGCAAGAAGTGCTTGTAAAATTGTCCTGAATTTTAACCAATGTTTTGTAAAATAATAATAATAATAATTTTCACTAGGGTATATTTTTCTGTTCATGTTGAATCCTTCAATTCACACATTTAGAATGTGACTCTTTTAATACATTTACATACTACCCTCTGATAAAAAAATTTATTTTATGCTATGCTTAGTAAAAGATTTGTGCTAAGTGAAAACATTTTGTAAAATAAATGCAGCATTCTTTGATAATAATTTTGTCAAAATAATAACAATTCTAAAAAATTTTTATTGAAAGCCTTTTTCGTTGTTGCACAATCTTTCAATTTCCTCCTGAACACAAACTATGTTGATATAGATACTATGTTCTTACCTCTAATTCAAGTTTAGGTTTAGAGAAAAAGACATTTATTTCCCACAAGTGGATAAAAATTCTCGAGGCAATTAACAAGTAATGGAAACAAAATGTCAGAGTCAGAGAGTCTGTTTAATAATCTACAGAGAAACCCACATTTCATGAAGTGGATCAGAAGAAAATATTGAACATCAACTCCAGGATTTAATATTTAGAGTGCTAAACTTAGAAGATGATTAAATGGTGAACCTAAGCAACTCTGTTATGCCAAGGTCAGGTCTCTAACTTGGAAAACCTGAATTCCTTGAATAGGAATTACTTCGTGAATGGACCCAAAGATTTTGATTTCATGTACTTTCACTCGACCCTATAAAAGCTAGCACTCTTCTCTGTGGAAAATAATACAGATATTGTTTCACAGTGAAGTAACAGGATTCCCCTCTCATGAGGAAATCCCACCACCTCTTCTAAACAGCAAGCTGATAAACAAGGTCAATTCACATTTGAAAAAATCGGGTGGGTGGGGGCAAGATGGCTGACTAGAAGCCTCGGTGTTCAAAGGTTCTCATCGAAAAAATGCATAATAAGATTGTGCATCCTTCACCAGCGGCCAAAGTATCCAGGTTCTCTCATCAAAATTGACTAGAAGACTGACTTGACTCACGGAGAGAAAGAAGAGCAGTGTGGTTCAATGGCCCACCTGAGAGCCACACAGAGAAGGGAAACTCCCTCCCCTGGGTCAAGGGAGGCAGTGAGTGAGAGCACTACCCAGCCAAGGAAACTGTGCTTTTTCCACGGAACTGTACAATCCATGGATCAGAAGATCTCACTAGTGAACCTATGCCACCGCGGCTTGTGTCCCAATCCCTGAACACACAGATTCTTACAGTCTTTCAACTGGAATCTGCTTAAGCCTACTGAATTCCTGGGGGGAGGGCTGACCAGTACCTGCTGATGCTGCCTGCAGTCTAAGCCATTTGAACTCCTTGAGGGAAGGGCAGCAGCCAGCACTGGGACTCTAACACATTAACTACCTGACACATTAAACTGCCTAACACACTAAACTCCCTGGATGGGGGAAGGGCAGCAACCATTTCTATAGCTACAGGCTGTGCTTTTCCCCTGCTGGAGCCAGGGAGACTGGATGGCTTTGTCCCAAGACTTGTCCTGACAGCCCAACACACAGACTGTGGCAGTATGGGGCCAGAGTGCCTCTTCAGTTCTAACCCTGGCCCATCCTTCTTCAATGGGCGGTGCTTCCCTGCTGGATCTCCAGTCACTCCAACCAGAGGCTCGTGAGCCGAAATTGGATATCTCTGGGCCTGAGCCCTTAGGGAGAGGGTTGGCGGCAGTCTCTGCAGACCAGGCGACTTTGCCTCTCCTTCTGGTAGTTCTGAAGAATCCACGGAGACCAGATGAGTGGGTTTCTCCCCAGTGAAACACACCCTCTCCACCAAGGCACAAAGTGCTTTGGTGAACAGGTCCTGTTCACCGTGTCATCCAACTGGGTGAGACCCTCCAACAGGGTTGTCAGACATTCTATAAAGGAATGATCCCGGCCGGGCGCGGTGGCTCAAGCCTGTAATCCCAGCACTTTGGGAGGCCGAGACGGGCGGATCACGAGGTCAGGAGATCGAGACCATCCTGGCTAACACGGTGAAATCCCGTCTCTACTAAAAAATACAAAAAACTAGCCGGGCGAGGTGGCGGCGCCTGTAGTCCCAGCTACTGGGGAGGCTGAGGCAGGAGAATGGCGTAAACCCGGGAGGCGGAGCTTGCAGTGAGCTGAGATCCGGTCACTGCACTCCAGCCCAGGCGACAGAGCGAGACTCCGTCTCAAAAAAAAAAAAAAAAAAAAAAGGAATGATCCTACTGGCATCAAGTTGGTGCCCTTTGAGATCAGAGGTCCTAGAAGAAGAAGCAGGGACCCATCTTTGCTGCTCTCCAGCCTCCTTGAATGACATCTCCAGGCATGGGAGTGAATCAGATGAATAGGGCCTGAAGTGAACCCTCAGCAAACTGGCACCGCCCTGTAGAAGAGGGACCGGATTATTGAAAGAAAAATAAGCAGAAAGCAAAAGCGACGGCATCAACAACAAAAAGACCCCCACCAAAACCCCAGTCAAGGGTCAGAAGTCTCAAAGACTGAAACTAGACAAACTCACAAAGATGAGAAAGAATCAACAACAAAAAGGCTGGGTGCAGTGGCTCAGGCCAGTTATTCCAGCACTTTGGGAGGCCGAGTAGGGCGCATCACGAAGTCAGGAGATCGAGATCATTCTGGCTAACACGCTGAAAGCCCGTCTCTACTGAAAAAAAAAGAAAAAGAAAAAGAAAAATTAACCGGTCATGGTGGCGGGTGCCTGTATTCCCAGCTACTGGGGAGGCTGACTCAGAAGAATGGCGTAAGCAGGGGGCGGAGCTTGAAGTGAGCCGAGACCACGCCACTGCACTCCACGCTGGGACGACAGAGGGAGACTCTGTCTAAAAGAAAAAAAAGGTTCAACAACAACAACAAAAATACTGAAAACCCAAAAAGTCTGAGTGCCTCTTCTCCTCCAAATGATTATAAAGTCTCCCAGTCAGGGGCCCAGAACTGGACAGAGGATAAGATGAACTAACTGACAGAAGTAGGGTTTGGAAGATGGGTAAAAAATAATTATGTTGAGCTAAAGGAGTTTGTTCCAATCCAATGCAAAAAAGCTAAGAACCTTGATAAAAGGTTAGAGGAATTGCTAACTAGAATAACCAGCTTAGAGGGGAACATAAACAACCTGATGGAGCTGAAAAACACAGATGAAAACTTTGTGCAGTATGGACAAGTATCAACAGCTGAGCTGACCAAGCAGAAGAAAGTATATCATAGTTTGAAGACCGCCTTACTGAAATAAGACATGCAGACAAGAATAGAGAAAAAAGAAGGAGAAGGAAGGAACAAAGCCTCCAAGAAATATGGGACTTTATAAAACGACTGAAGCTACAACTGACTGGAGTAACACAAGGAGATGGGGAAAATGGAAACAAGCTGAAAATCACACTACAGGATATTCCCCAGAAGAACTTCCCCAACCTAGCAAGACAGACCAACATACAAATTCAGCAAATATGGAGAACACCATTAAGATCCTCCACAAGAAGATCAATCCCAGGACACATAATCATCAGAGTCTCTAAGGTCAAAATAAAGGAAAAACTGTTAAGTTCAGCCAGAAAGAAAGGCAAGGTCACCTACAAAAGGAAGGCCATCAGACGAACAGTGGACCTGTCAGCAGAAACTGTAAAAGCCAGGAGAGATTGATGGCCAATATTCGAAATTCTTAAATAATAGAATTTTCAAATCAGAATTTCATATCCAGCCAAACTAAGCTTCATAAGCGAAGGAGAAATCATTTTTTTCCAGACAAGCAAATGATGAGGGATTTCGTTACCAACAAGCCTGCCCTACAAGAGCTACTGCAAGAAGCATTAAATATGAAAAGGAAAAACCGGCATCAGCCACTGCAAAAACACACCAAAATATAAAGACCAATGACACTATGAAGAAACTGCATCAGCTAGTGTGCAAAATAACCAAATAGCATCATGATGACAGGATCAAATTCACACATAACAATACTAACATCAAATGTAAATGGGCTAAATGCCCCAATTAAAAGACACAGACTGGAAAATTGGATAAAGAGTCAAGACCCATTGGTGTACTGTACTCAAGAGACGCATCTTAGGTGCAAAGATCCACACAGGCTCAAAATAAAGGAACGGAGGAAAATTTATCAAGCAAATGGAAAGAAAAAAAAAACAGGGGTTGTCTAGTCTCTGATAAAACAGACTTCAAACCAACAAAGATCAAAACAGACAAAGAAGGGCATTACATAATGGTAAAAGGGACAATTCAACAAGAAGAACTAACTTTTCTAAATGTATATGCACCCAATACAGGAGCACCCAGATTCATAAAACAAGTTCTTAGACACCTGCAAAGAGACTTAAACTCCCATCCAATAATAGTGGGAGACTTTAACACCCCACTGTCAGTATTAGACAGATCAATGAGACAGAAAATTAAGATGGATATCCTCCATTCCTTTATTTTGCTGTGGTTTCCAGCTCCGGATCAAGTGGACCTAGCAGACTTCTACAGGACTCTGTACCCCAAATCAACAGAATATACATTTTTCTCAGTGACACATGGCACTTATTCTAAAATCAACCACAAAATTGGAAGTAAAGAAATGTTCAGCAAATGCAAAAAACCTGAAACCATAGCAAGCAGTCTCTCAGACAACAGTGCAGTCAAATGAGAACTCAGGATTAAGAAACTCACTTAAAACCACACGATTTTATGAAAATTGAAAAACCTGCTGCTGAATGACTCCTGGGTAAATAATGAAATAAGGGCAGAAATCAAGAAGTTCTCTGAAACAAATGAAAACAAAGAGACAGTGTACCAGAATTTCTGGGATACAGCTAAAGCAGTTTTAAGAGGAAAATGTATAGGGAAAAGGAGGGATTCCTCCCTAACTCAACTTATGAAGTCAGCATCATCCTGATACCAAAACCGGGAAGAGACACACACAAAAAGAAAAAAATCAGGCCAATATTACTGATTAACATTGAAGCAAAAATCCTCAATAAAATACCGCAAACTGAATTCAGCAGCACATCAAAAAACTTATCGACCATGATCAAGTCGGCTTCATCACTCAGATGCAAGACTGGTTCAACATGCACAAATCAATAAACGTAATCCATTACATAAACAGAACCAAAGACAAAAACCACATGATTAGCTCAATAGATACAGAAAACTCCTTTGATAAAATTCAACATTCCTTCATGCTAAAAACTCTCATTGTACTAGGTACTGATGGAATATATCTCAAAATAATAAGAGCTATTTATAACAAACTCATAGCCCATATCATATTGAATTGGCAAAAACTGGAAATGTTCCCTTTGAAAACCTGTACAAGACATGGATACCCTCTCTCATCACTCTTATTCAAAATAGTATTGGAAGTTCTGACCAGGACAATCAGGCAAGAGAAAGAAAAAGGGGGTATTCAAATGGGAAAAGAGGAAGTCAAGTTGTCTCTCTTTGCAGATGACATGATTTTATGTTTAAAAAACCCCATCATATCAACCCACAAATTTCTTGAACGGATAAGCAACTTCAGCAAAGTCTCAGGATACAAAATCAATGTGCAAAAATCACAAGCATTCCTTTATGCCAACAATAGGCAAGCAGAAAGCCATATCATGAATGAACTCCCATTTACAATGGCTACAAAGAGAATAAAATACCTAGGAATACAGCTAACAAGGCATGTGAAGAGCCTCTTCAAATAGAACTACAAACCACCACTCAAGGAAATAAGAGAGGATACAAACAAACAGAAACACATTCCATCCTCATGGATAGGAAGAATCAGTTTCGTGAAAATGGCCATACTGCCCAAAGTAATTTATAGATTCAATGCTATTCCCATCAAACTATCATTGACATCCTTCACAGAATTGGAAAAAAAAAAAAAAAAAAAAAAAAAAACTACTTTAAATTTCATATGGAATCAAAAAAGAGCCTGTATAGCCAAGAGAATCCTAAGCAAGAACAAAGCATGGGCAAAGACTTCATGACAAAAATGCCAAAAACAACTGCAACAAAAGCCAAAATTGACAGATGGGATCTAATTAAACTAAGGAACTCTAAGGAACTTTTGCAGAGCAAAATAAACTATCGTAAGAATGAACAGACAATCTACAGACTGGGAGAAAATTTTGCAATCTACCCATCTGACAAAAGTCTATAATCCAGATTTTACAAGAAACTTACACATATTTGCAAGAAAAAAACAAACAACCACATCAGAAAGTGGGCAAAGGATATGAACTGACACTTCTGAAAAGAAGACATGCAGCCAACAAACATACAAAAAAAACAAAAAGCTCAACATCACTGATCATGTGAGAAATACAAATCGAAACCGCAATGAGATATTACCTCATGCCAGTCAAAAATGGCGATTATTAGAAAGTCAGGAAACAATAGATTCTGGTGAGGCTGTGGAGAAATGGAACACTTTTACACTGTTGGTGGGAATGTAAATTAGTTCAACCATTGTGGAAGACAGTAGACGCTTCCTGAAGGATCTAGAACCAGAAATACCATTTGACCCAGCAATTCCATTACTAGTATATACCCAAAGGAATATAATAAATTATTATACTACAAAGACACATGCACTTGTATGTTTATTGAAGAATTATTTATAATAGCAAAGACATGGAACCAATCCAAATGCCCAGCAACGATAGACTGGATAAAGAAAATGTAGTACATATACCCCATGGAATACTATGCAACCATAAAAAGGAATGAGATCATGTCCTTTGTAGTGACATGAATGAAGCTGGAAGCCATAATCGTCAACTAACTAACACAGGAACAGAAAACCGAACACTGCATGTTCTCACTTATAAGTGGGAGTTGAACATTGAGAATACATGAACACAGAGAAGGGAACAACACACACCAGGACTTGTTGTGTGGTAGGGGGTGAAGGGAGGGAACTTAGAAGTCAGGTCAATAGGTGCAACAAACCAGCAAACCACCATAGCACATTTATACCTATGTAACAAACCTGCACGTTTGGCACATGTATCCCATTTTGTTTTATTTAGGAGAAACACACACACACACACACACACACACACACATAAAATTCAAACATCCCATAATATCCCCCCTTCAAAAAAGGTAATGAAGTTAAAATTAGTTATTCAGATGAGCCCTAATATGACTGGTGCCCTCATAAGAAGAGGAGATTAAGACACAGACACTCATAAAGAGTGACCCTGTGTATATGAAGACAGTCAAAGAAATAGACCTCAGAAGAAACCATTCTGAACTTGGACCTCCAGTCTTCAGCAATGTAAGAAAATTAATTTCTGTTACTAAAGTCACACAGTCATTAGTAATTTGATGATCAAATAAAGAAGAAATTACTTTAGTATCAAAAAAATCTGGATTATGTGGCCATTGTATAAAACATCACATTGCTCCACTGTATTAATGTCTTCTATTCATTTTATTGAAAGATCAAGAAGTAGCTACAGTATTGGAAAACTTGTGAGACATTCAATTCAGAGGGTGAAGACTAAGCCCTATGAAGATTCAGAGACAATTTCAGTGAAAATATTTACAGACTTATTAGAAGCATACTAGATATTGTTTCTAAATTAACAAATAAATTTAAGTATCTTAGATGTTCTACTACAAAATAGGTACAATGCCTAATAGAACTATGCTCATTACTAAAGTACAATTTAATGCATAGGATGCTTCTGTGACCCATAAAAAGGTAACCTGAAAGGCTTTGTGGGATGTACATGTTGTGAGGTAAGCATTATTACCCTATGGGCCATATGCTCCAGCACAGCATAATATTATGCTGAAAGACTTATTAGTAGAAAAAAAAAATGTTGCGAGGAGTTTGTGGCAAGTCCTAGAGGAAAACTCAAAACAGCCCACTCAGTCCTAGAACAAGACTATGCAATCTGTAGTAAATAATTATGTATTTACTAAAAAGCATCACTCACATGTGACTAAACTCTGGTAGAGATGGAATTCTTAACCCATTGGACACTATGCAAGCATGGATGTGAAACTGCCTAACATGATCTCAGACCTTTGACATCCATCAAGTCATAAATAAATCTGGTTTATCCTGCAATAATCCTTTGCAAGATGCAAATTGCATGTTTAAAACTAAGTATAAGCAGAAACAGGGGTTATAAGTAAGACACGTGAGCAGGTATTGCCTCATGTTCCATTTACTCCATCTGATCCCTCCTTGTTCAATAGCGTTTTACTTATTTTCCTTCTTCAGCTCACAAGAAGGATATTTTTTCCAAATGATCACATACATAGGATTAAAAAAATTCTGAGCTTGGTTTATGGATGAGTTTCTCAGGAAGTAAATGTAAGCTAAAAATGCGGAATGACTGTATGTTAGTTTTGCACGTAAATGGTCTTGAAGGACAAAGTTTTTACCAATAGTTGATGCTTTAGAAAGTGTGTCTGTTCTTCTACTTTGTGTACTAGGCAAAGTACTTTGAGAATAGAATATATATGGACACATTGACAGTAGCCAGTAGTTTAAAAAACCTCAGGAATGAAGATTTATTTCACACCACCAAGTAAACCAAAGATGGTATCTGAGGGTAAACAAAATTTAAAATAAATAATAGAAAGATGATGAATAGCTTTTAAGACCCTAAAATCAAATTCAGTGATGAGTACTGAAGTTTACCCCACTAATAATACCCCTTCTAATTCTTCCTTCAGGGAGAATAGCCCATTCTGAAGGGGCTGCTTAAAAATTGGATCTATGTTGTATAATTAAGAGTTTGCTGCTCAGCTACAATGAATGCACTTAGCTAACAGTCACTAAGTTTTAGTTCCTTTTCAGGATCTGCTTCAGTACTCAAGATGAGGTTAATCTTCTCCAGGAGAGGCTTCTAGCCAATGACAGAGCAAGTCAGTGGTAGGTAAAGTCAAGCTCTTCCTAAGTTGGCACCCATATAGTAGCTGAGCAAGTAGGAGGTAGTGATATAGCCATTCTATCCAATACTTAACTCTTTTAACAGGGTATTTCTTTAGAGTTCGTGATTGGGTTGCTACTCTGTTAGGTCTCCATCTTAGTCTGACTATACCCTCTGATCATACTGCATCCCTTTCTTCTTTTATAAACTTCAGCTTTAATAATCCTTTTGTCCTATTAATTTTATCTTACCATCAGCTTCTCAATAAAACCTAATTTCAATGGTCTACTGTAATAAATTGATGTTTTCATTATTGTTATAAAGTTGTCAAGGTTTTTTCATTAATTAATTTGTTTCTTTTGTTTTATAAATATCTAAATACACTTTTTCAGAATCTAAGGAGCTGAATTCTGTCCAAAGGTGTATGTTGGATACCTTGGTTATTCCCACAAAAATCTGGCCTTATAGAAATTAACATCAACAAGATGGCAAAATAGAAGGTCTCAGGCAAATTTCGGCAGCTAAAACATAAATGGAAAGAGGAGCAAGAAGTGTATAATTATTGTATGCAATCAACATTATCAGCTTTACATCAACATTATCAGCTTCAAATAGACTATTCTAAATGCAAGATATTCTTTGTAAGCCTCACAGTAACCAGAAAGCAAAAATCTATATGATACGCACAAAACAAATATAAAAAACATCCAAAATATATTGCTACAGAAAACCATCAAGTCACAAAGGAAGACAGTAAGAGAGGAATCAAGAACAAAAAGGTTATTTACAAAAAATCCAGAAAACAAAAAATGACAGAATTAAGTCCTTACCTATCAATAATTGCCTTAGATGTAAGTGGATTATATTATAAAATGAAAACATATATAATGAGTAAACAAATTAGGAAAAATAAGATGCAACTATATGCTTCTTACAAAAGATGAAGTTTACTTTTATGGGCACACATAGTCTAAAATTGAAGGATGGAAGAAGATATTTCACACAAATGTAAATCATAAAGGAGCAGGTGTGAAAATTTGGATAAAATAGATTTTAAATAAAGAAGAATAAAGGAGAAAAAGAAGGATATTTAAAAATTGATAGAAGAGTTAATTCATGAAGATAATATAACAATTATAAATTTGTATGAACTCAACAGTGGAGCATCTAAATATATAAGGCAAATATTAAAGCATATGAAAAGAGAGATAAGTTGCAATACAACAATAGTAGGAGACTTCAATACACCACTTTTAATGTTGAACAGTTAATTAATACCAAAAATTAATAAGAAAATGTTGAACTTGAACAATGCTTTACAGAAGAACATATTTTCTTCTCAAACATACATGGCATAATTTTCAGGATAGATCATATATGAGGCCACAAAACAAGTATTAGCAAATTGAAAAAAATGTTGAAATTATATCAAGTACCTTTTTCAACCCTAAAAGTATAAAATCAGAAATCAATAACTATAGGAATTTCAGAAAATTCACAAATACATGAAAATGAATCAACATACAATCAATAAATCAATGAAGAAATTAAAAGAAAATGTACAAATAGCTTGAGACATAACATGGAAACAAAATACACTAGAATGTATGAAAAGAAGCAAAGAAGTTTTCCAAGGAAACTTTATAGCCTACATCTGAAAAGAGGAAAGATTGCAAACAACTTGATGTTACAACCCAAGATAATAGAAAAGGAAACAATTACAATCCATGTTAGCAAAAGAGGGAAAAAGAGATCAAAACAGAACAAAATAAAACAGCAACTAGAAAGATAATGCAAAAGAGCAACAAAACTAAGAGCTGGTTTTCTGAAAAGATTAATAAAATTGACAAATGTTTAGCAAGATTAACCAAGAGTAAAAGAGAAAAGACTCAAAGGAATAAAATCAGAAATGAAAGAAAGAACATCAGAACAGACACCTCAGAAATATAAACAGTCATAAGAGACTATTATGAATAATTATATGTCAAAAACGTGGATAACCTAAAAGAAATTGATAAATTATTAGACACAACCTACCAAGCCTGAATTATGAAGAAATAGAAAATCTAGACAGATCAATACTGAGTGAAAAGATTGAATCAGTAATAAAATGTTTCCCATCAAAAAAGGCCCAGGACCTGATGATTTCACTGCTGAATTCTACCAAACATTTAAAAAGCTAATACCTATTTGTCACAAATGACTTCACAGAATTGAAGGGGTGCGAATGGTCAAACCCTTTTCACTAGGCTAGCATTAACCTGATAGCAAAACCAGACAAGGACATCACTAGAAAAGAAAACTACAAGCCAATGTTTTTGAGAAACAGAGATGCAAAAATCATCAAGAAAACACAAGCACACTAAATGCAATAACATATTAAAAGGATAATTTATTATGATCAAGTGAGATTTATCCCTGGAATTTAAGGATAGTTCAACATTTGCAAATCAATAAACACGATTCACAGCATAAACAAAATGAAGGACAAAAATCATATGACCATATCATGAGATGCTTTTTAAACATTTGATAAAGTTCAATATCCTTTCTTATAACAACTCTCTCAACAAATTAGATATATAAGAAAAGTACATCAACACAATAAAAAATATGTATTACAAACACATAGATCACTTTAAACTCAAAGGAGAAAAGTTGAAAGCTTTTCTTCTAAGATCAGGAACAGGACAAGGATGCCCACTCTCAACACGCCTGTTCAATGTAGTACAGGAAGTCCTAGCCAGAACAATTAGGCAGGAGAGTGACAGAAAAGACATTCAACTTGGAAAGAGACAAGTTAAGTTGTCTGTTTCCAGGCTATATAATTTTACATATAGAAAACACTAAAGATTTCAACAAAAATAATAGAATTGGTAAATGATTTCAGCAAAGTTGCAGGACAAAAAATCAACATGTAAAAATCAGCAATGTTTCTCTACCCCAACAATAAAATTTCTGAAAAATAAATCCAAGGGAATAATCAAATTTACAATAGCTATAAAAAAATTAAAATGAGTTTTACACTAAAAACTATGAAGCATTGATGAATGAAACAAGAAATCCAAATGGCTAACACATATATGAAAAATGCTCAATACCACTAATCATTAAGGAGATATAAATTAAAACCACATGAGATATGACCCACACCAATTAGAATGGCTATTACTAAAAAGGCAAAAGATAACGAATCCTGGTAAGGATATGAAGAAAACAAATTTCTTATATGTTGCTTGTAAGAATATAAATTAGTATAACCATATTTAAAATAGTCTCTAAATTTTCCTCAAAAAACTAAAAAATAGAATTACTATATGATCCAGCAATCCTACTTCTGGGCATTTACCTGAAAGATTTGAAACCAGTATGTCAAAGAGATGTTAACACTCCCAAGTTCATTGCAGTACTGTATACAATGGCCAGCCTATGAATTCAACCTAAGTTTTCTTCAAGGGATGGATGAATAAATAATTCATTGCATATAATCACAATGGAATACTATTCAGCCCTAAGAAAAAATTCTGTCATTTGTGACATCATAGAACATTAGCAAAATGTTCTCCAATTCCATTCATGAAAAGAAACATGTCAAACACAGACAAATACTGGATGTTCTCACTTATATGTAGAATGTAAACCAATTGAATTCATGGAAGCAGAGAGTAGAAGGGTGGTATCCAGAGACTGAGATGTGAGGGAAACAGGGAGAAGATAGTCAAAGGGTATAAAGGTACAAAGCCTCAGACAGTAGGAATATACACTTTTTTTTAGAACAATCACTTGGCATGGTGAATATAGCTAATAACTGAATATTGTACAGTTAAATTTTGTTAAGAAAGTAAATTTCAAATGCTTTTATCAAAAAAATTAAATATTTTGGATAATGAATATGTTAAGCTTTATTTAACCATTACACATTGTTTTCAGAAATTATAATATCATTCTGCACACAAAACATATATACATCATCATACATATAATTTGTCAACAAAAAGGGAATTCACAGAATAATACAAGTGGTGAGATACATTCATAAATAAAAATATGGTATTTATTGCCATTAATCATTCAAGAAATAAGCACTGTAAACATTTAGATAAGCACGCTGTTGTTTTCTTTGAGGAATGCAGGCATCATAGAAGATGTTGTGCCTATTACTGTGAAAATTTTCATTGTACGAATCTTGAAAGGAGGCAGAGCCCATCTGCCATGGTAGAAGTCAAAGGACCAGACACAGATTTCTGTAGCCTTCCTTAGAGCCAGGGTACTACTACATGACGTAGATTTACTGGTCAGATTCCACCCATCCTATTTCTGAACTTTGAATCAGGGGTTCATTTCAAAAGAAAAGGGACAGTAGAGAAAACATCTCGGTGTTGATGGTGAAGTGGTAGTGTAGCATCCAGGTTCCAGGCTCAGCAGTAGAAGCATCAATTGTCCTGCAGCAGCAACTAAAATAGAGCCAGCTTAGCAGGACAGCTCTGTCCTCACTAGCCTGGTTCTGGAATTTGATTTTTACCAGTTTGGCTGCTGCCTGGCCTCCCTTGTGTCTGACCATTCTCAAACTTGGTTCACAATTTTTCCTGTCATACCACTAGCCACTGAATACTCATTCATTACATTTGTATTCTGTGTAAATGAGATAATGTTGTTTTCTGTTGCTTGCTTCAAAAAACACTGACTGATACAGGGAGACAATGCATGAACAGACACAGATGGATGAGGTAAAGCAGAATAGAAAAGTCAAAAACTTAGAATTCGGGATTTCTCTGCTGCCTACAACCACCACATCTAAACTTCCAGTTAAATATACTGTTATTCTCCACAACACATCTTCCACCTGTATTTATTGCCCATCTCCATTACTATGACCTTTGTTCAAGCCACATCTCTTTCCTATTTTAAGCAAATTTTTATGTAAATATACTCTCTAGATCCCAAATTAATTTAAAGCTTCTCGTAAGCCAGTGGCTAAAAGGTTTAGAAAACCAAAGGAGAGATGTCAATTAGAAAGCTTTTGCAAAAACTATTTTCTACTTAAGATAGCATTGGATTTTAACCAGATATTCACTGCAATGGATTTTCAGATCTCTGTTTTTTTTTTTTTTTTTTTGGTCTTGAAGTTGTAAAAGATTGTAAAAGCCTCTTCATCTCCCACTCTCTTCTATATATAGAAAGCAGAAAGAAATAAATTCATCTATTGTCACATTTTCTGGAAACAGTCTGGTTACCGCCCTTTCTCCCTTGAGGTGACCAGCCTGCTTCAACTGAATGCTCAACAGTGATATCATATCACAATTTTACTTTCTCATTTTGAACATATAAAGACTAGCTTCCTTTATTTTTTTAGAGAACATATTGTAATGTAGTAAGAATTTATGGAAAATTCTCATAACAAAATTGAATACATAAAGACTACAGAACACTTCATCCCTTGGTTATTACTCATATAACTGTTTTCTAACTCATAAAGTAAGCAACTTAAACTCTTCCCCTATCACTCCAAGAAAATTTGAACTGTTCGTTTGTCTGGAAAAATCATAATTGAATCCATCTGTGCCTGCGGGTTTCAGTTTCTTTTCCCTCTTTCCTTTCAGTGAAGGGTTTTAAGTGACAAATTTGATTCCTTAATAGATATCAGACAATTCTAATATTTAATTTCTTCTTTTGTCATCTTTACTAAGTTATATCTCCCCAGGAATTTGTCTATTTTATTCACATTGTCAAATTTTTGTCATACCGTTTTTCAGAATGTCATCTCCAAATATCTTTTGATCTGTGAAGATTTGCAGAGATATTATATTAATAGCACCCATAATGTTCATTAATTTTCTTTGTCTTCTTATTGTATCAATCAGTCTTGTTTAGTGTTTATCAATTGTGTCAATGTTACTGAAGAGTCAAATTTTGGCTCTTATCTTATGATTTATATTTATTTTATTAATATTTGCATTTATATTTATTATTCCTTTAGGTTTTTCATGTTCATACAAATTAAATACAAAGAATACAAAATTTCATATAGTTACAAAGTAAAATGCAAGAATAAAAATGTTATTTAGCTGCAAATTAAAGAACTATGTGACGAGGAGTAAAGTAGAAATGGAAGTAGTCATTGCTTTACCATTTTATGTGAGATTATCTAGATACATTTTCAGTTGCTAAATTATTCAAAAGATTAGGATATTATTCAAAATAATAAATATGATTACTAGAAAAAAGCTAAGATTTCAAAAATTTCTGACAAAATCTGCAGAGTTGAAAAGTGGAAACGGTATTTTTATTATTTAAATGTATCAGCTAAATTTCTCATACGGGAGTGCCAAATTTGATAATCAAGAAAGAGTAGTAGTAATATACTATGTCTAGTTCTTTTAGTAATGGTAATGTATGAGTTAACATTTGAGTCAACTTTGAAGAATGAGGGAAAGTTATGGTGACAATGGAAAGAGACGCTTTTTTCCCTCTCACATGATAATGTTTATGGACAGACTTTGTGTTAGAGCATGGCTCCTTTTATTTTCTGCTTCTGCAGGCCCCTGCTCTGTGCTGTTCTGTGAGTCTAGGTCTGACACTTTCAAATTATGGTCTAAGATAGCCTCTAACATTCAAGAGCTAACTACAAGAAAATGAAACATGCAGAAGAGGGGTGTCTCTATTCTCATTAAAATCTTCTCTCTAAATTAGAGCATACATTTCTGTTTATTTCTCATAAACCAAATTTTAGCTAAATGATGTCTTCTAGGCAAGATAGGTTACAAAGTATTGTTTTTATTCTTTTGGCAGTTGACCTAACTAAGGTTAAGTCACAAGATGCTGAGAACACATGTTGGGGTAAGCATCAAGCGGTCTCCACTGGACACTAAAATAACATTATGGAAAAAGAGTTGAAAGATATTACTGCTGAGTTACACAAAGTATGGGTTAGGCATAGTATTTATTTTTAATTGCAAATATAGAAAATACTATTTACTATGAAAATATGCAATAGTCATCAAAGTTATGTAGAATAGGCTACATAATAATATAGAACAATATTGATAAAATATTGATTAGTAAAATAAAATGATATAAAGATAATCAGTATAGCATTATTATTTTTAAAATACAAAGTATGTTTGCATCCATATAAGTAAATTAAATTGTTATAAGACTTTTAAAAGGAAATATAACAAGAGTCAGCATTGTTAACGTGGAGAACTTTGCTCATTCGTCCTAAAATATTTCACCATCATATATTCTTTAAGTTAATAGGCACTGAGCCAATCATTTTGGAGGGAAAAAACTAATCTGCATGATTCAAATTCAGATAAAATGATTTTAGGCTTTCAGGTATCCTGCTCTATCTTCTAGGCTGGTCAAGTTACCAGACTATTATAAGTTCATGAAATATTTTTGTAGCAACAATGGTATTAAGTGACTTTAAATTTATTTTTTGAAAAATTTTATAAGTAAAAGCAACCAGTTTTGTTATTATTGCATCATTAACTCCACCATCTCCAAGTGGTAATACATTCAAATATAAAAATGATTAATTACTTGTGTTAGCTCTACATGAAATACTGGTTGACTAGATAGACTAGTGAGAAGTACAAAATGACCTGGTGAGATGCCATCTGTATTTCTGTCCAACTTTATAAAAGCATTTCTCCTGCTTTCATTATCACAGTGCTCAATAACGATTTAACAGAAGTTTTATCACCAGGATGTCATGGGTGTATTTCATACTCTCTTGATATGCTTTGATTGCCTCCTGAAACATTTCAGGGTTAATTGTCTTTATTAGGCACATTTCCATATCTACTTGGAATCCACCACATAGATTTTTACAAATCTCTAAAAAGAGTTACCATGTCAGTTTAAAACAAAGTCGTACACCAAAAGACAAGAAATAGAAAATATGAAAATGAATGTTACCCCTAATTTCAAGCCAACAGTTGAACTGATTAGGTTTATACAGTTGATTATTCAAATGGTAACTGCATTGAGTAAAATTGAGTCATTGTTTTACATATGGTTGATCTCTCATTCAAAAGATTATTTACGTATTAAAGTGCAACATCAAGAACCCTCTCAGGTAGCTGTCTCTAGCTTTGAAAAAATGTGGTCTACTTAATCTTCTCTCCATTTTTTTTTTCTTTTTTTCTGTTTATTAAAACAAATTCCATATGTAGTATTTTTTCAATAAATAATTATATAATATATGGATTATGTTTTTATAAACATGTAATGTTATATTCATATCCAATGAAATAATAGCAATTTATTAACATCTAATACTGAATTCAGGTATAAATTTTCTAAATTCTTTCAAAATTTTTAATTTGTCCAAAGTAGAATCTCAGTATGGTTCACATATTTCATTTGGTTGATATAATCAAGGCTTATGTAATCTATACCATCCCCTCACAATTTATTTGTGTAGGAAACCAGTATCTTTACCTCTAAAATTTCTGTTCCATATTTGACTGCTTCCTCATGTTATCAGTCAACTTATTCTTTTCTCATGTTTTTTTCTAAACTATTTGTTACACCTAGAGACGAAGTTAACTTTTAGACAAGTTTATATTTGAGGCAAACAATGCTCCATAGAACATTCTGTATATATCTTAGTAGCTTTAACAGAAGGCAATAATGTTTATGTGTTCCAAATATAGAGATATTAACTTCTATTAATAAGTTTAGGTTTATTTGCCTGATTCATTAGTTATGAAGTTCTCCCTGAAGCTGTTTCCTATTGGTTTTGAATCAACAGAAAATTTTGTAGTTGAATCCATTTTTTATGATACACTGAATAATGGTTACTTTGCTAATTACATTATTTCTTCTGTATTTATTACTTGAAATTGCTTTACAAAGTACTCTTCTTCTGCTATTTATTTAAAAAATAAATTTCATCATAAACTTACGGTAAATATGCTTGATACAGTTTGTTGTTAGTGTCCTCCAAAAGTCACCAAATGGCTTTTTAGTATCATCATAAACACATGATTTTAATGTTGCTAATGTATTTCAGTACATTTTAGTTATTATCTTTATGTTTAATTTCCCTCATCTTTAGCCAGTAATAATTTTTATCCTGGGGCTTTTAGAAAAATTCCAGTAGTTTGTCACAACTTACCTTCTAGTTCAACAGAATATCTTAGTCCCATCTTTATAAATTGTATGTTTCAGGTGGAGACTTTTATTTATAATCGATATGTTACTGACAAGGGTGTTCTTAAATATTCTAATGTTTCCATTTTTATGCTTATTTATTCCTAACTTCTTAAAAAAAGATTCTATGTAATACTGATTATATCAAATTTGTTCAAACTTGCTCAGTTTGGCTTGGTAAATGTCAACTTTTTAAATTTTTCAAGTCCATTTGTGAAAATGTGTTTTTTAATTGTAAGTTATAGAATTCTCTTTATGATGTTTAATAAAGCTAATTTACTGTGGTGTTTAAATCATTACAGAATCATTTCATTATGTTATCAATTACCAAGAGATATGTGTTAAAATATGCCTATGAAACTGATGAGTAGTGATTCTGCCAAATTTTACTTTATATATATTAGGACTATTTTTTAAATAGTAGACAAGTTTAGAATTCCTAGATATTCTTGTTGTATTCTTTCTTGTTATTATACAGAGAATATTTGTATAAAATTACAAATAATGCAAATACGGATAGATTGGTAAGTTGATGATAAATGTACTCTAGATAGATAGAATATTATGACATGAATCCATATAAATAAGCATTCTTTGGGTAAAATTTTTCTATTTTACTGTATTAATTTTGTCCATTTTTTACCTTTAAAGTTTCTTATATTTGTTTCTTATAACTTATATTTTAGTTGTGTTGTAAAGAGCTTATATTCATTATTTTTAATTTATCTCATCTGCAAATCTAGGTATTTAAATTAGTAATATTAGTTTACTTTTATTTTAATTATGATTGCCAGTATAAAATATATTTACTGTTATGATATAAATTATATTTATATCTATCTGGATTATATTTATCATCTATTTACCTATCTATACATATTTGTATTATGTAAGTGTATAAAATAAAATTATATAAAGTAGGTAAAGTAAAATTTGGCAGAATTGCTAACTCTACAGTTTCACGGTGAATATTTTAATACATATTATACTTTCTCTTTTTCTATTTAATTTGTGTTCTTCAATTATATTTTCTTTTCTCCTGAAATTTTTTGTGAGGTTGGAGTAATTACAGGTTAGATTTTTATTCTTTTGTATCTATTGGTCTGATAGTTACATATTTCCATGTTATCTTTAAATTATGTGCATATTGAACAAAATTTCAAGATAAGCCAGAAATAGCCAAACATTGTAATGATACGTTTAAAACATTTCGATGCAATTAAATGAATAAAAGAATGAATCAATCACTGAAGAAATGAATGAAAAATAATGGATGTGGAACAGAATCAGTTTATGGGTGGTCAGTTTGGAAATGCTTTTTATTGGGAAAGAAGGGCAATAATTCCTGTGTTATTTTACTCTTTGTGATAATTGAAATATTTTTTCTTTCATACCTTGGATATTCATTTATTCAGGAATACTGAAAAACAAGAAACAAGACTTGTATATAGCTTCATTAATAAGCATGTTATTTAATTGACCTACAACATACGAAAAAAATTTTTTAAAAGTATATCTTTTAAACATACTGTTGCCACATTTGAGCTTCTCTTATCAGATAAAAATTGGTGATTATGTAAAAAGGAAAATAAGGGAAGATTCTGCATAAACAAGTTAGGGTTCAGTTTTAAATGTTAGGACGTAGCATCAGGCTATTTTAAGTATACATCTTTAAACACTGGGCTCATTTCTACTTATAATTTGCTTGCCTATGTTCTATTTGTAATACATTACAAAGCTTAAAAGAAAAAATACTTTATTTATTTAAAAACTTTGTTAAGAATAAAGTAATTTCTAATTAAACTATAATGAGCTGACCACATCCATGGTCTTTTAATGGGCAGTCACCACAGCTGAATTTGATAAGATCCAAGAGGCAAATCCTATGACTTTTTTCACACAATCAATCAGTTCACACACGCTTACAGACATTGAGGAATTTATCATTTCAGGTAAGGTAGAAAGAAGGAAGTTACCTTTCATAATGGAAGAAGTTTTCATAGTTGAAGGACAATCATATTATGTCATCATTTATTTAAAATAGAACCAAAATTATAGATAACATTACTCTCACATAATTTTAATTTAAAACGTTTGACGCATAGTTTTATGACTGTTTCTGTGGGGCAAAATGATACAGCTGGAAGACAAAATTGTACATTAAAATTAAAATTTTCCTATGAGTAAATATAGGAAAAAATAATGTTTATAACTCCAACTTACTGACTGCTTAGCATATGCCAAGAACTCTGATAAGCACTTTACATGCAGGGCACAAAGTTTCTATGAATAGTAAATAGGATAAATTGAATTCGAAACCATACTTTTATTGATGTTAAAAGCAATGTATGACACAAAACAGTAGTATAAGCACATTTAAATATGTTCTCTCTCGTTTAAATATTATTGTTTAATTAATTAATAAATTTATTTTGAGACGGAGTCTCGCTCTGTCACCCAGGCTGCAGTGCAGCGGCACTATTTCCTCTCACTCCAAGCTCCGCCTCCCTGGTTCGCGCCATTCTCCTGTCTCAGCCTCCCGAGTAGCTGGGACTACAGGCTCTGGACACTATGCCCGGCTAACTTTTGTATTTTTAGTAGAGATGGGGTTTCACCGTGTTAGCAGGGATGGTCTTGATCTCCTGACCTCATGATCCGCCCACCTTGGCCTCCCAAAGTGCTGGGATTACAGGGGTGAGTCACCATGCCAGGCCTAAATATTATATTTTTTAACCTGTGTAAGTTTACATTATTGTTTCTATTCATCTATTCATTTTGTTTAGTTCATTGACTAGCTGGTCCTAATTTTCAGACACATGTCCATGTCTGTATTTAGCCATATCAACCTGACTCACTCATGCTTTCTTTTTCTTTAATTTACCTTGGTCATGTTCTTGTTTCATGATGTCCTCACTTCTCTGTAGCTACTTGACTAAAATTTTAGATTTATTTTGGACCAGTGTTGTTCAATCAACTTGTGTCTACCACAACTAGAATTTCTAGGTATTGTTTAAGGTCATTACCTTTAGAGGTTGGAATTCTTTTGCTCTGAGTATTTGTCAGGTCCAAATTCTTGGTCTGTAAATATTATAAATGAAATGTGTACTTGCATTCAAAGCCCTATATAGATTATTTTTCATTTACATTTTCATATTTATCCCTTAGTTACCATATGACCACTTTGATCCATGGTTTATACAATATCTAAACCTTTGCTCTTTTTGTTTAAACATTGTCTTTTATCTAGTTGGAATTAATGGATTTATGCTCGGAGTGGCTATGATATTTTAAAGGAAGAGATTTTCCATAAGCAAGGTAGAATTTTAAGAGTGTAGGAGACAAAGTTTATTACTAAAGCAATGGAATATCTACTGAAGCTTTTAAACATATGAAAGCAATACAAAGTCATTTTCCTTTTATTCTTGATTTCTTCTAAAAAATAAATGGGTTGTATGTACAGAATGTGCAGGTTTGTTACATAGGTATACGTGTTCCATGGTGGTTTCCTGCACCTTTTGACCTGTCCTCTAAGTTCCCTCTCCTTCCCCCCAGACCCCCCAACATTCCCTTGTGTGTGTTGTTCCCATCTCTGTGTCCATGTGTTCTCAGTGTTCAACTCTCATTTATAAGTAAGAACATGCGGTGTTTGGTTTTCTGTTCCTGTGTTAGTTTGCTGAGGATGATGGTTTCCAGATTCATCCATGTCCTTGTAAAGGACATGATCTCATTCCTTTTTATGGCTGTATAGTATCCCATAGTGTGTATGTACCATATTTTCTTTATCCAGTCTGTCATTGACGGGCATTTGGGTTTCTTCCATGTCTTTGCTATTGTAAATAGTTCTGCGATAAACACATAAGCGCATGTGACTTTACAGTAGAATGATTTAGATTCCTTTGGGTATATACTCAGTAATGGTATTGCTGGGTTATATCGTATTTCTGGTTCCAGATCCTTGAGGAATCACCACACTGTCTTCCACAATGGTCGAACTAATTTACACTCCCACCAGCAGTGTAAAAGCTTTCCTGTTTCTCCACAGCCTTGCCAGCATCTATTGTTTCCTGACTTTAAAAATCGCCATTCTGACTGGCATGAGATGGTATCTCATTGTGGTTTTGATTTGCATTTCTCTGATGATCAGTGATGTTGATCTTTTTTTCATGTTTTTTGGCCATGTAAATGTCTTCTTTTGGGAAGTATTTGTTCATATCCTTTGCCCGCTTTTTGATGTCTTTTTTCTTTGTAGTATGAATAAGTTCATTGTAAATTCTGTCTATTACGCCATGTTCAACATACACAAATCAATAGATGTAATCCATCACATAAACAAACCAAAACAAAAACCACACAATTATCTCAATAGATGGAGAAAAAGCCTTTGATATAAATTCAACATCTCTTCATGTTAAAAACTCTCAATATACTAGGTAGTGATGGAGCATATTTCAAAATAATAAGAGCTATGTAAGACAAACACAAAGCCAATATCATATTGAATGGGCAAGAGCTGGAAGCATTCCCCTTTGAAAACCGGTACAAGACAAGGATGCCCTCTCTCACTTCTTATATTCAACATAGTATTGGAAGTTCTGGTGAGGGCAATCAGGGAAGAGAATGAAATAAAGTGTAATCAAATAGGAAGAGAGGAAGTCAAGTTGTCTCTGCAGATGACATGATTTTATATTTAGAAAACCCTGTGATGTCAACCACAAAACTTCTTGAACTGATAAGAAACTTCAGTAGAGTCTCAGGATACAAAATCAATGTGCAAAAATTGCAAGCATTTCTTATGCCAACAATAGACAAGTAGAGAGCCAAATCATGAATGAACTCCCTGTCACAAATGCTACAAAGAGAATAAAATACCTAAGAATACAGCTAAAAGGGATGTGAAAGACCTCTTCAAGGAGAGCTGCAAACCACTGCTCAAGGAAATAAGAGAGGACAGAAGCATATGGAAATACATTCTATCCTCATGGATAGGGAGAATCAATATCATGAAAATGGCCATACTGTCCAAAGTAATTTATAGATTCAATGCCATTTCCATGAAACTACCATTGATATACTTCACAAAAACTATGTTTAATTTCATATGGGATCAAAGAAGACCCCGTATAGCCAAGACAATACTAAGCATAAAGAACGAATCTGGAGGCATCACACTACCTGACTTCAAACTATATTACAAGCCTATGGTAACCTAAACAGCATGGTACTGGTACTTAAAACAGACATATAGATCAATGGAGCAGAACGGAGACCTCAGAAATAACATCACACATCTATAACCATCTGATCTTCGACAAGCCTGACAAAAATGAGCAATAAGGAGAGGATCTCCTGTTCTGTAAATGGTTCTGGGAAAAAATGGCTAGATGTAGGTGGAAACCTGAAACTGGACCCCTTGCTTACACCTTATACAAAAAACTATCTCAAAATGGATTAAAGACTTATGTAAAACCCAAAACCATAAAAACTCTATAAGAAAACTTAGGCAATACCATGCAGGACATAGGCATGGTCAAAGACTTTATGACAGAAACACCAAAAACAATTGCAACAAAAGCCAAAATTGACAAATAGGATCTAATTAAACTAAAGAGATTTGCACGGCAAAAGAAATTATCATCAGAATGAACAGGCAACCTACATAATCCGAGAAAATTTTTGCAATCTGCCCATCTCACAAAGTCATTTTCTAAAAACTATCTTCACAATGGGTTGATAACAAAGTAATACCAGAACAAGAAAATAACCTTGAGAGCTACTGCAATAAGCTGAATGCATAAAGTGTGAGAGTCCTGAGCCAAATTTGTAATACCAAGAATTGAAAGTCAGAAATAATTATGAATGACAAAACAGAGAATACACAGGTTTGTCATATTTTATTTGCTCTAGAAGATGAAAGGTAATGATTTGAACTATTTAAAGCTTTCAAATCTGAATGACTGATGACTGACTCATATGTATTACATTTGGAATATCAGAATAGGTATGAGTTTGGAAGTACACAATGAATTTTATTGTGGATGTGCTGTACTTGAGGGTACTAGAAAAAATTTCAGCTGGAAATGTCTTATACATAATTGAAAATGAAGTAAAAGTTTAGATGAAAAGTCAAGTTTAAAGATAGAACTTTAGGGAATCAGTTTTGTGGATGTAATAGTCAATATTGTAAGATTATGTGAAAGTCCTAGAAAGCAAAGAGTGGAGTCAAAAACATAAACCTGAGGAAGTCACACATCCAAAGAGTAAAAGCAAGAAAGGAAAGAGTGAAGGCAATATTTTCCAAGAAGATGTGTTCTTGACTCTGTCCCTTACTCTGTGTAGTGACTTAAGGAACATTATTTCAAATCTCATACAATACAGTGAATGTGTGAATCTGTGGAGCATTGTCGTATGTGCTCAAGGCACTTCTGATGAAGTAAAATGAAGATGCAAACAGAGAGTTAAAAAACAGAAATAAATGTAAATTCATAGGAAAAGTAATTCCATGAGTGAAAGCCTACATTGCAAATTCTGGCAGAGAGGATGCTAAGAAAATCAATAGGAAAATATCATTGAATTCGGTGATGAGAATGTTATTAGTGACCTTTGAGACAATAGTGTGAGTATATTCAAAAGCAGCAAATTAGCAGGAAAATAGTATTTCTAGAATTTATATCTGTACCAGCAAAATTTATCTCTTCTGTATATGCTCATTCATGTTTTATATGACATATCAGTATCATTAATGTTTTGTCCTCATTTAAATAGAGAAACTGAGGCATGAAGTCAAGATACACTTTATGAATATTAAAGGACAAAATTTTAAATTTGGCGTACTATTCCTTGGATATCAAACTAAATGTTCTTCATTTGCTGCCACTGTGACAAGCCTTCTCCTTTATGATGTGAACAGCTCATGCATGTAGTTAAATGGTATATAAACAACAATCAATTCAAATTAAATCATTCCATTTTTAGATGTAAAACCCACCAAGCCATCTCATATCACATAATTATATAATTCACTGTAATTACATAATGCTTATATGGTGCTAAAGAAATTCATGGGCTGACATTAAAGCAAAATGACTTAAACCTATCTTAATATGAAATGCAATGATCACATTACTAATAATAAGATTAGTCCTAAATTTTGGAATTGTATTCCTTAGGAAATATATGAATTTTCCCTTACACAACTTTAATAACATTCAGAGGAAACCCCAGGAGAAAATGCATTAAGAAATTTTCTATTTACTTGTCACATATTTTTAGTACTCCCTGATTAAAATTTCTTTATATCCAGTCTGCTGAGATCACAAATATATTTGGCCATAAATAGTAGCAATCTCTTTCATAATTAGCCTCATCTTCAGTGATTTATTCAGTAATAAAATAAGTGAGATACTGGGACTTTGACCACTTCTTAGGGAGTGAAATCTGGCATCACCAAAGGCTTAAGACTAAATTTAAAAAGACAATATTCCTGTGATTCTGATGCTGCAGATATTACAGCTAGAGTCACAAGGGATTTTCTAATTTAGTTATAAAGCTAAGACATCACAGCAATGATTTTAACAATTTTTGTTGGCCCACAATGTATTTAAAATAGATTCTTTATGATAAAGTTCTGTAACTACTGCTTTTTCAATACTGAACATAAGGGATTTATATAAATAAAAACTGCCCACAAGACACATGTCTGGAAACAATAAGACAGCCAACTTCTTTTAGAAAGTAAAAGATTGGCCAAGCGTTGGTCTGTTCACTGAGAAAAGTATGTTTGGGGTCAGACAGAGTACAATCTTCTAACCCATTGAGGAGCAACATGTCTGCTGAGAGAGAAACAAGCAGAAATGCTAGATTATGTTCTACAGAACCTTTCAGAAATTTCCCACAACCCTTAACTACCACTTCTACCAAAAGATTTTCATATGTTTTCATTATAGAAGATGAATTTATTTTTATTTTTATTTTTGAGATGGAGCCAGGCACACACGACTACGCCTACCTAATTTTTGTGTTTTTAGTAGAGACGAGGTTTCACCATGTTGGCCAGGCTGGTCTCAAACTCCTGACCTCATGATCTGCCAGCCTTGGCCTCCCAAAGTGCTTGGATTACAGGTGTGAGCCGCTGCGCCTGGTCCTACAAATATTTTTATTATAATATTGAGTTTTATATATATACTGAAAAAGTTACATTACCTAACTTTTATACAGTATGCCTCAAAAATTAGTCATTTCTCCATTCATTATATTTTTATCAAAAATAAATTACCTGTGACCCTCAAAAATTTTGAAACCTGGAAAATTGGCTGAATTCAGTGTCTATCCCCAAAACTGTTTTTTTCCATTTTTTTTCTAATTTTTGTTATGGAAAATGTTACATACATAACAAAGTAGAGAAACTAGTATAGTGAACTATGATGTATTCGTTTCACCTTTGTATGGTCTGTTAAGTGCATCCCCCAAATAATCAGATTTTTGTCTAAGTAAGTTTCAGACAGCGCATTATTGCACCCATAAATATTTTTATATATACTTCTACATAATAACTATTTAAAAGCATAAACACGACATTAAAAACAGTATTTTAAAATTTAAAAATGCCTGCTTGGTTTTTATATAACTTTGATAGTGTTTTTTCTTTAAGCATTTGTTTGTACAAATCAGAAACAAAGAACAACCCATGTATTACATTTTTTTCCATTTATTAGGTTTTTTTAACCTGTAATTTTTATTTTCATCTTACAATTATTTTCCTTTATTTGATTTCCCTGTAGGATTTTCTGTAGTCTAGATTTTACTAATTTTGTTTCCTTGACTTTTTTATTTACATTTTCTTTGGTCTTCTCTGTTTCTCTAAGTTGGTAGTTATATCTAGAAATTCAATCTGATAAGAGGTCAATTAATGGGAAGAAAGTACGATAAGAGTTATTGGATATTTTCAACATGTGCATTAAGTGTAGTTTTACTTTATATGAACATGCAGTCATCTAGTTAGGTATGAGATTAATTTAAAACAAGAGGTTTTTCCACTAGAGAGGAAAAATATGTAAAATTAGCTTTCAAATGATTTTTTAAGGAAATTTGCTCATGTTTTTGCCTGTAATTTCCAAAAAAAAAACAAAAAACAAAAAACAAAAACTAATTTCCAAATATGTGGAAAAAAATCAACCCAGCTTTCTTCCAGGAATTTTTTTGACTGCTTTTCATTTTCCCTCTTTCTATCTGGCAGTCACTTCTAAAAACCTGAAAGTTGTAAGTCTAATAGCTGTTGAAGGAAATCAGAATCACGCAAAAGTATGAAAAATCATGGGTTAGGCTTAAGAACTGGAATAAGGCAAGAATACCCACTCTCACCACTCCTGTTCAACATAATTGTGTAATTCCAAGCCCGAGCAATCAGGCAAGGGAAAGAAATGAAAGACATCCAAAAAGGAAAAGAAGAAGTCAAACTATCTCTCTTCACTGAAAATATGATTTTATACTTAGAAAACCCTGAAGACTTTGCCAAACGGCTACTAGAACTGACAAACAACTTTAGTAAGGTTTCAAAATACAAAATCAATGTATAAAAATCAGTGGCATGTCTATACACCAATAACATCGAAGCTGAGAGTAAAATTGAGAACACAATTCCATTTACAATAGGCCCACACACTAAAAGGAAATATCTAGCAATATAGCTAACCAAGGAGGTGAAAGATCTCTACAAGAAAAACTACAAAACACTGCTGAAAGAAATTAGAGATGACATAAACAACAAAAAAATCCATGTTCATGTATTGAAATGATGAATATCACTAAAATGGCCATACTACCCAATGCAATTTATATATTCAACACTATTCCTATCAAACTACCAATATCATTCTTCAGACACTTAGAAAAAAGCTATTCTAAAATTCATATGGAACCAAAAAAGAGCTTTAATAGCCAAAACAATCTTAAGCAAAAAGACCAAAACCGGAGGCATCACACTACCCAAATTCAAAACTGTATTATAAGGGTATAGTAGCCAAAACAACATGGTACTGGTACAAAAACAGACAGAGACCAATGGAACAGAATAGAAAACACAGAAATACAGCTGCACACCTATTACCATCTGATTTTCCATAAAGCCAACAAAAACAAGCAAGGGGGAAAATACTCCCTATGCAGTAAATGGTGTTGGAATAACTGGCTAGCCATATGAGGAAAAATGAAACTAGATCCCTACCTTTCACCATATACAAAAACTAAATCAAAATAGATGAAAAATTTAAATGTAAGACCTCAAACTATAAAAATTCTACAAGAAAACCTAGGAAATACCATTCTCAACATCACCTCGGCAAATAATTTATGGCCACGTTGCAAAAAGCAATTTCAACAAAAACAAAAATTTAAAAAAGGAACCTAATTAAACTAAACAAAACAAAAGAAACCAACAAAAGAGTAAACTCACTGCCTACAGAATGGGAAAAAGTATTAACAAACTATGAATCGGACAAAGATCTCATATCCAGAATCTACAAGGAACTTCAATCAACAGGCAAAATACAACTCCATTAAAAAGTGGGCAAAAGACATGAACAGACTGAACAGATGCTTCTCAAGAACAGGTGTGCATGTGGCCAACAAACATAGGAAAAATTGCTCATCATCGCTAATCATCAGAGAAATGCATCTCAAAACTACAGTGATATATCATCTCACAGCAGTAGAATGACTATTATTAAAAAGACAAAAAAACAGTAGCTAAGGCTGCAAAGAAAAGGGACAACTTACACAGTGCTGGTATAAATGTTTTAATAAATTAGTTTAGCCATTATGGAAAGCAGTTTGGAGATTTCTCTAAGACCATAAAACACAGCTACCATTCTACCCAGCATTTTCATTACGGGTTATATACTCTAAGAAATATAGATCATTATATCAAAAGGGCACTTGCACTTGAACATTCACTGCCATGCTATTCACAGTATCAAAGACATGGAATCAACCTAGTTGCCCATCAGTGGTAGGCTGGATAGAGAAAATGTGGTGCATGTAGTACATATACATTGTGGAATATTATGCAGCCATAAGATATGAAATCACGTCCTTTGCAGTAACCGGGGTGGAACTGCAGGACGTTATCTTAAGTGAATTAATACAAGAACAGAAAACCAAATGCCACATGTCCTCACTTATAATGGGGATCTAAACCTTGAGAACACATGGGCCTGGATATAGGAACAATAGACACTGTGGACTACAAGATGGGGGAGGAAGGGGATCATGGGTTGAAAAATTACCTGTTGAGTACTATGCTCGCTGCCTGGGTCCAGTATACCCATGTAGCGACTCTACACATATATCACCTGTATCTAAAATAAAAGCTGAAAATAAAAGGAAAAAACAAAACAAAACAAAACAAAAAACCTCAGTAAACTAACAACCAAAAAGTTCATGGGTTATTATATTTTAAGGAACATGGCTTTATAACCTTTAGTTGACTCATATTTTGTACTGTATTTTATGATATAATACTTCCTCTCTACTGAAACCTCCCTATGTATATAATGACACATATTCCAAACCCACAAGATAATTCATTCACTGATTAAGAGGCAGGTCAATTGGCTCAATGACTTAACAGCAATTCTAGAGTTATGTTTAGAGCAATTTATGACAATGTTGGCACTCTTCCTAATATAGCTCAATAACTACAGACACCAAAACAAACTTCTGTTTTTATTGCAATTATTGACCAGCACATAATTCTGGAATTGGCAATTCTATTTTATAAGTGCATATTTTCCACTTTAAAACTTGCATTAATATCATTCATAACTGCTAAGTTGTTTCTAGTCCCTAAATATTTGCTAATGTATAACTAAAATACCTTTGTAATGGGAACTCTTTTAATATTTGCTTTTCCAAAGATAAAAAGTTCAGCATAACCTCAGGCTGTGCATCTTAACTGGCGGAAGACATTGATTTGTCAGTGAGTGTCCAAAGCCAAAGAATAAAAATTGATGTATCTTCTTGGAACACTGATTGTACTCTGAAATTCAGTTAAAATATTTTAACTTTTATCCTCTTAAAAAACATCCCCGCCGGTGGTGCACGCTTGTAATCCAAGTAGTTTGGGAGGCCGAGGTGGGTGGAAAATCTGAGGTCAGGAGTTCAAGACCAGCCTTACAAACATGGTGAAACCCTGTCTGTACTAAACACAAAAAATTAGCTGAGTGTGGGGGCACATGCTTGTAATCCCAGCTACTCAGGAGGCTGAGGCAGGAGAATTACTTGAACCTGGAAGTCAGAGGTTGCAGTGAGCCAAGATCGTGCCATTGTACTTCAGCCTAGGCACAAGAGCAAAACTCTGTCAAAAAAAAAGATACCTATACATATAAATATATATAATATTTTATGTGGATATAAAATACTTTTTAAAAAATTTACAAAACTGAAATGATGGAACATTTCAATGCCTTTTTTTTTTTTTTCCTATTTGGAAATCTGTGTTAGTCAGAGTTCTCCAAAGGCACAGAACTAATAGGATAGATGTATATATAAAGGGGAGTTTATTTATTATTTATTTATTTTTTGAGACGGAGTCTCACTTTTTAGTCCAGGCTGGAGTGCAGTGGTTTAATCTTAGCTCACTGCAACCTCTGCGTCCCATGTTCAAGCAATTCTCTTGCCTTAGCATCCTGAATAGCTGGGACTACAGGCTTGTGCCACCATGCCCAGCTAATTTTTGTATTTTTAGTGGAGATGAGATGTCACCATATTGGTAAGGCTGGTCTCGAACTCCTGACCTCAGGTGATCCACCTGCCTCGGCCTCCCAAAGTGCTGGGATTACAAGCATGAGCCACCGCACTTGGCCTAAAGGGGAGTTTATAAAGGAATATTGACCCACACAATCACAAGGTGAGGTCCCACAATGGGCCACCTGCAAGTAGAGGAGCAAGGAAGCCAGTTCAAGTACCAAAGCTGAATAACTTGGAGTCTGATATTCGAGAGCAGGAAACATCCAGCACAGGAGAAAGACATAGACTAGATGACTAAACTGATAACACACCCAGGAACAATACTTTGCATCCTTCAACACAATCAAGTTGACCGTATTATATATATAATATATATAGTTATATATATGTATATATTTATATTTATTTATGTATATATAATAACTAGGTATTAACCATAACAAAATCTGATAAAATTACCATTGAAAAATATTAGAAGTGAGAAAGAGTAAAACGACAAGTCACACAGTAAGTTTATCCTAATTTCACCAGTGTCCTTAACTGCACATCCTCTATCAAGACAATCACAGCATTAAAATATATACTTTATCCATTAGTTATTTTTCCTGATCCTCTCCCTCCTCCCAATCTCCACTCTCTGATAGGCCCCTGTGTGTTGTTCCCCTCCATGTTTTCATGTGTTCTCATCATTTAGCTCCCATTTATAAGTGAGAGCATGTGGTATTTGGTGTCATGTTCCTGCACTAGTTTGCTAAGGATAATGGCCTCCAGCTCCATCCATGTCCCTGAAAAGGATATGATCTCATTCTTTTTTATGGCTACATAGTATTCCATTTTGTATATATACCACATTTTCTTTGTCCAGTATACCATTGATGTGCATTGAGGTTGAGTCTATGTCTTTGCTATTGTGAATAGCACTGCAATGAACATTCATGTTCATGTGTCTTTAGAATAGAATGATATATATTCCTTTGATTCCTTTGGGTATATACCCAGTAATAGGATCGCAGGATTGAATGGTATTTCTGACTTTGGGAGGGTCAGGAAAAAACTGGTGAATACTAGGCCAAATACCTGGGTGAGGAAATAATTAATAAACCAACACCCATGACACATGTTTACCTATGTAACATAACTGCATATCCTGTGCATGTACTCCACAACTTAATAGTTAAAAAAAACTATTTCAAATTAATAAAGATATTTTGGCTATGTTGAAAGTATCTGCACTTTATTATGGCCAATACTAGGCTTCACCAATTGATTGAGTAGACTATGTTCAACTTGTTCCTTTGAGTTTAATGAGATCAAGTAACATAGCCATTTTATTGGTTTTGCATGTATTTAGAATAATGATATCTCTGAATACAAGAAAACTTCACAATGTTGAATATGAAGATAACAAATAAGAATACTTTTATCCAGATTAGGCAGATTTGTCTGTCAATAGAATGCAAACTATTTTCTGGGTAATGCATGTTCATATAACCACATTATAAAAACGGAAAGAAAATTGTTCATTTTTTGAGCTGAAAAATGTTTTATCTTGAGTTAAATACATCCCATTAGTAGCTAATTTTTTTTAGAAAAAAAAATTAGAAACTATTTCCTTGAGAAACCAAGCTGTGACTGAGAGGTTTTTTGCCTCACAGCAAGAAAATATACTTTTTGAGGTTTCTATCAAAAGTAATATGAAAGTATGCCCAAATGCCAACTCTTCGGCATCACTCTGTGCATGTCTTCTTAGAAATTCTCTTGATATAGATTAAAAAGTAGTGGGAGAAATACTTGTCGTTTGTGTCTGCTTATTTGGTGAGTTTGTATCTCTGAAACATGATAGCAAGACTGAGAAATTTCCCAATTGTTGGACTTGATAGCGTTACAATTCTTTTTAATTGAAACAAACATTCTAAAATCTAGAAACATAATAGAATTTAATATTAACCTAATAAACAGCAAGGAAATTATTCATGTCTAAGATTGAGTAATTTAAATATATATTAGGTTAGGTTTTGCTATGTTGTGTTATGTTTTTACATTTGATTATGTTATGTTATAACAACAGAGTTGATAGAACAAAAAGTTTGCATTATTAATTTTTAAAAAGCCCCCTTAAGTTTTTTCTTCAGAATCCTAAAAATGTGGATTTATCTACGTTACCATTAGTGGCGCTCACATGGAAATGTCTGGGAAGCCAATGTCTATGATGATTCATGTTTTTACCTAAGAGCGAATGTTGCCTAAGGCGAAATCACAGTTCTCTGACATTAGTACTTAGTATCTCTTTTCTTCAAAATTTTAACCATTCTTTGGACTCTGGATGGCTGATGCTGAAAAGTAAGGAAGAGTGGATAATTCTAGAATTCATATACTCTTTATTTGATTAGTGATGAAGTAAAACAGGAATCGTATTAATTACAGAATATATCTATATCATGTCTTGGAATTTTTTTTTCTCAAAACAATTGAATTATCTATATTGTCACAACTTCTTAAATTATTAAATATAAATTATCTAATCTATATTAGTAGCAATCATAAGGTCTGTAAATCATTACAGAAATTTCTGGTGTTGTGAATGAGTCTCTTTGGAATATAGAAGAGAATTGAAAGCATATTAGTTAAATATAAAGCAAAAAAATATATCCAACTAAATGATAACATTCATGTCATCAGTTGTCAGGTTTGAAAAATTAAACTGTTGGCATCAGAATGTATTCACATAAAAATTATTGCCATATTTTGCATATTTTGGTTCTCTATCTCCCTCTTATCTCTTGCTATCTCTCTGAATTTCCAAGATCTATAGATACCATATTGATTTGTAAGGGCACAGTCTCCCCATTCTTATTTTTAATTTTGAGTCATTTTCTAGAAGTATATCCTTGTTCCCTTTTGAACATGGGGGAAATAGGAGTAATGTGTATTAATTTTATTCATTTTTTAACACATTTTGAAAAAATTTATTAAAACCTAATTTACATATTATAACACTTACTCCTTTGAAAAGTTAATTCCCAGAATTCCTAGATACTTCTGAGTTCCCTATACATTTTGTGTAGACATTATACTTATTACAGAGTTTTTATACCACTGTTATTACAAAAGTAAAGTTGTTTTTTTATATTTACTTCTTTTTTCTTCTCTGTAAATTAAAATCTCTTCTGATTCATATTAGTCTATCATTCACTGCTATGACTAGAATTCATATTTTCCTCTCAATGCTTTTTTTTGTTATGCTTTGGATTCTTAATGAAAATACTTATTATTTAAAAATAATTGTAGATATTTAGAATTATCTTCTTTCAATTGATCACTTTTTATAGATCAAAAACTAGCTCAACATACATTCCAAAAAATTGCAAAAGGTTAAGAATACTCAGCATTTTTCATTTCCTCTATCCATCCTATATACCTACCTCTTATGTATCTAAAACTTCTATTTGAAATATACAAACCTCAGTCTGACTAGAGCCAATCTCAGTTCAGAGTAGTTAAAAATTCTTAAACACACATACTATAATATTCAAAGTTTTACTTTAAATTAATCAAACATAATAATGTGGGTTTTTTTATTCTTAAAGAAAGCATCAATTTTTACTAGTTTTTATTTGGATGAAATCTATAATTCCTTGATAAGCACATAAAGCCCTTCATGAGTTTCATTATGCCTACCCTTCCAGATTCACCTGCTATGGGCTCTCCACATATACACCTTTATGAGTTTTAAGAATAAATTTACTTTTACTGAATGAATTACAGCTCTTGTGTTGAGTCAAACTTTTCAGTTTCTCTATCAACTTAGCTGTTAGTTACTGTTAACAGCAGCCACTTGAGGCCCAGACAAAACATACCAGCAAGGAATCCCCTTGCATAGGTCCCATCAAGCAGCCTCCCCATCAGTGATCAGATTGTGGCAAGACTTCCATGACACCACCACAATGTGAATGTTTAAGAGCTTTAGTACTTGCAGACCCCGGGAGGTACATGGCATTCCTGGAGGCCACAGAAAGGTCAGGGAGCGCAGGCAGGGAAAAAAAGAGGAGAGCATGGCAATTGTTAGTATATACTGCAGAATAGGGTGTGGGTTGCTTTAAGTTCACAGTTAGATTCCCTATTCATCCTTTTAAAGGAAACATCAGGAAAGAGAGGAGCCTAGTCTGCTAGACAAGAGAGCTGTCTCTGAGTTGTTATCTCTGGCCACCAGCGAACGCCCTTTGGATGTGATGTAGAGCTGCAAACTCTGTCAAGGGTAACTGAGTCCTGCCTCTGGCAGGAGAAAGCTAAACCAACAGTTAAAATGAATTCCAACGTAACATGAAATTGGAAGCATTCAGTATACCTCACAAACCTTGAAACCATTTCATGTGCAATTTTCTCTTTTGGAAAAACCATTTTTTTTTTTTTTTAATTCATTGGATTCCTCATCACTTTAGATAAGTCACCTTCACTAAGACCTTAACCTATTAGATGCACTTTTCTATGCTCCCACAGCATCCCATTTCTAACTCTCGAACAGCAAAAACAATGATGCTAAAAATGTTAATGTTGTCATCTCTAATATCCACAGTACATACGAGCATTTAAACAACTGTGGATTGCATCAATACCTAATAAATCTGTGCTGTTGACTGCATAAATACATAAACAAATTAGTCCACCAACATAAGAATTACCTGAGATATGAAAAATGTAAATGCTGTTATTTACAAAATTATGGATTTTGTGTATTATCTAATTTTAAGTATCCTTATAATCTAATTTGAAAGATGAGGAAACTGAGGCAAAGTGATATGAAACACTTGGCTAAGGCATATAAATGGTAGAAAAGGAAACTGGAATATAAGTATGAGAATATAGCAAAGCATGCACAGGCAAATATGGTTAAATACATGGATTTATCTACAGAAATTAGAAAAAAAATAACTGAAATAAATTTTAATCATATATTTTCCCCTTTTTCAAAAAACGTCCTCCATGTGTAAATTTCAACAGGCACTAAAGCATCCCAATTAAATCTTACACTCTTTATCTTATTTAGCTAGTTTTTTTTTTTTTTTAAAACACTTTATCATGATTTTTACTAAGTTCTACTCTCTTTCTTTTTTTTTTTTTTTAATTATGCTTTAAGTTCCAGGGTACGTGTGTACAACATGCAGGTTTGTTACATATATATACGTGTGCCATGTTGGTGTGCAGCACCCATTAACTCATCATTTACATTAAGTATATCTCCTAATGCTGTCCCTCCTCCCTCCCCCCTCCCCACAATAGGACCCGGTGTCTGATGTTCCCTTTCCTGTGTCCAAGTGATCTCATTGTTCAGTTCCCACATATGAGAGAGAACATGTGGTATTTGGTTTTCTGTTCTTACGATAGTTTGCTGAGAATGATGGTTTCCAATTGCATCCAGGTTCCTACAAAGGATACGGACTCATCCCTTTTTATGGCTGCATAGTATTTCATGGTGTATATGTGCCACATTTTCTTAATCCAGTCTGTCACTGATGGACATTTGGGTTGATTCCAAGTCTTTGCTCTTGTGAATAGTGCCACAATAAACATACATGTGCATGTGTCTTTATAGCAGCATGATTTACATTTCTCTGGGTATATACCCAGAAACGGGATGGCTGGGTCAAATGGTATTTCTAGTTCTAGATCCTTGAGGAATTGCCACACTGTTTTCCACAATGGTTGAACTAGATTACAGTCCCACCAACAGTGTAAAAGTGTTCCTATTTCTCCACATCCTCTCCGGCACCTGTTGTTTCCTGACTTTTTAATGACTGCCATTCTAACTGGTGTGAGATAGTATTTCATTGTGGTTTTGATTTGCATTTCTCTGACGGCGAGTGATGATGAGCATTTTTTCATGTGTCTATTGGCTGTATAAATGTCTTCTTTTGAGAAGTGTCTGTTCATAACCTTTGACCAATTTTTAATGGGGTTGTTTTATTCTTGTAAATTTGTTTGAGTTCTTTGTAGGTGCTTGATATTAGCTCTGTCAGATGAGCAAATTGCAAAAATTTTCTCCCATCCTGTAGGTTGCCTGTTCACTCTGATGGTAGTTTCTTTTGCTGTGCAGAAGCTCTTTAGTTTAATTAGATCCCATTTGTCAATTTTGGCTTTTGTAACCATTGCTTTTGGTGTTTTAGACATGAAGCTTCTGCCCATGCCTATGTCCTAAATGATATTACCTAGGTTTTCTTCTAGGGTTTTTATGGTTTTAGGTAAAACATTTATGTCTCTAATCCATCTTGAATTAATTTTCATATAAGGAGTAAGGAAAGGATTCAGTTTCAGCTTTCTACTTATGGCTAGCCAATTTTCCCAGCACCATTTATTAAATAGGGAATCCTTTCCCCATTTCTTGTTTTTCTCAGGTTTGTCAAAGATCAGATGGCTGTAGATGTGTGGTATTATTTCTGAGGGTTCTGTGCTGTTCCATTGGTCTATATCTCTGTTGTGGTACCAGTACCATGCTGTTTTGGTTACTGTAGCCTTGTAGTATAGTTTGAAGTCAGGTAGCGTGATGCCTCCAGCTTTGTTCTTTTGGCTTAGGATTGTCGTGGCAATGCAGGCTCTTTTTTGGTTTCATATGAACTTTAAAGCTTTTTTTTCCCAATTCTGTAAAAAAAGTCATTGGTAGCTTAATGGTGATGGCATTGAATCTATGAATTACCTTGGGCAGTATGGCCATTTTCAGGATATTGATTCTTCCTATCCATGAGCATGGTATGTTCGTCCATTTGTTTGTGTCCTCTTTTATTTCTTTTTTTTTTTTTTTTTTGAGACGGAGTCTTGCTCTGTCGCCCAGGCTGGAGTGCAGTGGCCAGATCTCAGCTCACTGCAAGCTCCGCCTCCCGGGTTCACTCCATTCTCCTGTCTCAGCCTCCTGAGTAGCTGGGACTACAGGCGCCCGCCACCACACCTGGCTAGTTTTTTGTACTTTTTAGTAGAGACGGGGTTTCACCGTGTTAGCCAGGATGGTCTCGATCTCCTGACCTCATGATCCGCCCATCTCGGCCTCCCACAGTGCTGGGATTACAGGCTTGAGCCACCGCGCCCGGCCGTCCTCTTTTATTTCATTGAGCAGTGGTTTGTAGTTCTCCTTGAAGAGGTCCTTCACATCCCTTGTAAGTTGGATTCCTAGGTATTTTATTCTCTTTGAAGCAATTGTGAATGGGAGTTCATTCACGATTTGGCCCTCTGTTTGTCTGTTATTGATGTATAAGAATGCTTGTGATTTTTGCACATTGATTTTGTATCCTGAGACTTTGCTGAAGTTGCTTATCAGCTTAAGAAGATTTTGGACTGAGATGAGGCGATTTTCTAAATATACAATCATGTCATCTGCAAACAGGGACAATTTGACTTGCTCTTTTACTAATCAAATACCCTTTATTCCTTTCTCTTGCCTGATTGCCCTAGCCAGAATTTCCAACACTATGTTGAATAGGCATGGTGAGAGAAGGCATCCCTGTCTTGTGCCAGTTTTCAAAGAGAATGCTTCCAGTTTTTGCCCATTTAGTATGATATTGGCTGTGGGTTTGTCATAAATAGCTCATATGATTTTGAGATATGTTCCATCAATACTGAATTTATTGAGAGTTTTTAGCATGAAGGGCTGTTGAATTTTGTCAAAGGCCTTTTCTGCATCTATTGAGATAATCATGTGGTTTTTGTCTTTGGTTCTGTTTATATGCTGGATTACGCTTACTGATTTCCATGTGTTGAACCATCCTTGCATCCCAGGGATGAAGCCCACTTGATCATGGTGGATAAACCTTTTGATGTGCTGCTGAATTTGGTTTGCCAGTATTTTATTGAGGACTTTTGCGTTGGTTTTCATGAGGGATATTGGGCTGGAATTATATTTTTGTTGTGTCTCTACCAGGCTTTGGTATTAGGATGATGCTGGCCTTATAAAATGAGTTAGGGAAGATTCCCTCTTTTTCTATCAATTGGAATAGTTTCAGAAGGAATGGTACCAGTTCCTCCTTGTACTTCTAGTAGAATTCGGCTGTGAATCTGTCTGGTCCTGGACTTTTTTTGGTTGTTAGGGTATTAATTATTGCCTCAATTTCAGAGCCTGCTACTGGTCTATTCAGGGATTCAACTTCTGCCTGGTTTAGTCTTGGGAGGGTGTATGTGTCTAGGAATTTATCCATTTCTTCTAGGTTTTCTAGTTTATTTGCATAGAAGTGTTTATAGTATTCTCTGATGGTAGTTTGTATTTCTGTGGGGTTGGTGGTGATATCCCCTTTATCATTTCTTCATTGCATCTATTTGACTCTTCTCTCTTTTCTTCTTTATTAGTCTTGCCAGCAGTCTATCAATTTTGTTGATCTTTTCAGAAAATGAGCTCCTGGATTCATTGATTTTTAGGAGGGTTTTTTGTCTCTATCTCCTTCAGTTATGCTCTGATCTTAGTTATTTCTTGCCCTCTGCTAACGTTTGAATGTGTTTGCTCTTACTTCTCTAGTTCATTTAATTGTGATGTTAGGGTGTCAATTTTAGATCTTTCCTGCTTTTACTTATGGGCATTTAGTGCTATAAATTTCCCTCTACACACTACTTTAAATGTGTTCCAGAGATTCTGGTATGTTGTATCTTTGTTCTCATTGGTTTCAAAGAACATCTTTATTTCTGCCTTCATTTCGTTATGTACCCAGTAGTCATTCAGGAGCAGGTTGTTCAGTTTCCATGTAGTTGAACAGTTTTGATTGAGTTTCTTATTCCTGAGTTCTAGTTTGATTGCACTGTGGTCTGAGAGACAGTTTCTTATAATTTCTGTTCTTTTACATTTGCTGAGATGTGCTTTACTTCCAAGTATGTGGTCAATTTTGGAATAAGTGTGATGTGGTACTGAGAAGAATGTATATTCCGTTGATTTGGGGTGGAGAGTTCTGTAGATGTCTATTAGGCCTGCTTGGTGCAGAGTTGAGTTCAATTCCTGGATAACCTTGTTAACTTCCTGTCTCGTTGATCTGTCTAATGTTGACAGTGGGGTGTTAAATTCTCCCATTATTATTGTATGGGAGTCTAAGTCTCTTTGTAAGTCTCTAAGGCCTTGCTTTATGAATCTGGATGCGCCTGTATTGCGTGCATATATATTTAGGATAGTTAGTTCATCTTGTTGAATTCATCCCTTTACCATTATGTGATGGCCTTCTTTGTCTCTTTTGATCGTTGTTGGTTTAAAGTCTGTTTTATCAGAGACTATGATTGCAACCCCTGCCTTCTTTTGTTTTCCATTTGCTTGGTAGATCTTTCTCCATCCCTTTTTTTTTTTTTTTTTTTGAGCCTATGTGTGAACTTGATTCTATCATTATGATATTAGCTGGTTATTTTGCTCATTCATTGATGCCGTTTCTTCCAAGCATCGATTGACTTTACATTTTGACATGTTTTTACAATGGCTGGTACCTGTTGTTCCTTTCCATGTTTAGTGCTTCTTTCAGGATCTCTTGTAGGGTAGGCCTAGTGGTGACAAAATCTCTAAACATTTGCTTGTCTGTAAAGGATTTTTTTTCTCCTTCACTTATGAAACTTATTTTGGCTGGATATGAAATTCTGGGTTGAAAATTCTTTTCTTTAAGAATGTTGAACATTGACCCCCACTCTCTTCTGGCTTGGAGAGTTTATGCTGAGAGATCTACTGTTAGTCTGATGGGCTTCCCTTCGTGGGTAACCCGACTTTTCTCTCTGGCTGCCCTTAACATTTTTTCCTTCATTTCAACTTTGATGAATCTGACAGTTATGTGTCCTGGAGTTGCTCTTCTCGAGGAGTATCTTTATGGCATTCTCTGTATTTCCTGAATTTGAATGTTGGCCTGCCTTGCTAGGTTGGGGAAGTTCTTCTGGATACTATCCTGCAGAGTGTTTTCCAACTTGGTTTCATTTTCCCCGTCACTTTCAGGCACCAATCAGACATAGATTTGGTCTTTTCACATGATCCCATATTTCTTGGAGGCTTTGCTTATTTCTTTTTACTCTTTTTTCTCTAAATTTCTCTTCTCATTTCATTTCATTCATTTGATTTTCAATCACTGATACTCTTTCTTCCAATTGATCGAGCCGGTTACTGAAGCTTGTGCATTTGTCACGTAGTTCTCGTGTCCTGGTTTTCATCTATATCAGTTCATTTATGGACTTCTCTGCATTGGTTATTCTAGTTATCCATTCATACATTCTTTTTCAAGGTTTTTAGTTTCTTTGCACTGGGTACGTATTTCTTCCTTTAGCTCTGAGAAATTTGATTGACTGAAGCCTTCTTCTCTCAACTCATCAAAGTCATTCTCCATCCAGCTTTGTTCTGCTACTGGCGATGAGCTGCATTCCTTTTGAGGGGAGATGCGCTCTGATTTTTTGAATTTCCAGCTTTTCTGAACTGCTTTTTCCCCATCTTTGTGGTTTTATCTGCCTCTGGTCTTTGATGATGGTGACGTACTAATGGGGTTTTGGTGTGGTGTCCTTTCTGTTTGTTAGTTTTCATTCTAACAGTCAGGACCCTCAGCTGCAGGTCTGTTGGAGTTTGCTTGAGGTCCACTCCAGGCCGTCTTTGCCTAGGTATCAGCAGCAGAGGCTTCAGAAGATAGAGTATTGCTGAACAGCAAGTGTTGCTGTCTGTTTCTTGCTCTGGAAGCTTTGTCTCAGATATGTACACAGCCGTGTGAGGTGTGAGGTGTCAGTCTGCACCTAGTGGGGGATGTCTCCCAGTTATGCTACTTGGGATCTGGGACCCACTTGAGCAGGCAGTCTGTCCATTCTCAGATCTCAGCTTCCATGCTGGGGGAACCACTGCTCTCTTCAAAGCTGTCAGACAGGGACATTTACATCTGCAGAGGTTTCTGCTGCTTTTTGTTTAGCTATGCCCTGTCCCTAGAGGTGGAGTTTATAGAGGGAGGCAGGTGTCCTTGAGCTGAGGTGGTCTCCACCGAGTTGAAATTTTCCTGCGGTTTTGTTTACCTACTTAAGCCTCAGCAATGGCAGGTTCCCCTCCCCCAGGCTTGCTGCCACCTTGAAGTTAGATCTCAGACTGCAGTGCTAACAATGAGGGAGGCTCTGTGGGTATGGGACCCTTGGGGTCAGGCATGCTACATAACCTCTTGGCGTGCCGTTTGCTAAGACCCTTGGTAAAGTGCAGTATTAGGGTGAGAGTTACCCTATTTTCCAGGTGTTGTGTGTCTCAGTTTCCCTTGACTAGGAAAAGCAATTCCCTTTCACCTCGTGCTTTCCAGGTGAGGCGATGCCTTGCCCTCCTTCAGCTCTTGCTCGCTGGGCTACACGCACTGACCAGCACTGACTGTCCTACATGCCCCAGTGAGATGAACCCGGTACCTCAGTTGAAAATGCAGAAATCACCCGTTTTCTGTGTTGCTCAAGCTGGGAGCTGGAGGCTGGAGCTGTTCCTCTAGTTTTTAATTCATAAGAATCTGAATTAAGTCACAAATGCCTTAGCTACTTATTTAACACAGTGGAATAATTTTCTGGATTACTCTGCAGTTTTTACATTATCTTTTAAATCTAACCCAAATTCTTAAGTCTCACTTGATTTTCTGGATATAAAGTAAATGTTTAAAGTATCACATTAAAGAAGGCTGGTAGGCAGGTTTCAAGTTGTCTTTCTATGATCCTTACGACCTGGTTTTCATGTGCTTGTGTGGGGCTGGATCTAGTTACTTCTAACCAATCAATATAACAAATGTGATTGACTGCCTCTTCTCTGATAAGATTACAAAACGTTTTGACTTCCTCTCTTTAGAAGACTGTTGCTGACTTTGATAAAGCCCTCTGTCAGTTTGCAGAGGTCCACATTGTGAGGAAGTGAATGCAGCCAACCACTATTGCGTGAGCTTAAAAAGTACAGCCTTCAACACGTGAGGCTTCAGATGGAAGTACAGACCATAGGCCAATACCTTTATTGCAGCCTTGTGAGTGCAAAGTAGAGGGCCCAGCTTAGCAATATGCAGATTCCTGATCCACAGAAAGAAGTTATGGGATAATAAATTTGTGTATGTGTGTTGCCTTAAGTGCTCATGTGGCAGTTTGTTACACAGCAATAGATAACAAATGTAAGAGGGTATTCACTCAAATCTGTATATACAGACACATGAAATTGTTTCCCTAAGGGATCTGTTGTGTTTGCTCAATGCTAAGACCAATAGCCCCTAGAAATATTTTATATTAAGGATGTGTGTATATTTAAGCCTTTTCAATGTAATTCAGTCCAAAATGTTATCACTTTGGATAGCATAATTTTCACTGTGTACTTCACTTAGAGTCGTAGGGTATAAATATTGGGTTTTATTTTATGTGAAACAATCTAGGTTATACCTCCATTCATATCTTCTAACTAAACATAATTAATTCAAATTCCAGTTAAAGTTTTGTATACAAATACACTTCAGTAATAAAATTTGTTATTTTATGGGATTGTCATTTTGAAAACAAACTACAAAAGTCAGGCTGTTATTCACTATGCCAGGTTTTCCTACACATAAGTAAAAGAGAAGGCAACCTAACTTTTTTAGTATTTGTTATGTGTTAGACATTTGCATAAATCATCTCATTTAATATTAAGAACAGTTTTTGAGCAAAAGTAAATTTGAATTTAAGGATACATTGCATCATACAGTTCCGACTTTCAAACATCATTATTTGACTTGAGAGAATAAATGGAGAATCAGGGTCATCATTCTACCACTTTATGCAAGATTTTTATTTCTAGAGTGACTACTGACGGCAATCAGATACAGTAACCTATAAACAGATTTTGTGATGTAGAGACCTTAAATTATTTTATGAAAGTGAAAAGCAAAAACAAAATTTTTAAAAAAGACATCATTCTGACATCTCTCAGAAGGAAGAAAAATAAAGTAGTTAGATTTTAGGCAATGCTTAAGATTCTTAGTTGTAACACAATTTAAATAATTTTCTGAACTTTATATGACACATTAATTATACAGTTCTGGATGGGCACTGCAGCAGATTGAATCGAATTCCACATTCTGATATCTGGAGGCATGTGGCCACAAATGAATCATTTGACCTCTGCTGTATGACACTCTGGTGTCTGGATCAGTGGTTTGCAAGTATAGTAAAATAGAAAGGGATTAGACAAGTTCATCGTTTAGGCCATTTTTAGCTTAGAATATAATTGATGATCTGAATTTTATTAACATCACTGATAGAAGTTACATAAATATTTTCCTTTCCAAACTTGTTGTGAATCAATCATTGTTCTGCTTTTCCATGGAAACTGGAAATTATTGAAGCATTGAGTGCTAGTATTTAAATGATCACTCCACTAGCTTAATGAAGTAATCTTAATAAATATCTTCATTTTACAGTTTAAGAAAACTTCAGAAATGTTGTGAATTTTCTTGGAATAGAGAGCCCTAAAATTAGTGTCATAACTTAGCTGTGCCATCTAAGCATTTGTGCTTAATGATATCCATTAATATATATTTATTAAAAGTTAAAGTGCTCTTGTCTTAAACATTTTTAAATCCTAAGTTTTGAAAATTAAATTTTGAATCATGAACATATAAATCATTCTTAAGCATTCTAAGTGAAAAATAGTATTATTTAAACACATATCTTCAAGACAGTGATCATATCTCTTAGGTGTGAGTATCAGGCATTTAGAATGCTTAAATTGTGATGGGCTTCAGGATTCTCCAGGAGCACATCCATGGACGTTGAAGGAGCAGGACCCAATCATTACTACTTTGAGAAAATCAGTTCAGGAGAATGTATATGAAATGATAGGAAAATTTGGCCTGGGGTAATCTATTCTGGAGGCAGTATCTAATTCCTTTCTTAGGCTAATAAAATGTAATTTCCTATCCATACTCTTCATCTTTGATTCTTGTCTCTAGGACTTCATGGGTACCACTAACTTAGGATTTTACTGTTTTTTTTTTTTTTTTTTTGTCTTATACACAGAAAATGAATGAACTTGGCATTTGCAATTAGGTATCTCCTAAACCTTTTCTAGATACCTGTCTAAATCTTTTCCCCAGTGCATTGATTTTATATTAACCTGAAGTTTATTATAACGATAGCAAAATATTACCACTCTTTAGTTGACTCAGTCAAATCATGACATTACCTTACATTAGGCAATACATAAAACAAATAAAACACCACCGTAATGGAAAGATGATATTTAAGCCTTTCTGGAAATCACATTTAGAAAATGTATCATGATGATGACTTTCGTCTTATGTAAGACAATGTTTATGGGTTTGTAGGGGTTGGGAAATTGGCTATGGAATCAAAAGCCAACTTCAGCCACCTTGTGTAATCAGCAACCCCCAGAGGGCTGCCTGAGAGGCAGTTGAGCATTATTGCTTTGTGCAGTGGTGGTCTCACGGTGCTGTATTTCCAGCGTTATTCCCATCACATAAGACCATAAAGATAATTGGGTCTTACACACAACTTTCTAGGCCCAAGTTCCTCTATATGCAGAATGTGGTTATTGGTACTATGTTTTCGCAGAGCTATTTTGCATGTTAATGAGATCATGACTACTGCTTCCTTTGAGTTCGTTGAATTAAGGAACTCTATAAATAAAAGACTCTATTATTTCACCACTCTTGTTATTCACTAAAGAAATATTCCCTGAAAATAGAGCCTTTCACTTGCTCTGTGTGTAAAATCTCTGCTGCCTGCAATGGGAGGGCTTATGTGATATAATAACAGGAATCTGCCTGTTCTGTAGAGTATTGTACAGTAGTGTTCCAAAACGTTTCTAAAGAAAAGAGATGCTAACATCCACCCACACTTCAACAAACACTGTTAATGCAAAACACTGACTCCAGATGTCCACAGCTTGCTTCCAAAAAAGCCTCCTCTCAGGGAACTCTGAAGTTTAAATGTTAAATAATTGTCCCTGAAGAGTGGGTATTAGGGCTTCATCAATAATTCTGTGAGTACTTTTGGGATTCTTGATGACATTTTCATCTGCATTTTGTTTTAGGAGTTTTATTTTTGTACTCTTTTGAATATAGAGAGATTAACAACACTGGCAGTGCAATTAATCTTGACAGGCCTAAGAGCTTTCTCTCTCATTTTCGTATTTTTCTTCAGTTTATAAAAGACTAAGTTGGTGATGAATAGAGACAAAACCATAATGCTAATTCATGCAGTTTCCTGCATCTACAGTACTATTACAATACATCATGAATACATTTTATTAAAGTAATTTAAGTAAAATATCAGAGTATAATTTAGCAATGGGCAAATTATGTAGAGAGGCCTTTTTAAAATCATGTAACTCTAAGTATTGGAGCATGCCACAAGACATAAGTTTGAAATTACTCTAATTTCATATTTATATATTCTGTTACTAGTAATGCAGCATGGCATTGTGCTAATATTTTTCTTTAAATAAGTTTAGTTAAAGTATTAAATGATATTATTGATATTCATTTATTTGCGTTAATTTAGTTTTTAGAAATGTCTGGCCAGAATTTATGTGTTCTCCCTACACCAATTACTGGCTTAAGTATTCTAAGAAGGCATTCCTTTATCATCATAATTTCAACATTTTTCCATAGTCCATAACATTTTGAATATATTTTCACTTAGCATTTAGTCTTGTAATATGGATTCTATAATAAGCTACTACTTTTGTTGTAGTTCATTTATATCTGGGCCTATTGAAAGATACAAGGCATTAGCTTTCTGAAATTAGTTTTTAAAATCAGCTGGGCAGCCCACATTCGGTCCTCCTGCTTCTTATCTTTATACTATAAAAACTCTTTTAATGTACACAAAAGTTAAAAAGTGTGTATTTTTAGGAAGTTATAGAAACTAAGATAATATTTAATCTACCTTACATAAATGTATGGATTAGTGTCACATTTTAGTGTTCTATTAAAATTCCCATATTGTCCTTATTATTTTGTGCAATCTGTTTTTGTGTATTTGCTTATCCCCATCTCTCTCGTCTATCTAACACCATTTTAAACATATTTTAATGTTTCAATATTATAAATATTTGGTAATGGAAAAATTAACTGAACTTTTACCTCACTTATGGTCTTAAAAATAACCAGTTAATGATTAAAGCTCACAAATTCCAAATTTTTTCTAACATCTCTAATTAACATATATATGCAATATAAAAATAATATAAAAGTATATATGCCTTTGTGCACATATTAGATTCGTAGTCACAATACATTGCTCAGACAGAAAAGTGTTGCCCAGGTTAAAATTACTGAAATATTTGTATTTGTGCGTGTGTGTGCATACGTGAATACACATTTGTTTATATGTGTATGCATATATATTTGTTTTGCAATCCGTTGTACATGCATTTTAAAGCAAATATTTTAGTGGCTCAGTTCTCTCCAGGAAATCATCAGGCAACTAAAAATTACATGCAATACACAGCATGTCCAAATATTAAAGTGATATTCTGTATCAAAGGACACAACTGTTGGTGTTTCAAAAAATGATGCTTTCTCATAAATAAGCTGTTATCAATATAGCAGTAAAAATTAGAGAAATCAGATGCGTAACTTTAGATTCGAGATTCTTCTAAAGTGATAATATTTTAGTCTGCATGTAAATTATTTTAGAATAACTTTTATGATTATCCTGAATAAAAATAATAATTTTAATATAAAATTCATACAATTCAGCAATGCTAAAAGCATGTCAGAAATGCTAAATGAATGAGCCTTTTCCCCATTGACGTGAAATGTCATTTTATATATATATATCTATCATATACATCATGCATATGCATATATATGCAAATCATGCATGTCTCTCTTATTTCTAAACATTTTCTCTTTTTTATGTGAGTGTGTTTACTACATAGTCACAAGATTTTATCCTTGACCACAATCGTGGCTGTGTCAGAATAACAAGAGAGCTGTATTGATTTTCACATGAACTAAACTTTGGAATTTTTCTCTCCTCTCCAAGAACAGGTAAAAAGATGTTTTAATGAATGAATGAATGTTTGAGAAACTAATACCTTTCACCCTTATCCTGTTCTCCATTTTCCAAGTATATAGGAAAGACAGACTTACAGACACCTTGTAGCTCTAAGAAAGTGGTTAACTCTGAAAAATTATAAATAAAATAAATGCCTATTTTAATCCACACAAAATTAAATTTCAGGTGTATTATAGATTAAAATGAAGTACAAAGTACTTTAAAATATAATTTAGGTAAAATATTTTTAAAACATAAAGTATAAAATAATAAAATGTATGTTTAATTGTGTAAAGTCGCAAATTTCTATATAGACTTAAAATTAAAGGGCAAAGAGGAAGAAAAAATACCAAACACAAGTCATGCAAACAATTAATAGTTTTAATAAATACATTTTCAACAACCCAATCAAAATGAAAGGTGCATCTACAAGTGTGCGAAGGAAAATACCAAAGACCACCAATATAAAAAATTCACATCAATTTTATTCATAAATAAAAACAAATGAGGTAATTTTTAAAATTTAATATTTTGGCAATACACACACACCCACACTCACACATATATAAACAAAATACTCCATTATCAGTGGTAGAATGGTAGCAAAGTCATTTTGATTTACTATGTGTGGGAGTATAAATTGCCCAATATATATAGAAAGAAACAAATTAACATGAATCAAAAAACATTAGATGCATACTAACATTTGGAACAGTAATTACACTTTTACAAATACATTCTGAAGAATTTTTTCCATGATGTTGGATTATGGTATATCAAGAGGCAGAACAATCTGATTTCTGACAGTAAAAGAATACTTGGTGTTCGTTTTGAGTATTCAACGGAACATAATACAATCCTTGTGTGATGTTTTAGAAGAACATTTAATTAAATGGGAAAAAATGCCTAAAATGCATTCTTAATTTAGTAGGAAACATTGACAGCATTACCTGAAGCAAGATGATAAGTTTAAAGAAAACAAAAGTTTATGCCATTCATAACTGATATTCTCCGGGCTCAAATGAGGCCATATTAACCTAATATTCAAATATACTTGATATCTCATACTGCATCCTCCTTTCTTAACAAAATACTTTTCAGCATTTCTGTTGGTCCATGAAAGTGTCTCATTGGTTCTCATGAATGAGTTTCTTTTAAATAAAAACTATGTCTGTTTTGCCATACTTCCACCAGACAAAACCCATTCCGTCTTTTTACCGTAGCTGGTCTTCAAGATGTAGCAGTTAGAGTCTGGCACCATTACTCTCTATTAATTATCACCTAGCAACTACATAACTCATGCTTGGTAATGCAGTTCCAACTTCATTCCTAGCTGCATGGAAAATATTTGTTTTGTGGAAAACTTTACCTTCACCATAAATATGTACTTTCTTGCTTCCTCATATAAGGCTGAGTTCCCTCAAAATAGAAATAAATTTTCATTCTAACATTTTGAAACATACAGAAAAAGGGCATGATAGAAATCTCCACACTACTCAAATCATAAAACAAGATTCAGTATGTATCAGTTGTTCATATGATCAAAATATTATTTTTAGGTTTGATTATTTCTGATATAGTTGTGTTGCTATTGTATAAGTAGGTGATTTAAATTTAATAAGCAATCAAAATTTCTAAAAAGACAATTTTTTTGGAAAACAGGGTTAAGAGAATGAATTTAATCTACAGAAGACAAAAATAGGAAGATTTTGGAAAATTTAATTTGCATTTAATTTAGAAAAAAATAAATACCACAAAATATTTTTTTCTAATGTAAGTTAACAAATTCCTATTTTCTGTGTTAAAGTTTAACGTAAAAGACAATCAAATTAAAATAGCAATGCTTATGTTATTGCTTTGAAACAGCAAGTCTCCAGTAGTAATTGGATATTTAACTTAAGGAAAAAGTATTATATTACTTGGCACTTCAATAAATATGGCCAGTTAGTGATATACAGCACACTAACTTCAAAATCTCTATAATACTTCAATGATTGTGGAAAAATGTGTTACAAAAATGTATACTTTTAAATATATATTAGCTGAACATACTTAAATATTTAATGAAGAAATCGATTTGAGTGGATCAAAATTAAAATAATTTTGTATATTATTTTAGATTCTGGACAGTTGCAATTGCAATATTAGAGTACCATACTTGGTGGTGACTTGAATTTATTAAAACACGGGACAAATATCCAGGGAAAATAAAAACTATCTCAAATAAAGATAAATGATCATTAATCTCCTTAAACTCAACTCATGTATCAAACAACTCTAAGTCTGAAGTAATTTCCTCCTGATTTTATATGCCAATATATTTGTAATATGTTTCTCAAAGAATTTACAGCCTGGATGGGAGAAACCTTTCTGAAGATCATTGGAAACATGACCATTGTCAGTCATCGTAGTTGACTAGTGCATACAACAGTCAGGAAACAAAAACTGAAGGCTTTCCTTCCTTCCCAATTCCACCACATTCACCAACGAGTTTGCTAAACAGAAGTCATTGTTTTTTCAGTTCATGTGTTTCTATGTTATATGTCTGATATTGCTATTAAATATGCACCATTCTGGAAGTCAAATTTATTTACTTTTTAACAGTCTTTTACAATTTACCTCATAACACAAACATCACCCCCACACACACAGACTCATACACGCAAAAATGCTGATAAAAAACATAACTCAGTATCATGTGTAACTTCTAATTCCAGATAGAAGATAAATAAAATTTGGTCCCGAATTTCATTGAAATAGTACTCTTAAGTAACTTTATCAGGTGAATCCAATTGCTAAAATCTGAACTTTATTGTAACTACAAAACTTCAAATTTTAACATTTATTTATTTTTAATTTTATAGATTTAGCAAATATAAGTGCAGTTTTGTTACAAGCATATATTGCATAGTGGTGAGGTCTGCACTTTCAGTGTTCCTATTACCCAAATAGTTTACAATGTGCCTAATAGATAACTTTTCTTCCCTCATCCTACTCACTTCCCCCACCCTTTTGGAGCCTCCAGTATCTATGATTTTACTTGTATGTCCATGTGTACCCATTGATTATGTCCCACTTATAAGTGAGAACATGTAGCATTCAGCTTCTGTTTCAGAGTTATTTCAATGAGGATAATGGCCTCCAGTTCCATCCATGTTGCTGCAAAATACATGATTTTGTTTTTTTTATGGTTCGATAGTATACACACACATATATGCACATGCGTACACACACACACACACCCATAGGATACTTTTTATTTATCCAATCATCAACAGAGGATTGGATAAATAAAATGTTATATATGTGTATATATAATGTATATATACATACAATATGTATATATAATGAATATATATAATATGCATATATCTAATGTATATATACATATACTATGTATGCGTATAATGTATATATGCACATATAATGCGAAATGTATATATACACATATGTGTGTATGTATACATATGCTTTTATATAGGTATTACACATATATATGTCACATTTTATTTATCCAAACCTCTGTTTCTGTTGATGAACATTTAGGGGATTTCCTGTCTTACCTATTTTGAATAGTGCTGTGATAAGCATACAGATGCAGATGCAGATGTCATTTTGATATAATGACTTATGTTCAATTAGGTAGGTACTCAGTAGTTCGATTGCTAGATTGAATAGCAGTTCTATTAGTAGCTTTTTGAGAAATCTCCATACTGTTTCTTATAAAGATTGCACTAATTCACATTACCACCAACAGTGTATAAGAATTCCCTTTTCTCACATCCTCACCAACATCTGTTGACTTTTGACTTTGTAATAATAGCAATTCCTTCTCTTGTAAGATAGTATCTTGTGATTTTAATTTTTAATTTTTCTTATGATTAGAGATTTAAGCATACTTTCATTTTCTTTGGCTGATTGTATGTCTTCTTTTGTGTAATTTTTTAATGTTCTTTGCCCATTTTTTAACGAGATTATTTGTTTTTTTCTTTGTTGAGTTGAGTTTCTTGTAGATTGTATATATTAACCATTTATGAGATGCATAATTTGCAAATATTTTCTCCAATTTTTAGATTATCTGTTTATTTTGTTGATTATTTATTTTACTGTGTGAAAGATATTCAGTTTAAGTCTCATTTGTTTATATTTGTTTTTGTTGCGTTTGCTTTTGAGAACTTTGTCACGAATTATTTGCCGAAGCCAATGGCTGGAAGAGTTTTTCATGGGTTTTCTTCTAAAGTTTTCTATTTCTGGTTCTTATATTTAAGTCTTTCATTGATATTCAGTTAATTTTTTATATGGTGAGAGACTTGCATCCAGTTTCATTCTTCTGCATATGACTATCCAATCTTTCCAGCACCGTTTATTGAATAGGGTGTGATTTCCCCAGTATATATTATACCACAAGTCTACAGTAACCAAAACAACATAGTATTTTTATAAAAGTAGACCTGTAGATCAATGGAACATAATAGGGAACACAGAAATAAATCCAGACATACCTACCATTAACTGATCTTCAACAACTTTTGAAATTTTATATGATGATTTTCAAACACTTTTTTGCATCTTCTGAGTTAGTATGCTATCTTTCCCACTAGAGTAATTCAAGCAACCCCTATAAGCATTTCAGAGATAGCTCACAAGAAGGTACCATTTGCCAACAAAGCTGTTTATCCTAATAAAACAATCTCTGCCTCAGAGTCTCAAACTGATGGCCAGAAGGCAGCTAAAGGGGGAATTTGATATATAAGAATAAAAAATGAATAAACACTAATAAAATAGATATTTTATTGGATTTCAATGGAAAATAACAACAGAAACACTGTATTTGCCTTACCAGTAATGATGGCTAACCTTTAATAAATATCCACTGTGTACCAGGTTCATTTCAAAGAGCTTGCAATGAATTAAGAAGTTTTGTAGTCATACACTATCAGGGAGAAAATATAATTATAATTTTCTTTTTAACAACAAAGAAACTGAGACAGAGGAGTTCAGTGATTTGCCAGAGGTTATGGTCCTGATAAGTGACAGAGCTAAGTTGCTGGATGCAGAGTCCATGCTCTAAGTCTCTGCACTATATGATGTTTCCATGGCAGCAATAGACTGAATCTAAATACATGTTGCATCCTTTAGATATTGCACACCCTGTGCAGCCCACTATCATCTCTCCACTTCTACTTATTGTTTCCTCAGGGGAGCAGAATAAAGTGTCCATCAGTATAGTTGCATTTCTACTTTTCCTATAGCTTGTGTGTGTGTGTGTGTGTGTGTGAATTCACACTATATATATATCATACATATAGTGCAACATATATGTGGCATATATGTATACACACACATATATGTGTGTGTATACATATATATTTTCAAATACAGCTTAATGAAATATAAATCAAAAGATTGAGTGCATTTTTAAAGAATGGTGGTGAGCCTACATTGTTCTTTGTGGATATAAAGAACATCATTAGTAACAATATAAGTAAATACTTATTTTATATTATTAGGAGGCCACTGTTAACACTTGAGTTTGTCATCTTTTTTTCCATTTTTCTAAATATTTCATTCTCTTATTTAGTGAACACCTTTTTTTTCAACATCTTGGAGACCTTCAGTTATGTAACCTTTCCTTGAGCCCAAATCTCCTACCACTCTTGGGTTTTATTTTCATTTTTAACAATTTCATTATATCCTTAATGGTGCTGTGCTTCAGCTATTTCATTTCAGTCACTTCATTCTAGTCCCATTGCACTTATTCTGCACTAACACTGCCAAATCTCACTATTGAAGCAATCAAAAAATCATCTTATTTTTTTCCACTTTTGGGTGCCAAACTTACTCAATGGATGACTGATCCAATGGATGACTGAGTCCTGCATGAAACTCTAATAGATTTTGCTTTTAAAAAAATCATCTTATTACCTCGCAAGCAATTTTGTCTAGATAGTTTGCATCTTAGCTCAAAACCTCACTCTACATTTCCCAATGGATTGCTAAATATACACAACTGGTGTCCTATTCTGTAGTCTTATCCCCTCCTCTTCTTTCACACTGCTGACAGAGTGATCTTTCAAAAATGCATTGTTTGTTCAACAGCTTGAAACATTTTGTGGCTGTCCATGGCCTATAGAATGAAGGTCAAATCTTTTAACACCCATTTCGTGTTCTGAACTGTCATTCAAGTTGTGACTACAACAGAAGTCAGTCTCTGTGTATAACATTGATTGCTCTGTATCTTTAGAATATAAAGACCTTCTGCCTCAATTATACCAACTTCCTTAGTTTTCTAATAGTTCAGCAGAGTTTTTCCTTTTATAGAAATATGTGAAAACTGTAAAAATATACAATATATAGTCTTATTGATATGTAAGCATTTTCTTTGCAGAATTCCATTGACTTCCTTAGAAAGAAATCACATACTTATAGATTCTATATATTTAATGACAGTTGGATTTGCAGAAAAATGAAAATTATATTTTACTTTAATTTTCTATGAGAGTTCATTATTATTTAGAAGCAATTTTTCAAACACATATATTTGAATATTATATATATATATGTTTATGATTTTCCTTAGTCAAACAATTTGGATCTTTAGAATCTTGAATTGTACTTCTTTGAGGGAGAAGTTGTATTTTGTGCCTGGAGTGTAATGAATTTACTATTCAAGTCCATGTATGTGTAAGTGGTTAGCTGAGGAAGATTGCTTACATCTAGCCTTGTATGAATGTGCTTGTGTGTCTGTCATTCCGTTTGCAGCTCTTTAGTCAGGATTGATCTGCCCTAATTCTTACAGTAGGGACCAAGATACAAGAAAGCCCCCGTTAGCACCTTGTAATCAGCCAGATCATTCTCTTGTCTGCTCATAGGACATATTATCTCCTTCTTTAATTAGTTTCCATAGACTCCGATTTTACATCTTGCTGCTGAAACTCGACATAAGACTTCTGTATTTAATTAGCAAGTACAAATTATCTATTCTAGACATCTCACCTTATTTATCTCTCAACATTCTTCTATTATGTGTTCCTAAAGAATGTGACATTTTAATCCTTGACTATTCCTCTAACCTAGAACAGGTCCTGGCAAATAACAGGTGCTCAAAAATATGTTTGAATAAAATGAGCAAACGGTATTCGGAAAGCTCTGGATAAGATACACTTCTACTGCTTATGGGCTTTTAAGATCTAAACAACATGAGCTAATAGTCCTGGAGGAAGTAACAAAACTTTGCCTCTGATGAAAGAGTATTCAACATTTGGTCAACTTTCTTGCATTGTTCCCCCAAACACCTGAGATACGTAAAATGTCAATTATATTACCAAGCAAGATTATTTATATAACAATGGTCCATTATTTATACATTGTTTCTGGTGTGTAAGAGGAACTCTGAACCTTGAGTTTCCCTAAACCCAGTGACTCTTGAAACTGACATGACTGTTACAGGTCCTGTATATGTATAAGACATTATTATTCATATGAGTTCCTGAGTAGCATGGGAGTCTGAAGCCAGAGCAGATTTTGGATCCTGTCTCCTTATACCTGAACTGTCTTTTTCAATGATAAAAACACACACAGAAAGATTCTCTGGAGGAAGATAACATATTGTTTGTCCAATTATTTTTATAAATATTATGCCAAGTACCACTTCTAGAAGAAAGTACACATAATAAAAACATAGGTAAAAATACTGTATAAGCAGACCCAGCAGAAAAAAAGAATCAAGTATTTAAATAAAGCCTTATGTTAGGATTACAGTTATTTAAATAAATTGTTTCTGGATTGTGAGAGGAACTCTAAACTGGATTTTGTATAGGGTGAGAGATTGGAACTTAGTTTTGTTGTTCTTCAAATGGATATCCAGTTTGCTTGGCACCATTTATTGAAGAGACTATTCTTTCCCCCCAGTAGATGTTCTTGATGCCTTTGTTAAAAATCAATTGGTTGTAGATGCATAAAATAATTTATGGTTTATCTATTCTGTTCCATTGGTCTATGGGTCTGTTTTGAGGCCAGTACCATGCTGCTTTGTCTACTATACCTCTGTAATATAATTAGAAGTCAGGTAATATAATGCTTCCAGTTTTGTTATTTTTGCTCAGAATAGCTTTGGCTATTCAGCATCTTTTGTGGTTCCATATGAATTTTAGAATTGTTCTTCTATTTATGTGAAAAACGGTATTTGTATTTTAATAGGGATTGTAAGTCTGTAGAACGTTTTGGGTAGTACAGTCATTTTAACAATATTGGTATTTCCAGTCCATAAACTTGAGATTGTGTTCCATTTTCTATGTGTCATATTCAATTTATTTCGTCAGTGTTTTATAGTTTTCCTTGTAGAACATACTGTCACCTTATTGGTTAAAATTATTCCTAGTATTTTTATTTTTCACAGCAATTGTAAATGGGATTCCTTTCTTGAGTTCTTTTTCAGCTAGTTCATTGTTCTTGTACAGAAATGCTACTGAATATTTTATGTTGATTTTCTATCCAGCAACTTTAGTGAATTCGTTTTTCAGTTCTAAGATATTTCTCAGTAGTGTCTTTAGGTTTTTCTGTATATAAGGCAGCATCACCTGAAAACAATGACAATTTGTCTCCTATTCAATTTGGATGCCCTTATTTCTTTTTCTTGCCTAAAAACCCTGACTAGGACTTCAATGCTACGTTGAACAGAAGCGATAAGAGTGGGCTTCCTTTTGTTCCAGTTCCCAGAAGAAAAACAAAGCTTTTCCCCATGTAATATGATATTAGCTGTGGGTTTTGTCATATAAAACTTTTATTGTGTTGAGATACTTTCCTTCTATACTTAACTTATTGAGAGTTTTTATCATGAAGAAATGTTGAATATTATCAAATACCATTTCTGCATCTTTTGAGATTATCAATTTTTTGTTCTTTATTCTGTTGATGTGATGTATCATGTTTTGTTTGAATATGTTGAAACGTCTTGCATCCTTGAGAGAAATTCTACTTGATCATGGTGTATGATCTTTTTGATGTGCTGTTGGATTTTGTTAGCCAATATTTTATTACGAATTTTAGAATCTATGTTCATCAAGGATATTATTCTACAACTCTATTTATGGTCTTTGTGTCCTTGTCTGGTTTTGGTATCTGTCAGCACTATTCGCAATTGCTTCAATATTAAGTTAACCCAAGTGTCCAACAACAAATAAAATAATAAAGAAAATGAGGTACATATACACAATGGAGTACTATTTTGCCATAAAAAAGAATGAAATCCTGTCATTTTCAGCAACATGGATAAGACAGGAGGAATTTATGTTAAGTGAAATAAACCATGAACAGAAAGTTAAACACAGCATACACAACATATTCTCATTAATATGTGGAAGCTAAAATATTTGATATCATAGAATTATGGAAGACAGAAGTTACCAGAGGTTGGGAAGGGTCAGGGGAAGGGAGCATAAGGAGAGATTTATTAAGGGATAAAACATGGCAGCTAGGTAGGTAAAATAATTTCTAGTGTTCTATAGCACTGTAGGATGAATATAGTCAAAAATAATATGTCATATATTTTCAAACAGTTAGAGGAGAGGATGTTGAATGTTCCAAACACAAATAAATCTTAAATGTTTGGGATAATGAATATACTAACTACCCTGATCTGATCACTATAATGTTGTATGTATCAAAACTTCACAGTGTACTTTATATATATGTACAATTATTATATGCCAATTAAATAATAAATAAAATTTTAAACATTGAAATTCTTAAACTTTTTAGCCAGAATGTTACGTTTTCTCAGTAGATGGTTTTACAAGAAGATGAAAAGTGGACTAGTAAACTAGAAGTTATGCCAGAAGCTACTGCCCAGAATTAAGCATAGAGGACAAAAATCTGGAAAAGAGAAAGAGAGTAGAGTCAGAGATATAGAGGACAGAGTGAGAAAGCTTCTCATACATGTCGTTGGAGTCTCAGGGGACAGCAGAGAGACTGTAATGGGGCAGTATTAATAAAAATAAAGGCTGAACAGTTTACACATTTTTAAATACATTAGGAAAAAATTCATGAATTGCAGCAAATACTAATCTAAAATTTCTTAAAAATACCAAAAGCTGACATGTTAAAGTGAAACTTCAGAAGTGGATAGGCAAGATAAAAAACTTAAAAAGTAAATAATTACAAAGATTTTCTATTACATGTACAGCTAGGTTTTCAACACAAATATAGGAAGAAAGATGATAGTCAAATGACATAGCCAATGTGTCAAAACAATATAACTGCCAACCTGGAAGTATCTAACTAGCAAAAATATTTTTCAAAACAAATAGGAGAAACAAAATGATCTTTACACATGCAGTAAGGATTAAGAGGATTAAGAAAGAGCACATATTAAATATGTGGGTGATTTCACTAATTGTATAAAATAAGAATAATTGGGCATAATGTTTATTTTTCTATTTCTTTATTATTTTATATAATATCTATATAAAATTTAGAAGTGACAGTGTTCTAAATAAATTTTAATATGAATTTATTTTAATCAGCAGTAATTATAATTTATAATTTTATAATTAATATACAGCATGGATAAACAATAATGCATACATCCACAGGACATAAAGGATAGCAAACTTTTCTAACTTTATATCACCACCCATGAGAATAGTAAATGAGGCAAGTAACATTAGACTTAGGAATTCAAAGACGCATTTTGAAAGTTAAAAGGAAATCAATATAAGAAAAAGAAAGTGGGGTGCATCTAAGATGGCCGAATAGGAACAGCTCGGGCCTCCAGCTCCCAGCATGAGCGACACAGAAGATAGGTGATTTCTGCATTTTCAACTGAGGTACTGGGTTCATCTCACTGGGGCATGTCGGACAGTTGGCGCTGGTCCATGGGTGCAGACCAACCAGCGAGAGCTGAAGCAGGGCAAGGAATCTCCTCACCTGGGAAGCGCAAGGGGGAAGGGATTCCTTTTCCTAGCCAAAGGAAATTGAGACACACAACACCTGGAAAATCAGGTAACTCTCACCCTAATACTGTACTTTACCAAGGGTCTTAGCAAACGGCACACCAGGAGATTATATCCCACACCTGGACCAGAGGGTCCCATGCCCATGGAGCCTCCCTCATTGCTAGCACAGCAGTCTGAGATCTAACAGCAAGGTGGCAGCAAGGCTAGGGGAGGGGCGCCTGCCATTGCTGAGACTTAAGTAGGCAAACAAAGCCACCAGGAAGCTCCAACTGGGTGGAGCCCACCACAGCTCAAGGAAGCCAGCCTGCCTCTGTAGACTCCTCCTCTGGGGACGGGCATAGTTAAACAAAAAGCATCAGAAACCTCAGCAGAGGTAAATGCCCCTGTCTGACAGCTTTGAAGAGAGAAGTGGATCTCCCAGCACAGAGGTTGAGATCTGAGAACGGACAGACTGCCTGCTCAAGTGGCTCCCTGATCCCTGAGTAGCCTAAAGCTAATAGGCACCGGAGTAAAGAGTGTTTTAGATAAACCCAATACAATAAAGCTAAACTCTACCTAAACTGTAAAATCCTAGCCAATGTAAAATAAACTACGAAAGTGGCTTTAAAATTTCTGAACACACAATAGCTAAGACTCAAACTGGGATTAGACACCCCACTATGCTTAGCCCTAAACTTTAATAGTTAAAGCAACAAAACTACTCGCCAGAATACTACAAGTAACAGCTTAAAACTCAAAGGACTTGGTGGTGCTTCACATCCCCCTAGAGGAGCCTGTTCTATAATCGATAAACCCCGATCCACCCCACCATCTCTCGCTCAGCCTATATACTGCCATCTTCAGCAAACCTCAATAAGAGATACAAAGTAAGCGCAAACGCCCACGCAAAAATGTTAGGTCAAGGTGTAGCTTATGAGATGGGAAAAAATGGGCTACATTTTCTACTGCAGAAAACCCTATGATAACTCTTATGAAACCTAAGAGTCCAAGGAGGATTTAGTAGTAAATTAAGAATAGAGTGCTTAATTGAATTAGGCCATGAAGCACGCACACACCACCCGTCGCTCTCCTCAAATATATTTAAGGACTTACTTAAATAAAGACATCCCCCACTAGGTGCAGACTGACACCTCACACCTCACATGGCAGGGTACACCCCTGAGACGAAGCTTCTAGAGCAAGAATCAGGCAGGAACACTCACTGTTCAGCAATATTCTATCCTGCAGCCTCCGCTGCTGATACCCAGGCAAACAGGGGCTGGAGTGGACCTCAAGCAAACTCCAACAGAACTACAGCTGAGGGTCTTGACTGTTAGAAGGAAAACTAACAAACAGAAAGGACACCCACACCAAAACCCCATCAGTACATCACCATCATCAAAGACCAAAGGCAGATAAAACCACAAAGATGGGAAAAAGGCAGTGCAGAAAAGCTGGAAATTCAAAAAACTCAGAGTGCATCTCCCCCTCCAAAGGAACGCAGCTCATCACCAGCAACGGAACAAAGCTGGATGGAGAATGACTTTGAGAAGTTGAGAGAAGAAGGCTTTAGTCGACCAAACCTCTCAGAACTAAAGGAGGAACTATGTAACCAGCGCAAATAAACTAAAAACCTTGAAAAAAGAATGGATGAATGGATAACTAGAATAATCAATGCAGAGAAGACCTTAAAAGAACTGATAGAGATGAAAACCATAACATGAGAACTACGTGACAAATGCACAAGCTTCAGTAACTGACTCGATCAACTGGAAGAAAGAGTATCAGCGATTGAAGATCAAATGAATGAAATGAAGTGAGAAGAGAAGTGTAGAGAAAAAAGAGTAAAAAGAAATGAACAAAGCCTCCAAGAAATATAGGATTATGTGAAAACACCAAATCTACGTCTGATTAGTGTGCCTGAAAGTGATGGGGAAAATGAAACCAAGTTGGAAAACACTGCAGGATATCATCCAGGAGAACTTCCCCAACCTAGTAAGACAGGACAACATTCAAATTCAGGAAATACAGAGAACACCACAAAGATACTCCTCGAGAAAAGCAATTCTAAGACACATAATTGTCAGATTCACCAAAGTTGAAATGAAGGAAAAAATCTTAAGGGCAGCCAGAGAGAAAGGTCGGTTTACACACAAAGGGAGGCCCATCAGACTAACAGCAGATCTCTCGGCAGAAACACTCCAAGCCAGAAGAGAGTGGGGGCCAATATCCAACATTCTTAAAGAAAAGAATTTTAAACACAGAATTTCATATCCAGCTAAAGTAAATTTCGGAAAAACAGGTACCAGCCATTGCAAAAACATGTCAAAATGTAAAGACCATTGATGCTAGGAAGAAACCGCATCAACTAGCGAGCAAAATAACCAACTAATATCATAATGACAGGATCAAGTTCACACATAACAATATTAACCTTAAATGTAAATGGACTAAATGCTCCAATTAAAAGATACAGACTGGCAAACTGGATAAAGAGTCAAGACCCATCAGTCTGCTGTATTCAGGAGACCCATCTCACATGCAGAGACATACATAGGCTCAAAATAAAGGGATGGAGGAAGATCTACCAAGCAAATGGAGAACAAAAAAAAGCAGGGGTTGCAATCCTAGTCTCTGATAAAACAGACTTTAAACCATCAAAGATCAAAAGAGACAAAGAAGGCCATTGTATAATGGTAAAGGCATTAATTCATCAGGAAAAGCTAACTATCCTAAATATATATGCACCCAATACAGGAGCACCCAGATTCGTAAAGCAAGGCCTTAGAGACTTACAAAGAGACTTAGACTTCCATACAATAATAATGGGAGACTTTAACACTCCACTGTCAACATTAGACAGATCAATGAGACAGAAAGTTAAAAAGGATATCCAGGAATTGAACTCAACTCTGCACCAAGCGAACCTAATAGACATCTACAGTACTCTCCACCCCAAATCAGCAGAATATACATTCTTCTCAGCACCACATGGCACTTATTCCAAAATTGACCACATAGTTGGAAGTAAAGCACACCTCAGCAAATGTAAAAGAACAGAAATTATAACAAACTGTCTCTCAGATCACAGTGCAATCAAACTAGAACTCAGGACTAAGAAACTCAGTCAAAACCGCTCAACTACATGGAAACTGAACAACCTGCTCCTGAATGACTACTGGCTACAGAATGAAATGAAGGCAGAAATAAAGATGTTATTTGAAACCAATGAGAACAAAGATACAACATACCAGAATCTCTGGAACACATTTAAAGCAGTGTGTAGAGGGAAATTTATAGCACTAAATGCCCACAAGAGAAAATAGAAAAGATCTAAAATTGACACCCTAACATCACAATTAAATGAACTAGAGAAGCAAGAGCAGACACATTAAAAGCTAGCAGAAGGCAAGAAATAACTAAGATCAGAGCAGAACTGAAGGAGATAGAGACACAAAAAACCCTCCAAAAAATCAATGAATCCAGGAGCTGGTTCTTTGAAAAGATCAACAAAATTGACAGACTGCTTGCAAGATTAATAAAGAAGAAAAGAGAGAAGAATCAAATAGACACAATAAAAAATGATAAAGGGAATATCACCACTGACCCCACAGAAATACAAACTACCATCAAAGAATACTATAAACACCTCTAAGCAAATAAACTAGAAAACCTAGAAGAAATGGATAATTTCCTGGACACTTACACTCTCCCAAGACTAAACCAGGCAGAAGTTGAATCCCTGAATAGACCAATAGCAGGCTCTGAAATTGAGACAATAAGTAATAGCTTACTAACCAAAAAAAAGTCCAGGACCAGACGGATTCACAGCCAAATTCTACCAGAGGTACAAGGAGGAATTGGTACCATTCCTTCTGAAACTATTCCAATCAATAGAAAAAGAGGGAACCCTCCCTAACTTATTTTACAAGGCCAACATTATCCTGATATCAAAGCCTGACAGAGATACAAAAAAAAAAAGGAGAGAATTTTAGACCAATATCCCTGATGAACACTGATGCAAAAATCCTCAATAAAATACTTGCAAACTGAATCCAGCAGCACATCAAAAAGCTTATCCAGCATGATCAAGTGGGCTTCATCCCTGGCATGCAAGACTGGTACAACATATGCAAATCAATAAACGTAATCCAGCATATAAACAGAACCAAAGACAAAAACCACATGATTATCTCAATAGATGCAGAGAAGGCCTTTGACAAAATTCAACAGCCCTTCATGCTAAAAACTCTCAATAAATTCAGTATTGATGGAATGTATCTCAAAATAATATGAACTATTTATGACAAACCCACAGACAATATCATACTGAATGGGCAAAAACTGGAAAAATTCCCTTTGAAAACTGGCACAAGACAGGGATGCCCTCTCTCACCACTCCTATTCAACATAGTGTTGGAAGTTCTGGCTAGGGCAATCAGGCAAGAGAAAGAAATCAAGGGTATTCAGTGAGGAAAAGAAGAAGTCAAATTGTCCCTGTTTACAGATGACATGATTGTATATTTAGAAAACCCCATTGTCTCAGCCCAAAATCTCCTTAAGCTGATAAGCAACTTCAGCAAAGTCTCAGGATACAAAATTAATGTGCAAAAATCACAAGCATTCTTATACACCAGTAACAGACAAGCAGAGAGCCAAATCATGAATGAACTCCCATTCATAATAGCTTCAAAGAGAATAAAATACCTAGGAATCCAACTTACAAGGAATATAAAGGACCTCTTCAAGGAGAACTACAAACCACTGCTCAGTGAAATAAAAGAGGGCACAAACAAATGGAAGAATATACCATGCTCATGGATAGGAAGAATCAATATCGCGAAAATGGCCATGCTGCCCAAGGTAATTCATAGATTCAATGCCATCCCTATTATGCTACCAATGAGTTTCTTCACAGAATTGGAAAAAACTGCTTTAAAGGTCATTGGAACCAAAAAAGACCCTGCATTGCCAGGACAATCCTAAACCAAAAGAACAAAGTTGGAGGCATCACGCTACCTGACTTCAAACTATACTACAAGGCTACAGTAACCAAACCAAAGCAATATGGTAATAGTACCAAAACAGAGATATAGACCAATGGAAGAGAACAGAACCCTCAGAAATAATACCACACATCTGCAGCCATCTGATTTTTGACAAACCTGACAAAAACAAGAAATGGGGAAAGGATTTACTATTTAATAAATGGTGTTGGGAAAATTGGCTAGCCATAAGTAAAAGCTGAAAGTGGACCCTTTCCTTACTCCTTATACGAAAATTAATTCAAGGTGGATTAGAGACTTAAATATTAGAACTGAAACCATAAAAACCCTAGAAGATAACGTAGGTAATACCATTCAGGACATAGGCATGGGCAAGGACTTCATGTCTAAAACACCAAAAGCAATGGCAACAAAAGCCAAAATTGACAAATGGGATCTAATTAAACTAAAGAGCTTCTGCACAGCAAAAGAAACTACCATCAGAGGGAACAGGCAACCTACAGAATGGGAGAAAATGTTTGCAATCTACTTATCTGACAAAGGGCTAATATCCAGAACCTATAAAGAACTCAATCAAATTTACAAGAAAAAAACAAACAACCCCATCAAAAAGTAGGCAAAGAATATGAACAGACACTTCTCAAAAGAAGACATGCATACAGCCAACAGACACATGAAAAAATGCGCATCATCACTCACCATCAGAGAAATGCAAATCAAAACCACAATGAGATACCACCTCACACCAGTTAGAAGGGCAATCATTAAAAAATCAGGAAACAACAGGTGCTGGAGAGGATGTGGATAAATAGGCACACTTTTATACTGTTGGTGGGACTGTAAACTAGTTCAATCATTGTGGAAAACAGTATGGCGATTCCTCAAGGATCTAGAACCAGAAATACCATTTGACCCAGCCATCCCATTACTGGGTATATACCCAAAGGATTATAAGTCATGCTGCTATAAAGACACATGCACACGTATGTTTATTGTGACACTATTCACAATAGCAAAGACTTGGAATCAACCCAAATGTCCATCAGTGACAGACTGGATAAAGAAAATGTGGCACATGTGCACCATGGAATACTATGCAGCCATAAAAAAGGATGAGTTCGTGTAGGGACATAGATGCAGCTGGACACCATCATTCTCAGCAAACTATCACAAGAACAGAAAACCAAATACCGTATGTTCTCACTCATATGTGGTAATTGAACAATGAGGTCACTTGGACACAGGAAGGAGAACATCACATACCGGGTCCTATTGTGCGGAGGGGGAAAGAGGGAGGGATAGCATTAGGAGATATATCTAATGTAAATGACGAGTTAATGGGTGCAGCACACCAACACGGCACATGTATACATATGTAACAAACCTGCACATTATGCATATGTACCCTAGAACTTAAAGTATATAAAAAAAAAAAATGAAAAAGAAAAAGAAAGTGAAAGGATGTGCATAGCTTCTGAAAAATATAAAGGTCATAAAGGGAATAGTTCAAAAATTCTGTAATTATAAAACAAGGCAATGATAACAAATATTAAAATTACAAATAACACACAAAACATCACAAATTAAATTTATAGGTTTAAAAACGAATGTGTTATCTTCCTAAATATGATTGGTCTAAATTTCCTAGTGATAAAATAAACATTTTCATATTGTATTAAAAATATTCACACTACATATGTTTACAAAAATCTTACATAGATTATGAGAATTCAGAAAATTAAAGGTAATGAAAGGCAGTACAAATACAATTACTTATGTAAATTTGAAAACATAATTCATAAAAAGTTTAAAAGAGTCATCTCAAAAAATAAATCTTTCAATACCTCTAACAATATAACCCCCCAAAATCAATACAAATTGTGTACAATCATGGCGAAAGTTAACTCTTTTTTCAGTAATTACTAGAAGAAACAGAAAAAATGTCATTTTCGAGAGAGTTCCAATGCATCATTAACAGGACATAATTACCGTGTTATAGAACCCTACATTCAATAGCTATAGAATTCACATTTTCGAGCATAGATACCATATTTTAAAATAAAATTAAATTAACTTATTATATAGAACATGTTCTATGATAAAATATTTTTGGGTATTAGGAAAAATATTTCAAAATAATATAAATTACATGGCTCCAAAGGAAAAAAAAAACTTAGTGGGAATAAAATATTTTAATTAGTTAATTTATTAATGTTATTGGTTTCTACATTGCTGACTTCCAGATGTCTATCTGTTGTTCCAATATTCTCTCCTACTTGAAACTCTGCAGTGGCTTCCATAACACCTGAAATAATCTCCACGGCATACAATACCCTTTATGAATGTCCACCTGCTACAAATACAACCCCATTTTCAGTCATACTCCCTGTCACTCAGCTCCAACAGAGTTGGAACAACCTCATTGCCAGTAACATCATTTTAGGGCTTTGTATATTTTTACCTGCAACCTTTCCTCTTGGACTATCGCGTTCACAGTTCCCATTTTCATTATTATTCTTACCGTACCATATTTTCTTCATAGTTATTATTGCCTAATTTATTACATGCTTATGAATTTTTATTTTAGACTCCTTTTCCACTATGATTTAAATTCCAAAATGACAGGGACATTGGTTTTTGTTTTGTTTTGTTTTAAATCTGTGATCTAGAACAAACCTCGGTACCTGATGACGGGTAGAGACTTAATATAGCTTGCTTCGTTCAGTTCTGAACAATCATGTCTAATTTCTATTGGAGAAAGCTTTCTTTATTATTTTCGGGGTAATTTCTCACCCCACATGCTTTCTATTATCTGCTGGAATTTCAAATAGAGAACTGGCTTTTTGGACCTCATTGGCTCACTATTAAGTTGCCCTTAAGCATTTTCTATCCTGATGCCCATTCTGCTAATTTGCTTTCTTTTTTTTTTTAATTTAGTGATCTAAATTTTCATATCTACCATTTTATTTATGTTTTTGTAACTTTATAGAGCAACAGCCAAATAGGAAATCCTTCAGAAGAAATTATGCCTTTCCAATATAAGTATCCTCTATTCAAGTTCAGCTTTCTTTCTATTGTGTCACAAGTTTGTAATATTTACCCAAATACTTAAGTCATAAGAATGATTCATCTTTCTCTTATCACATTTCCTTTTCCTTCAGTGAAAACCCAGTAATCCCTAGACAGGTTGATCTTAATGTATAGGAATAGATTTCAGGAGTGACTGCTATAGTTTCACCTAAAATAGTTAAATAGTTGATTCCAGGTATATAGTTTACAAAAGGATTCCATAACTGCCTTCCTGGAGAGGCCCTAAAACCATACCTGACCAGTTTCCCATTCTCTTGCAACTTCTTAGTATAAGGAGATATATTTATACTCAGTATTCAGTATCTAGGGGTGGTGGTGGATTCTCAGTATCTAGGATTTTTTTTTTAAGCATTTCTACATTATTCAAGCCCTTGACAATGAACATATCTCACATACATCATATATGAATTGATTTCATATCTTCACAGAGTTGCCTTATGAAATAATCTGAGGTCTCATCAGTACTCATTTCTGAATTCTGTTAAAAATGAACCAAATAGATCAGGTTGTACATTTACTATCACTCATTTTTACCTGTCCTTTGTGTGTGCCAGGAACTTAAATTTTCTCTATAGTTTAGTACATTTTCAAGATTGCAGTTTATTTTAGGATTGCAAAAGCTCTTTTTCTGACTATTCTAGTTAATGAGCGGTCCCCTGTTCCCCAATCTTCTCAAGATTGTATCTAAACTCTTATACACTTAAAAATGTTAAATACTATAAAAAATCGCTTATTGGAAAAATAATGCAGGTGTATGTGATAGCATATTAACTTTATTCACCTACTTATTCAATAAATATTATGTATCCACTAACTATTCAAGGATTTAGGCATGCAACAGCTAACAATAGTGGGTTCCTGTTGTGACTTTGTTGTATAGAAGATGAGGCAAGAAAGCAAGTAATTACAACACAATTTGATAAGTGCCACTATAGGGGTACACATCGGCTTGGGTAGCCAGATCAGAGTCACCCCATCTAGTCTTAGGGAAATAAGCAACAACATCCCTAAGAAAATAATATATAAAAATAAAACTGAAGTGGAGGAGAGTTATCCCAGCAGAAAGAAATTGAAATTAGAGGTACTGCCATAGGTAACTGAGGGATGATGACAGAGGTTGTATTGTGTTTGAGGAATTGCACATCAGTAAGTAGGGCAATAGGTAAAGCAGGTAGGAAATAACATTGGAGATGCAAACATGAACCAATAAATGGACAATTTTTACATTATTTGAATGAATTAAGTCTATAAGTTAAAAATAATGCAAATTCATCGAAGCTTTTCAAGTATTGGGGTAACGCAATCAAAGTGGAAATTCTGTGTGACAACTCTCTGTCATGTGGAAATATCATATAGGGGAAGCACCCTGACGCAATTCAGGTCACATGTGGTTATGAACTAAAACCATTCCATGGGAATGAGAGGTAGAAAGACAAAGAGATTTGAAAAGTTTTAGAATGTAGTGGCGATAAGACTTGGCAATTGATCAACACTGAAAGTCAGAATTTGGATAAAATGTCTAGAATGTTGGATCAACCAGAATCAGGTGTAGTCAAGAAAGTCTGAAACAGATGTTCAAATTGCTGCACATCATATCAAAGAGGCAAGGTAGTACCACTCTTTGACTAAGAATAAGAATATCACAAAAGAACAAGTACAAAAGTGCAAAATACGGTTAATCACCCAAATGTCAGTCCTAAATAAAGGGCATCGTTTAGACGCCTGACGTGACAGGAAGAGAGCCTTGTTTTGTCAGAGTCTTATAGTTCCCATGAGATACTTTCAGGCAGTTACCAAAACCTATTGCCGTGTTGGCCTTGAATTCTCCCTAATGGATGCCATTCAGTTACTGTTCTCTGATCATTCTGACAGAAAATTGAAGTCTGAAGAGACCTTGTTTGTTTGTCCTTTAATATCCAAGGGAGCAGCATGCTTCATGTTCCATCTGTGAATCATCTTTGTTTTAATCAGTATCTCTTACATAAGCTAAAAGAGAAATTGACTGAAGCTGTTACTCTGCTGGCAACGTGAAATTTTTTAGTTACAAAAACCTCTGGAGAAAAATATGCTTTCTGCAAAGACATAAGCAGAACAGTTACCTTAGTGGTATCTACACATTTTATTATTGCTTTCAACAGCATATCTCACAAAGTGATTGTGATGGTTAATTTTAGGTGTCAACTTGACTGGCTGAAAGAATACCCAGAGAAAGGGTAAAGCAGCATGACTTCTGGGTGTGTCTGTGAGGATGTTTCCAAAGGAGATTGGCATGGGAGTCAGGGGACTTAGTGGGGAAGATTCACCCTCAATGTGGGAAGATCGCATCCAATTAGCCAGGGGCCTGAAGAGAACAAAGGCAGAGAAAAGATGATTTTCTTTCTCTTGGGGTTGAGACACCCTTCTTTCCCTTGGACATCAGAACTCCAGGCTTTCCATTCTTTTTTTTTTTTTTTTTTTTTTTTGAGACGGAGTTTCGCTGTGTCGCCCAGGCTGGAGTGCAGTGGCGCGATCTCGGCTCACTGCAAGCTCCGCCTCCCGGGTTCCCGCCATTCTCTCGCCTCAGCCTCCAAGTAGCTAGCTGGGACCCGCCTCAGCCTCCGAGTAGCTGGGACTACAGGCACCCACCACCTCGCCCGGCTAGTTTTTTGTATTTTTAGTAGAGACGGGGTTTCACCGTGTTAGCCAGGAGGGTCTCGATCTCCTGACCTCGTGATCCACCCGCCTCGGCCTCCCAAAGTGCTGGGATTACAGGCTTGAGCCACCGCGCCCGGCCTAGGCTTTCCATTCTTTAGACTCCGGGACTCACACCAGCGGTCCCCAGGGTTTTTAGGCCTTTGGCCTTGGACTGAGAATTACACCATTGGCTTCCCTGGTTCTGAGGCTTTTGGACTTGGACAGAGTCTTGCGACTGGCATCTCAGGGTCTGAAACTTGCATATGGTCTATTGTGGGACTTTTCAGCCTCCATAATTGCATGAGCTAATTCTCCTAATAAATTCCCTCTTATATATCTTATCTATTCTGTTGGTTCACTCTTTCTGGGGAAAGTTAGTTGGAGAAATTTCTTCACTTTTATTGTACAGTGGCACGAAGATTTTTCTCAATTTCTTTCTCTCTCTCTCTCTCTCTGTGTGACTGACATATGACATCTTTGCTAATTGATAAACAATAAGGTACTGAATTGCTATTTTCACCATTTTAGTCTTTTTTAGCAACAAATACCTTAATGATTTAGCATTCTGGAATCCTGGGTAAGGTGAACATTCTTCTTTGACAGTACAACTAGCTAGGAATTTCCTAGCTAGCTAAGGGAAGATTCAACCAAGCAACACTTTTGTAATGCCTATGTTAAAAGAAAAACTTCTTTTAAATTAAATTTAATAGAGTTTACCTAAGCAATGAATAATTAATGAATTATGCATCATTCAGAACCCAGAGAGGTTCAGAGAACTCAGTGCAGCAAAGTGAACACATAGTATTTATAGACAGAAAAATGAAATGACATACAGAAACAGCTTGATTGACAGGTCAGCATTTGCCTTCTTTGGCCATGGTCTGCTCAGTTGGCCGTCTGTGATGGGCTAAAGCTTGGCTGCTGTGTATGTCTGAGACTCCGCTACTTGTTAGGATAATGTACTTTTAAGTTGGCTGAAGTTTGCTACAGATAAATTCAAGATATGGAGACAGCTTTAGGTCATATTTAATTTAATTTAATGAGTGCATTTTTTAAATAAGTAAAAACAAACTGTATTTTAGCCTTGAATTCAAAATTAGGTTATTGATTCATATCTTGACAAATTATTAGCCTGTTCCCTACTATTAAAACCCAAAAGGAAAATCACAGCACTGGAATACTGTAGCACCAAAGAGGGCAACTTACTAAACCTTGTACATTGCGAGGTAGTCTGCTGTGCAGAAACATTTGGATGCACAGAGAAAAAAGGAATGAATTTAAGAATTGCTCCTTACAGCAACTCACCTTTCAGGAACCAATGCAAATTTTCAGAAATCACAAAATATCTTTCCAAGACAAAGGATTTAGTGGGGAAGAGTCACCCTCAAGACAATAAAAGAAAAATAGATGATATAGCCTATTGCTCCTAGATTACAAACCGATACAGCACGAATATTGTTGGCAATTGTTGGAATGCATGATGATATTTGTGTATTTAAACATAGAAAAGGTATAGTAAAAATATGGTATAAATGATTAAAAATGGTATACCTATATAGGGCACTTCTCATGAGTATATCTTGCAAAACTGGAAGCTGCTCTGGATGCGTCAGTGAGTAGTACTGAGTGAATACAAAGGCCTAAGACATTACTGCACACTGCTGCAAACTTTATAAGCACTGTAAATAGGCTATATTAAATGTATAAAAATTATGTCTTTCCTTAACCTTGGCTTATATAATTTGTTTCCTTTTAAAAACTTTTAACTTTTTAACTTATTTACTATTTTGTAATAACACAGCCTACAACACACATTGCAGAGGTGTACAAAATATATTTTTCTTTATATTCTTATTCTATAAGCTTTTTCTTATTTTATGATTTTCCTTTTTTTTTTAAGATTTTTTTTTTGTTAAAAACTAAGACACATATATCTGTGTATACGCATTCAGCTAGGCCTATATGGGGTTAGTCTCATCAGGACATTACTAAGTGATAGGAATTTTTTAGCTCCATTATAAGCTTATGAGACTGCCTTTGTATATGCACTCCTTTGTTGAATAAAATATCACTACACAATGCATGACTACATTAAAAAAACCAACACATTCTCTTTGCATTTTGATTTAACTTGTTTATGTTTCTGTAAGAATAGTCATTAAATGTTAAATTATGAGAAAGACAGCAGCTATGTTATCACTGTAACTATAACAGCTGATAATTTCTAAGAGGTTAAAATTATTGTTATTTCTAATATTGTCCAATATAAAGCAGTCAAATGTAATATATAAGCAATGAGTTCCATATGTAATCTTTCTATTATAAGAATGTGTCAATTGATATTATAAATATACTGAAAAAGAATAAGAAAGCCAATAAAAATACATTCATTGAAGTTATCATATATGTGTACATAGGAAAATAATACAGTTTTACTGCATTTTAACTTGATTTTTTTCCTTTTAACATTTTACTATTATAGTAATTTTCCATTATTTTGAATAGAATTTCTTTCTTCTTAGGAATATTTGGGGTCAGGGACACTGGGTTACGAAGCAAAGAATCTAGATTCTTGCCTAAGTTCTGCAATTTTACATATGCCCCTGTCATTTCGTTTTCCTGCATCTAGTGTCCTCACTTCTTGTAAAAGAGGGTTGAATCAAATAAACACACAAATATCTACTAGCTGTTTTATTTTCTATGTACCAGATTTTTACATAATTATTTTATACTTAAATTGTTTCATTTTGTTCATTGAAGGTCTTCATTTTTATTTTCCCATTAAATAACTTATAATAGGTTGAATTATTATAATAACGAACATACTAAAACTTTCAATGCAATGATTGATAAACAATGATGTCATGAAGCACAAATGGATGCACAGGAGATTGGTACAGAGACTGTCCCTATAACAATTATCTGAGTGACATCCAACGTGCCTCACCTATTAAAATTTTAGAAGACACAAATTTTCAATACCTCCTTCATCAGTCTGTTATGAGACTATTTCAGAGTAACACACTTAAAGTGCCAGTATAGAAATTGCCATATAACAAGCAGTGAATGAGAGCTTGTTATCTACTCAAAATACCTGGAGGGATGAAATTCAAAAACTTGCTGATTTCTTCTGATCATTCCTGTGTACCTGAAGAATTTGGTTACTTGTTCAATATTTGGTATATATGCTTCTTTGCAAAATATGCATGGCAACTTTTCATTTTTTCAGGTGTGAAACAGAAATAAAACATCTCAGCTTCTATCACATCAGTAAAAAGGAATTTGATATTTATAAAATAAAAAGGAGAGGCCGGGCGCGGTGGCTCATGCCTGTAATCCCAGCAATTTGGGAGGCTGAGGCAGGTGGATCACGAGGTCAGGAGTTCAAGACCAGCCTGGTGAAAATGACAAAACCCCGTCTCTTCTAAAAATACAAACAAACAAACAAACAAATTAGCCGGTTGTGGTGGCACTATGCCTGTAATCCCAGCTACTCAGGAGGCTGAGACAGAGAATTGCTTAAATCCAGGAGGTGAAGGTTGCAGTGAGCCAAGATCACGCTACTGTACTCCAGGCTGGGTGACAGAGAAAGAACTACATCAAAAAAGAAAGAAAGAAGAAAGAAAGAAGAAGAAAGAAGAAAGAAAGAAAGAAAGAAAGAAAGAAGAAAGAAAGAAAGAAGGAAAGAAAGAAAGAAAGAAGAAAGAAGGAAAGAAGGAAAGAAGGAAAGAAGGAAGAAGGAAAGAAGGAAAGAAGGAAAGAAGGAAAGAAAGAAGAAAGAAGGAAAGAAAGAAAGAAAGAAAGAAAGAAGAAAGGAAGGAAGGAAGGAAGGAAGGAAGGAAGGAAGGAAGTAGAAAGAAAGAGAAAGAACTGCAAATTTACAAGCTAAATCTAGAAATAACAAGATTCTCCTATGTTGTCAATAGACTAACATTATTTTTCCATTATTGCAGCAAACTCTTCTTTGTTACCGTCTCCAACCAAAGGATTATATGCAAGAAGAGGAGCTCATAGCTGATTCTGTTCTGGAGATAGGTATATGCATTTCAGGTCTGGGTGGAATACCAGATAACCCACCATAGTCTTCTGGTCTCCTATTTGATTTGCCAAGATCGACTTGCTTCTTATAGTAGAACTGCAGCTTCTCTCAGGATCTTGTTTGTTCATACTTCCTGGGAAACTTAAAAGTAAAAGGTTACTGGCATGAATTAAAGCCTTCACTGCTGCAGTTGACCTAAAAGCTGAAACAAATACTATTTCTTCCCCATTATTCACCATCTACTCAGATTCTTCTGATGCTCAACTAACAACTGATGGGATGACCAAGACTAATGAGTGACAGATTACTAAGTCTTTTTCAAACCACACTCTTTTGTGCCTGTTTATTGTTTAAACTAGGAGCCTCAAGAGACACCCTGGCAATTTTCCTCTTGGCCACTCTTCAGAATAGGTATCAACTGCAGGCTAAAAGATCCCAGGCTGCAGGATTAGTTGAAGGCTCAGTTCCCATTACATTCAGGTCAGCTTCTCCCTCTTTCAAATATTGATTTCATTTCTTCACAAGTGTGTCTCCAGAGAAAATTCTGTAATAAACCCACATAAAATTTATCCTTTCAGTCAGTTTCCAGTGAACAATGCATAAAATAAAATCATATCAAAATATTGAACAGAACAAAAAGTCATTACAATCATATAATTACTACACACTTAATTATTGTTTGTTTTATTGGCAAGTCACAGAAAAGCTGTAGCAATGACAACCTTTTAAAGTTTAAATGGGACTATAAACTCCTCCAAAATTTTCAAATAAAATTATATTTATAAAGTTGATCATTTAGAATTGCCTCTCAGTTACATAGAGTAAAATACTGGCTCATTTTGTGTTGTAATAACACACCAAATATATGTTAAGTGTCAAAACTTAATATCTCAATTGTGTGCCTACTATTAGCACGAAACAACATTTAGTCTGAACTCCAAGCATGAATACGTATTGTGACTCCTAATTGATATTAAGAATAGACATGATCATGCAAATAATTTAAAATGCTACATTTGAAATAAAAATTTAATTCAAGTCTTTGGTCCTTATGAAATAATGTGATATTTGAGGCATTTCTTTTTCCCACTGAACTATCACCAAGTGGAGATTTCTCCAATAACTGATGATTTTCTAATGTCCTTTTGGTAATTAAAAACCTTGCCATTTTTTTAGTAAAAAGTAAATTTGTAACATCCTTGTAAACTCCTATTATGTCTCTAATACTACCATTTCTCATTTAACTTCTCTCCTACCCACTTAACTTTTAAAAATAAAAAGATATCTGTAAATTTCAATTGTGTCTAATGACAGATTTCAGGCAAAACCGTAATGTGGGAAAATAGAGGGAAAACATGGAGCAAATTTTCTGTGACATCATCCCATGTGTCTTTTTCCCTCCCTTCTCATCAGGACATACTCTCCTCATGTGTCTCACGTGTCTAATGTGTCATGTGTCCTCATGTGTCTACTCATGTTGTTCTAGACTTTCATCCAAGATTAAATTAATGTAATAAGTATGAAGCACATAGGTTTAGATGGAGAGCCCTGTAATTTTTTTGCTATGTTGATTTATACCCAGTTTAATTTGCTTCACTTTTCTTAAAAATCATTGTATACCAAAGTGTAATAAATATAGTGCATTTACCATTTTAGAGGCATTTGCATTGCAAGAAAGGATCATAAGAAAAAAAAAACGTTTAAAGTTCAGAGATAAATTTTTGCTTATTGAATTTTAGGTGTTAAAGAGATATATTTGAGAAGGATCTGTCTCAGAGCCCAAGTTACACTACAAACATATTTTCACCATAAACATGAAAGTTTCTTCTTTTATTGACTATTGGTTAAACAATGACCAATACAGTTTTCTGATTAGCTTTTGATTATCTCTTTTAAAATGATGTAGTTAAACATTAACATGCCCTTATCAATTGGAATATTTTGAAAAAAATAGTGGCTCTAAGACACCAGGGCGTTTTAATCTGTTGAAGAAGTTAACTGATTTTAGCATTTATATTTTGGTCATAAACTATAAAACAAAGGGATTTTTGTTATTAATCTAAATACATGATAATATATGTAAAGTCAATGAATATAAACTATATATAATGTTATTTATCAGGAATTCTGAATTCTTAAGTAGCTGCCAGTTGAGCTATGCCACCCTTGATTTATTCTTTATTCTTGAGATCCTTATCTCTTTTGAGAAAGTGTGGTATTGCCTATTTTAACCAATAAGGGGTCTTCCTTATCAACTGCCACTGGACAAAGGAATAGGCTTTCAAGTACTGACAGGAATATCAGAGACAAAATTTGGACATGAAATACATACCTTGCCTAATTATTTATTCTACAATCTTTGAATGTCTTCCTATACATTTTAAATATCCACTTGAACGGGTAAATTCAGTGTCTAAGTTTGCCTCAGTCTACTACTGGACCAAAAGTCTGCTACCCAGATATTTTTAAACATATTATTATATCAACATATTATGAGGTGTTCCCTAAGCAGCCAATTCAGCAAGAATTGCAATTATACTTTGTGCCCTCTGGATAATCATGTATAAATACATATTGATATAATACCTCCAGACATTTGTCAATATTACCTATGTGATTCTTGGATATTTTAATGTGAATTGATTAAGCTTAGCTTCATCAGGGATATGGAATACTTGGACTCCAGTCATGGATCATGGAATATTTGGACCCTAGTCATGAATAAGCTTTTTAAAGATTCAGTGTGTTAAAATAATAAAAACGAAGATGATGAAGAAAAGGAATAAAAGCAGTGAGAAGTGTTTCCAATGAAACATAATCCAATAAGACATGTTTTGTACTTTTTACAGCAAGAACTTAGTTTGTTTCTAGTCTTTCATATGTTTATTTATTCCATTGTTATTCAGGTCTTACCAAGTATTGATTGGCATGGCTCCTACTGCTGCAGATAGAGAACTGCCCTGGATACAGTGAAAATAAGCAGAAAAAAGAAACCAAATATCTGCCTACTTAGGCTTTGAATTTCAGAAAATAAGCACAGTGTGAATGCAATAAAACAGTAGAAGATAGTGATAGTGATGGTGAGCCACTTAGACTTCCCAAATACCTCCTTTCCGATGCTATAGTTCCACTTTTTGTGATAATCGCTCCAATTATAACCATGAAAATAAAGTCAGTTGAAAATTGAGATGATGTTGAATCATCTCAACACAATATCATGGACAATGTGTGTCACAATCTTGTTTCCATCAGTCTAAGGTCACAGAAATGCCATCCTTCAGTATGGTTGTTACTGCCTCACAGAATACCCTTGTGCTCTGTGAACTAGAAAATATGGTATCAGAATTTGTCTAACCTGGGTTTTCTTATCACAGAGTTACCATTCTAATGGGAAATAAAAGACTAAGACTTGAAAATAAATCAAGGGTATAACCTACAAAAGGATATCTAGAAATATTTTAGATATGTGTCTTCAAAGGTAGATCTGAAAATGGATATAAAATAATGTGTTATATATACACAATGGAATACTATTCAGTCCTTAAGAAGCAGCCAATTATTTGTGATGGCATGGATAAACTTAAAGAATATTATGTGAAGTAAAACAAGCCTGGCACAGAAGACAAATATTGCATGCTGTCACTCTCATATGTGAAATCTTAAAAGTTAAACTCATAAAAACAGAGAGTAAAATGATGATTACCTGGGACTGAAGTTGTGGGGAGGGATATTGGTCAAAGAATACAAAATTTCAGTTAGATAGAGGAAAAAATTTTGAGAGATCTACATATATCATATTGACTATAGTTAATAACAATGTATTATATTCTTGAAAGAAATGAATCCGAGTAAGAAGCTACTGAAAGAGAGAAGAAAGCATTGTTTTCCAAACAGAACATAACGTTATATAAAAATCTAGAGGTTTAAAGGCACATAATGCTTCTCAATGGGCATCGCCTTGCTGATGGAGTAAAAGAATAAAATTTCACTCTGCAAAAGAACCACTGCTCTACTGAAAAATGCTTCAATGTGAATTATTAGTACCTTTCTGGGTAATTGTTCTTTCTTTTAAATTTTTAATTTCAACAAAACTTCTAGCTATATTAATGCATTAAATGAGATTATAGTTGAGTCTTAGTGGCCTGGAATCCAAATGTCCTTTTGTGGTAAAAGACAATTTAAGAATCTAGATCTGATCCTTCATATCACAAATTTCCAATTTAAGATTTAAAGTGAAATCTTATTTTGTAAAATATATTATTATTTGTGTTTAGTTGTTTATTTTTTATTTTTATGGGTACATATAGCATTACACATATGGTACATATTTACGGGGTACATGTAATGTTTTGGTAATAATATGATGATGTAATGTTTCGTAATGTGCAATGATCAACCGGGGTAATTTGGGCATCCTTGTGTTAGAAAAATCCACTTCCTCTCTTTTATTTATTTTAAAATGTATAATAAATTAATGGTACTGTGCTAACAGATACTAGATCTTACCCATTCTATCTAACTTTCATGCTTTTAGCAGCACTAATCACAATAGCCAAGCTGTGGATTGAACCAATTGTCCAACATGGGATTAAAGGATAATTTAATATTATCCAGTCATTAAAAATTAATGAAATCTTATCATTTGCAATAACAGGGATGGAACTGGAGGACATTATATTAAGTTAAATAAGCCAGGCACAGAAAGATAGATATTGCATGTTCTCACTCATATGTGGGAGCACAAAAAGGTTACACACATCGAGAACAGAATAATGGTTGCCCGAGGCTGTGAAGAATATAGGGGAGGTGGGGAATTGAGAGGGCATAATATTATATTATTTAGCAGTCTTTAACTTTAGTCTTTATGTAGCTTTAGCTTTCATTATTCACTTTGAAAGGAATCATCTAAACATCTAATAATAATAATAATAATAATAATAAACAGTCATCTAATCTGAATAGCCTTTCCTGAAAGCCTGGCTAGAAAGTCTACTGAAGGCAACTATTTCATTACCGTGATAGAATATAAAGTTTTCCAAATTTTCTCATCTTTGTGTTATATTCTGTAAAGATCTAAAAAAACCTGAAAAGACAAGAGTCAAATTAAAACTTCAGAAAATACAGATTCGAAAGAATGTAAATAACATCACTTTAGGTTGAAGAGAATAAGAAATGGATTATAAATCATTGTCATCTATAAAAATGCATCATTTTAAAACAGATAATTAGAAATGATTTTTGAGTTTCATGGAAGAACTAATACAATTGAAAAGTTGTAGAAGGAGATTGGGTTAGGAGAAAAGGAAGTTTCCATGAGTTAACAGTAAGGGTCACAAAAGTGTAACTTGTTTACTCAGGAGATGTATTCCATTCTCGGCAAGTCTTGGTCGTGATTTCATGTTCAATTCATTTACTTTAAATGGTTACGTGGCTTTATTTGAGGACAATAAGGATAATAGTATGATCTCCTGAATCCCTCTCAGTCCTGTGTGTTCTCATATCTGTACAGCACCTGTTCTAGTCTAGTAACAAAGCAAAGAATATTTTGTGCACATACCCACCCAGTTTTCCTGATATATAACTTCTTTCATATTTTAGAAAGTGATATAATTAGTAATAGAATCAGTTTTCTAAAGACTATGCAGATGATATAAAAGCATAACTAAATATCCATTCCCAAAGTCAGTGAATAGCCTTCATTTAAGCAAAGCACACAAAGCTACACAAATAATATAAACATATATACACAAACCACCAATAATTTAGTAGCACATGTTAATAAAGGAGAATGAAGATGTGACTCAAAATACTTTATTTAAAACCCAAAGGCTAGTCATTTGTAAGTGAAAATGGGACCTTGATCTGTTCTCCTATGGGAACATTAGTATAGACTAAATATATGTATAGTCAAAAACATGGTTTTCTTTTATTTATCCTTTTTATTAACTTTGTCCAACATTTTTCTCTTTTAATAGTTTCTTTTAAATTGTATCTTCTATAAAGTGGGTGCATGTATTTCTGCTTCTCATATAAATAGTAAGACTCTATAATAAGATTTTTTAAAGCAATAAAGTTAGTAGTCAATATGTATATTCAACTTATAACCGTATTAAGGTAACAGCTGATGTTAATAATGTAAATAAATTAATAACAACCAAACAAGGCAAACGTTTCTTTCTCCAAAGCAACTGAAATTCCAATACTTTATGAGGTAGTAAGAAGGTTAAAAAATATAAAATACACTAAATTGTTAGAAAATGTAGAAAATATAAATCTAGAGTAAACCTGTTATACATAGTTAAGTAAATTCCTTCAATATCTTCAAAAGAATTTGAGTTCAAATGTCTCAATCTCAGTTGAAATTCAAAATTATTGTGTAACCTCTAGCAGTTCATTGGGCTTCTACTTCAGCCCAAAAATATATGTAAAAGGAGGATAAGAGTTCCAGACTACATATATTTTGAGGCTGAAAGATTCTATAAAATAAGTTTGCCTAAAAATATAAAACAATAACGTAGTATTAGCACTACGTTTTTATTATAATAGCCCATTATGTTAAATTTAGTCTAAAGAGCTAGTATTATTCTAGGCTGTAAAGCTATATTACAAATTGAAATTATGTCCATTTATTTATTTTATGTACTATAAGACACCATTATTTTAGGTACCAGTAGGAAAGAATAAAATGCCACCAGTTAAACTATGGCACAATTATTTTCTATCCTTTAAATTTATTTGTTGTTTTAATTAATTTGTTTTTGTTTTTTATTTATTCAGATAATTTTTATAATTAAATAGACATCAATTGTATCATATGCTTTACCTTTTGGTTATCATTATTTTAATTTGGTTTCATTCTGCAAATGCAATAAATGTTTTTCAATGTCAAATCATACTTTTAATTTGTAAAGACATTTTAATTATGGGAAATTTAAACACACATATATACAAAGGAATATATAATCAAAGTATACATAATACAAAGGAAATTGTCTTGGGGAGTAAAGCCCTACATTTTGGGTTTTGGTTTTGCATTCAACTTTTATAATTATTAGTTATTTTTACCCTCATTAGTTTCTCTCCTCTTCCATTGAATTACTTAAAACAAATGTAAGCCATGATATAATGTAATTTATTTATAGTTCATTATGCATGTAAGGTTCAGTGTGTATCTCTCAAGTATATCTGTAAGATATTTATATATAATCATAGAACCATGATCACGTTTAAAATATGAATATGTGTCCAATTTCTAGATGATGTGAAAAGAGATTTTGAGTGGCAATCAAATTTAAAAATTCAGATAACATAGTATTGCATACGACTCAAATGAGGTGAAAATAATTGTTAAAATAACTGTCTTTATGCACATGGAGACAAAGGCATCTATATCATAAAGGCTGCTTTCATGAAATGTATTTAGGTTACATACCTGTTCCAGAGATACTAAAGTAAGTTAATGTGTGTCATAAAATGAAAAATATGATTTAGGTACAGTAGTATAATCCCCTTCTCTTTCTCTTGTAATATTACATTCTGAGATTACATATATTTATAGAATATATATAATACTATAACACTATTTATATAATGAATGAATAACTATGGGCCCTTAAAAGATCCATACATTGGGTTAGTATTTTTTAAATAGCATACTTTCCAATCCTTGACATTCATTTAGTATAGTCTAGTAAAGTGATTCTTGCAAAAAAAAACAACAACATTATTTTGTAATATCTTGAGGAAAATAACAATCATTAATCATAGTTTGCTGAGATGGTCATATAGTGAATAATGATTCTTAAATGATGAAACTAGTTAGGTGCCTTCTATGCTTAGTAATTATAAAATACAAAATTTTCAACCCTGTGCCTACAAACTATCTCAGAGCCTGCCATCAGGAACAATTAAAAGCAAACTCTCAGTAACGTTCTTTTGCAGATACTGTCCATCTGTTGACTCCGCATCCATTCCAACCTTCTCCTAGTGTGCATTTCTATACAACAGAGGCCAGATGCTAGAATATGTATGACTTAGTTTACAGGTATGTTTGAAGTTTCACCTATCAGATTCATCTGTAAAATATTTGGAAAGCAGAAATAGAACACTGCAAGGTAGAATCCTGCCTAACATCTGCTGCTTCTGCTGTTTCCTCTGGCAAGTGCAGGAGTGACAGCATTTGTCTCTATTGCCTCTCCCCTTTCCTGCCTAGTTGCTATTTCAGAGGTCTTAGTGCCCATTCCGTGGTTTTAAGAGCATCAAGAGGCATGGTTTAACCTTAATTTTGCAGCTGCACGTGGGAGTAGAAAAGACATACCTCTGGACTGAGAAATTTCCATTTTAAAACAAGGCTTCCTGGTAGTAACAGAGGAACATAAAGCCATGATGGCAACTGCCTGATTCTACAGCTTTCTGGTAGTTCTAGAGGCAGCCACAAACTTGGCAGCACAAAACTACAGTGGAAATTTGGATATCTTTCCTGGAAAATCAGTAGAGAACAGGTTTCTTCAGTCCATCCAAATACACACACACACACACACACACACACACACACATTTTATACATATATATACACATATATATGTATACATATATGTATATTTTTTAAAATTTTGCTTTAAGTTCTGGGATACATGTGCTCAATGTGCAGGTTTGCTTCATAAGCATACATGTGCCATGGTGGTTTGCTCCACCAATCAACCTATTTTAAGCCCCACGTGCATTAGGTATTTGTCCTAATGCTCTCTCTCCCCTTTCCCCCACAACCCCTGACAAGCCCCAGTGTGTGATGTTCCCCTCCGTGTTCCCATGTGTTCTCATTTTTCAGCTCCCACTTACGAGTGAGAATATGTGGTGTTTGGTTTTGTGTTTCTGTGTTAGTTTGCTGAGGATGATGGTTTCCAGCTTCATCCATGTCCCTGCAAAGGACATGAACTCATTCTTTTTTTTTTTATGGCTGCATAGTATTCCAGGGTATATATGTGCCATATTTTATTTATCCAGTTTACCACTGATGGGCATTTGAGTTGATTCCAAGTCTTTGCCATTGCGAATAGTGCTGCAATAAACATATGTGTGCATGTATGTTTATATTAGAATGATTTATAACACTTTGGGTAAACCCAATAATGGGATTGCTGGGTGAAATGGTATTTCTGGTTCTAGATCCTTAAGGATTCGCCCCACTGTCTTCCACATGGTTGAACTAATTTACACTCTTACCAACCATGTAAAAGCATTCCTATTTCTCTGCATCCTCTGTTGCATCTGTAGTTTCCAGACTTTTTAATGATCGCCATTCTAACTAGTGTGAGATTATATCTCATTGTAGTATTGGTTTGCATTTCTCTAATGACCAGTGATGAAGAGCTTTTTTGCACATGTCTGTTGGCCACAATAATGTCTTCTTTTGAGAATTTTTTGTTCATATCCTTAGCCCACTTTTTAATGGGGCTGGTTTTTTCTTCTTGTAAATTTGTTTACATTCTTTATAGAAAATAAGAGAGGACAGAAACAAATGGAAAAACATTCCATGCTCATGGATAAGAATAATCAATGTCATGAAAATGGCCATACTTCACAAAATAATTTAAAGATTCAATGTTATTCCCATCAATCTTCCATTGACTTTCTTCACAGAACTAGAAAAAAAAAAAAAAAAACTACTTTAAATTTCATATGGAAGGCTCCATATAGCCAAGACAATCCTAAGAAAAAGAACACAGCTGGAGGCATCAGGCTACTGGACTTCAAACTATACTGCAAGTCTACAGTAATCAAAACAGCATGGTACTGGTACCAAAACAGATATATATAGATCAATGGAACAGAACAGGGGCCTCAGAAATAGCACCACACATCTACAACCATCTAATCTTCTATACAGGGGACAACAATAAGCAATGAGGAAAGGATTTCCTATTTGATAAATGGTACTGAGAAAACTGGCTAGCAATGCAGAAAACAGAAACTGGCCCTCTTCCTTACACCTTATACAAAAGTTAACTCAAGATGGATTAAAGACTAAAACATAAAACCTAAGGTATAAAAACCCTAGAAGAAAATCTAGGCAATACCATTCAGGACTTAGGTATGGGCAAAGACTTTATGACTAAAACACCAAAAGCAATTGCAACAGAAGCCAAAATTGACAAGTGAGATCTAATTCAACTAAAGAGCTTCTGCTCAACAAGTGAAGCTATCATCAGTCTGAGCAGGCAACCAACAGAATGGGAGAATATATTTGCAATCTATCCATCTGACAAAGGTCTAACGTCCAACCATATTTTACAAACTATGTAACACTCTTACAATAAGTTACATTTTTCTTTTTTTTTCCTTACAACAATAAGATTGGCTTCTCTATAAATGTACCTCTTATTCTTGCATATGCCATACAATAAATATGTCATATAATATTTAGATATTACATTGTTTTTCTTTTTCTTTATTTTTTTAAGAGATGCAATTGTGCTAGAGCAGCACAGGCTGGTCTTGAATTCTAAGATCAAGCAACTCTCCTGCCTCATCTTTGTGAATATCTGGGACTACAGGTGTGCACCACATTGACCAGCAATTTGGAAATTTCTTATCCCTTAATCACACTTTATGAGATTCTTGGGGTCACAAAGAATAACAGGGAAATCTTCTTAGTTTAGGATGTTTATCATCTAATTTCAATGTGGATAATTTTTAGATACAAATAAATCTATAACAGAAAGCCTAGCCAGAGTAGAATGTTTGAATTAGTGCTTTAGTCTTTGTCCCATTCTGCAGGGCAGTCTGAAAATATTCATGGTGTCCACTGACACGTTTTTCACTGTTCATTTTGGGGTAGCATTTCTTTGAGCATAAATATAATATTATTGAACACATAGTTATTGGAAAGGTTTTAAGAAACATACAAACATACTGCCTTGCTATAATATCTGCTGCAGGAAAGAGGTGGCATTGGTGGTGTTCATGGTTCTGGTCATGGTAGTGAATCTTGGAGTTGTTGCTGTTGATTTTTTTGCTACTTTTAGTGTTACTGTTTTTAATGGATATATAATAATTGTAACATATTTGTAAGGTACAGTGTGAATTTTGGATACATGGATACATGTATACATGTATAATGATCAAATCAGAGTAATTAGCATATCCATCACCTCAAACATTTATTACCACTTTGTGTTGGGAATATTCAAATATTAATTAGAGCAGGAGACTCCAAGTAAGACAAGGATTACTAAAAATAGCCTTTTATTACAAATTTCCCTCAATAATATCCACAGCATGATAAATATATTTATATATCCAAAAAGGCACTAATATTAATCATCAAAAATATGAAGTATACTGTGGAGAGGAAAATTAATGAAAACATTATTAGTTCATTATAATGTGAAATATTTCAAGCAAGGTTTAATATTGTACAAAAATTGAACACCTGAACCGTACAACTGCAATATGCAACACCCAACCAATAACCAATCCTCTGCGTATCTACATATCTCGCTAAGAACACTTAACTGGAGATCTACCCTCTTACCAATTTTCAGGTGTATAATGCTGTATTCTATTTATAGACACAAGGTAGTACAGCAACTCTCTAGAATGTACTCATCTTGCCTAACTATCTATTGAACAGTGACTCCCTATTTCCCCCTTACTCCCAGGCCCGGCCAACTAACATTCTACTGTCTAGAGGCTTCTGTAAATTTGATGATTTTAGGCACCTCTTATAAGTGGTATCATACAATATTTCGTCTCTATGATTGGCTTATTTCACTTAACATTCTCAACGTTTATCTATAGAGTTGCATATGGCAGGATGTCCTCATTTTTATAGATGATTAAAATTATTTTTAGAGAACATACCATATTTTAAAATCTATTAATAATTCAAAGATAGACATTTCATTTGATTTCACATCTTGGTTATTGTGAAAAATGTTATAAAAATTATAATCATGTTCTGATAGAAGGTATTAGAACAACTTCAAACACAGCAAAATGGAAAAAAAACATGAAAATATGTGCATTAAAAAACTGTAATGTTTTATTTTTATTTACAGAAAAAGTGTTGTTTATATGGAGTTTATACTTTAAACTGTATAATTTTACTTAAAATATTTTTCTGAAATGTGAAAACTATAACATGATATATATTTTATATTGATTTAATTTGAATAATTCATAATTTTTATACTGTGATTACAGTAATAATTTTTTTATGATATGCAGTTATGTCATTCTCTTGTTAGAATATCCTGACTAACATAGCGAAACCCCGTCTTTACTAAAAATACAAAAAGTGGCCTGGCACAGTGGCACAAGCCTGTAATCTCAGCTACTCAGGAGACTGAGGCAGGAGAATTGCTTGAACTCTGGAGGCCGAGGTTGCAGTGAGCTGAGATCGTGCCACTGCACTCCAGCCTGGGCAACAAAGGGAGACTCTATCTTAAAAAAATAAATAAATGAAATAAAATATGCGGCATAGAAATTATTCACATGAATGAATATGTTCACAGCATTTCCATGAAAACCCCATTTAACCAATGAAAAATAATACTGTATCAAAATATTAATAAAAATTTTAAACATATAACTTAAAATAATCATAATATTTTCAGCTTAACACATCTATTTCTAGCTTTGTATATTGCCATCCAATCTTAATCTATGTAACTGCTCAGTTGAAGGTATTTGAGCTCATTTGCACATGACTTTTTTGTTGTAATTATGTTTCCTTTAGTACTATATTATTTTAAAATTAGTTACTAAATAATCTAAATAACCACAAAGTATAATGGCTTAATAGTGACATTGAAAGTGTACCACCGTATTCCTTTTCAGGTTTTTAAATTAATGGTAAAAAAAAAAAAAAAAAAAAGCCACGTGTGTATTTTCATAAGTGAAAGGTCTTGTTTCTGTCTTTCTTTTTCTTTTTGTTTTGGTTTTAGAGCAGTTATTCTTTTAACTTGTATTTCTGAGAGTAGAACTCCTCAGTTAAAAAATAAGGTGACATATATGTTTATTTCTATGCATTTCGCATTGCTTTCTGTTCTTGTAATGTTTGTGAAAGTCACTAACAGTGTACGAATGTACCAATTTAAAGATAATATGCCATATATCTGGAGTTACCACTTTTCCCTAATTTAGTGGACAATAAAATGGGCATAATCTTTTTTTTTTTCCTTCTTTTAAAGTAGGTCACTTTAACAAAATACGTTTTAAACAAAATATCTACCATTTTCTTAGCAAGAAAATGTTACCGCATTATGAGGTGTCAGCATTTGTATTTCAATAAGTGATAGAATGAATTTAACAAAGCAATACTTTTATTGCAAGGTTGAAAATGCTTACCTTGGAAATGTTATGTTTCTTACAAAAATGTCAGCACAATGAAAAACTAATGAAGTTTGCCAAAATTAAACATTGACCAGATATGTCTGTGAACAAAAACCTAGATAATTTGAATGTATATTGAATAGATCAGCATATTGAGAAGGAAGATACACATTGAAATTGTTCCATTATTACTGTACAATATTTTTATTCTATAAAAAATGCAAGAAATTCAGAAAGTTAAATAGTTAAAATGGGCAAGAAGGAGAGGTAAATGTTGAAATAATTCTTTATAAATGCTTATGAAAATAATTATCCCTCAAACATACTATTATATTTGGTTCTATAAAAATCTATAAACATATTAAGAGGACAATAGAATTTTGAGCATTAAGCAGCATGAGGTTTATTAAGAATAGACATGCCACAGAAGCTTAATAGCTTCTTCTGATTCATTGTTAATTACAAAATTAGGGCATGCTGCGAATCGACTCTATCGTCAATATTTGTACTCTATTAAGCATTTTGGATTACTGTTTTTAAAGTACATTTTGCCATTGTAACTTTTTGTTTGTTTGTTTATTTGAGACGGAGTCTCGCTCTGTCTCCTACACTGGAGAGCAGTGGCACGACCTTGGCTCACTACCACCTCCGCCTCCCAGGTCAAAGAGATTCTTTTGCCTCAGTCACCAGAGTAGCTGGGACTACAGCGTGTGCCACCACGCCCGGCTAATTTTTCTATTTTTAGTGGAAACAGAGTTTCACCATATTGGCCAGGCTGATCTTGAACTACTGACCTTGTATCCACCAGCCTCTGTTTCCCAAAGTTCTGGGATTACAGGCATGAGTCACTGCACCTGGCCTACCATTGTAACTTCTAATACATTATTGGTAAGATGCAGGTTTGAAGCTAGATACTGTCATTAACCTATTCTATTGCAAAGAGACTGAGATGAAGGCTATGTAACTGTGTGAAACTGGGCAGCAATTTAGTTAGTACAGAAATCAATAAACAATGTTTGTTATAGGATGTGCATATAATGTCCTTTATAAGATTTTTACCAGTTAGATTACTATATATCATCAGTATAGATTCATCCGAATAATTTTATTTCTATTAAAATGATATGTTTAAGCTGGTCACAGTGGCTCATGCCTGTAATTCTGGCACTTTTTGAGACCAATTATGCAGAGTACCTGAGTCTACAAGCTCAAGACAAGTGTGGGCAACATGGCCAAACTCTATCTCTACAAAAAATACAAAAATTAGCCAGGCATGGTGGCATGCACCTCTAATCCCCGCTACTCAGGAGGCTGAGGTGGGAGGATTGCTTGAGCCTAGGATATCAAGTGCAGTGAACTGAGATTACACCACTGCATTCCAGCCCGGGAGAAAGAGCAAAGACCCTGTCTCAAAAGAAATATAATAATAATAATAATAACAACAACAACAACAACAACATGTTTGAGGTTACAAAGATCATTAAAATTGATAAATGGAGTGTACTGATATCTCAGTAAGAAAATAGGAGTACATATGTACAGGAAGACCTACATACATCAACATCACAAATTATTGAGTAAGTAGGACATAATTTAAATTATTTTAACCTTATATTTTCAGACAAATTATTTAAAATTAGAAAAATTTTAGTATGACACTAGCAAAGGATAATATACTAATTTTACAAACAGGATGGGATTTTTGGACTTTGATAACAATGTTGATTTCAGGAAGTCTTTAGCCACAAGTAATGTAACTGGTACAAAATACAAAATCCAACATCTTTTTTAGTAATATAATATCCATCCCTCAAGAGAGTAAATTGTGAATGCCTGGTATCTAATCAAATTTTACTACACATACAGAGAACTAGAAAAAAATCCAACCCATAAATCAAAGGAAAAAAATTGATTAAAAAAACAGGGAAGTATACAGGTGGCAGAATATAAACATAGACTTTAAAGGGGGCTATTCTATACATTATAAAAGTATAAGAAATGCATGCAATATAAAGAAATGTATGAATATTGAAAAGATGAAATTGGGAGATGCATTTTGAAAAGATAAATAGAACTCCTACAGATAAATAATAAAATACAGGATTTGACATTTTCATTTGATGGAATTAACAGTTGATTAGGCATTGGAGAGGAAAGGATCACAAAACTTGAAAATATAACAATAGAGACTATCTAATATGAAAGATATCGAAAAAAGAATAAAATCAATGAAAAGAGCTTCATTGGCCTTAGGATATAAATTCTAGCATATATGCAATCAGATTCAAAGAGAGAGAAAAGAGAAGGGGATGAAAAATTTTAAATTTGAATGGTCTCATTCATAATTGAAAAGACGATCAATGAAAGTACTTAGAATGTCATAATTAAGAAAGTCAGAGGAAGAGAATGTCTCCAAACTAAGAAGAAATGTCCAGAGCTTGAAAGAAAACAAGGCATGCATAGATCACAGAGATAAAAAAAATGTGGACAGCGTTTTGAGAATGGAGGTAGCATTGCCAAACTGTAAAATGAGATCAAGTAAGATAAGGTCTAGAAAGTGATCATTTGAGTTTTTAAGTAGTTGCCGTTGATAACTTTGTCAAGAAAAGTTTTATTACACTGGTCATTTCTAAGCAGATTGCAGATTTTGAAGAGTAGATGTTAATAATAGTACATAGGAAGGATTTGTGACTTGCCTGTTGGAATGCTGGAGACAAAGCTGTGGAAGATAGAGGAAGACACTTGTTTATGGCAAGGTGTCTTTTGGAACTAAGATAAGATGACTAGTGTTGAGATGGTGTCTTTTGTAAAAGGAATATTTTCCAACTACATACAGGAAATGAATAAATACTGAGAAGAAAATAGGATTTAAGTCTAAATCTTACTTATGTAATTGAATAACTTTCTTCTTTATAAGTGTTTTATATTACACTTAATCACAATAAGATACAAGTTGTCATATTGAACTTTATAATCTGAAAATCTGTCTCATAATATCTGTCTTCTTAGACTAGCATTATCATTTGAAATACGTTTTGATATTATAACCAAGTAGTATCACCCTTAGGATGGCATCAAGCCTCTGTGTATGTCTTGCTTGAGATTGTAGTTTACAATTATATATACATATATGTGTGTGTGTGCGCGCGCGCGTGCGTGCACATGTGTGTGTATGTATATATAATAATTTATATGTATATATTTATCTTCTTTCTTGTTAATGATCATAATTTAAGCACAGGTAAACTTCTAGGAAATGTTGGGAAAAAACTAAATATAGATGAAGAAAATGTCATGATTCATCTTTTTCTGGCATGCAGTTTTAACTTGTCACCAGGAACACTGACATAGATAGTTGTTTCATGTGTCTGCTAAAGAAATGATCTGAATACCGATTGTGGATTTTGACTGCAGATGTTAGAAGCAAACCATTTCTAACAGATGTATAATCTGATTAAATATGCAATGCAATGATATTGTCAAAACCTATTAATCACTCTTTCAGGACACATTAGTGTAGGCTTTACTGACAGCTGTGAGGACTGGAATATCTCTACAGTTGCAGGTACTGTTGCTCATCCACACCTCCCAATAGATGTTAAAAAGAAAAATAACCACAATAGGCAAGTGTACAGAGTACTTTAAATGTTGCATGGTAATTTTTTTCACCACTGGGGGAAGAGATATATTTTTATTCCAGTAATGTTTACCCTACCTGCATTTGTTTCCTTCTTACCCCCAAATTACAGGGATTTTGTGTCACGCTGGGACTAATTCGAAAATGCTGATACAGAGCTGAACCTCCAGCATACATGTATTAGGAAACAGTCCCATGACTGATGATTATACAATATGCGTTCACAGATAAATAGTAGCAAAGCCTTGCTCCCCACTGAGAATGCTAACAAGTATTGATTTCTCTCACCCATTGATACACACAGGTGTTGCAATTTATTTTGGAAAGGGTAGCACTGTAACTTTATGATCATCGGCCTGGAGATTTTCTTTCTGTCCTTGGTTTGCCCTTACTATTTGATATTCCTGACAGTATTAATGATCTTTAGTAAAACTAAACTAAGGCAAATGTTTACCTGTATGTGATCCAAATATTCTCACATTGAATCATTCTAAATGCCAGAATTTTTACAACATAGTCTTATGCACTAGATAAACTAATTATAATCAAAATTCTCCCTCTTTCCAACCCTCTCATACTCATTTAAGAAATAGAATGTGTTAGAAATGACCACAATTTTCAAAGATTGGGCTACTAAGGGTTATGAAATGGAATTTTGCAGTGAGTCTTCGAACTAACTAGAAAAATTAAGGGAAGAAGGACAAAAACATACTTCACTTCTCAAAACACCCATTAAAGCTTGAACAGACCATTATTACTTTAAGAAAATAGATATAACAGTAGTAGCATTCATCCCTTTCAAGTCTCTTTAAGTATATGAAGCTCTTTTTATTTGCAGTTTTCTCTTCCCTTAAGATGTATGTTACTGGTCATACATACTGTTTTGTAAATTTCCCTATTCCATTACTTGTTTATTTTGGGTCCTATCAAAAGTGTTTTTCTTATGGGAAGTCTACAGCATTCAGTTAGGCCTAAAAATGACTTCCTTAGCTGTTGAATATGCATGATGGCAAACACACCCTGCTGACCAATACTCAGTATCTTTATTTTGCTCCTGCCAAACTGCTGATAGTAGAATAGTAGAAGAGGAGACTTCCACTTCACATTATTGCATGTTGTTATAGCAGAAATAGAGATTATTTACAAATTTACTCTTAGAAATGAAAGTTTCCTTATGACTATGACTTATAAATCTAATAATCTATCTTACTGAAAAAATACAGTAAAAACATAAACTAAATTTTATGTGGTCAACTCAAGAACATAGAAATAGTTGCTACTTTGAAGATTTTGAGGTTGAAACAAATTTATTAATCATCTTCTATTTCTGAGTCAAAGTAATCAAAGTGAGAAATCTTAATTTCTAAATAGGAATGTCAAGAGTAGTTCTGTTTCCAACAACATTTCCATGATATTTTCTAATTTGTAAAATTAAGCCAATACAAATGTTTCAGCCTTCAATTGCATGTATTAAACCAGGCATACTAACAAATCCTTGGATCATTACATGATTGTTTTAACATGTTTGTACAACTAATATTGTAAATAACTCCATAGTCATTAGGTACCAAAAAGTTCATCTTTTTTTTTTTAAACTGACTTTTCCTTACTGTTTACTTTGTTTCAAATCCTGACATCAGGAAAAGAATTAAATACCACAGAATCTGCTTATATAGAATGTTTAGAATTGATCTGAAAAATAATTTATGTAAATATGGAAGATGCCATGAAATTAAGGAAGGTGCTTATTACAAAGTTACAAGTGATGTCATCAAGTAATATCTCTCTGGGAAAATTGGTAGCTTTCTTCTGGGTTATACCCACCACCAATATTTTAGGATTTTCTTTTCTTCTGAAAATTGAAGAAGGAATGACCTAAATAATAAGTATTAAAATAATATTACATGAGGGAAAATAAACAAAGTTTGGATTTTGAAAATTTGAATATTCTTTTTAAATGTTTGAATGTGGTTCAAGATGAATATCTAAAATTATAATACACAAGTGTATAAATCACCTGAATTCAGTAGTTATAGACACATATGCTGAAATAGTATTATATAATTTGATATAAGTAAAGCTCAAGCCTACTACCACCATTGGTTTTAATTTAGTGTTAAAAGGTATGTTTAAATAATAAGTAGCAAGATCAGGGCTGCTTCGGGGCAAACTCACTAAAACAAATAAAAAAAGCTTTTTCAGATATTGCAAGTCAGAAAAGTATGATGGACTATTCATGTCAAATTAAATTAAATTATTACTTTTATCAAAGCAAAGTATTCACAGGTTTTTAAATCTCACATACTTCTTTAAGGCTTAAAGAAAAACATTTTCTATCCTGGGCAACATAGCAAGATTCTGTCTCCAAAAAATGTTAAAAAATGTAGCCAGGCGTGGTGCTGCAACTGTGGTCCCAACTGCTAGGGAGGCTGAAGAAGAAAGAACACTTGAACACAGGAGTTTAGGGCTGCAGTGTTACGATCTCACACTCTACTCCAGTCTGGGCTAGCATTTCTTTTGTTTCTCTTGAGTTACTAATGGCTACCAAAATTATTATCAATGTCTTCCAAACTGACAAAATTGTGCTAACTCTTGCACTGTCTTTAATCTCATCAGCTCTTTGATCAGTTCCTTTAATATGTTTGTAGCTAACTTTCTGAAGGCACTAACCTTACTCCTCTAAATTTATATGGCTACTTGCTCTGCTTTCATCCTGGGAGTTCCCCTACCACCATCCTATGGATTCCCTTCACTATTTTCCATGTTTCCTGGATACCATGTCTTCCACCTTCTTTTTTTTTTTTTTTTTTCATTTTCACTTAATGAAACATATTTTCTAGCAGGCTTTGAAAGGGGGTATATATAAGGACATATCATATGCTACAAATATACTTATGTGAGTATACCTAATAAATTAATTATATAGTTTTTTATAGTATATAAATATTTATTTTACTCTTTCTCATACTTAAAAATATGGTTTCATATATATTCAAAAAATCACTTATTGGGAAATGCAAATCAAACTCATAAGGAGACACCACTTTACAGCCACTAAGAAGGCTCTTATCATGAAAATAGAAAATAACAAGTATTGGTCAGGAGGCAGAGAAATTGAAACACTTGTGCACTAATGGTTGAAAAGTAAAATAGTGCAGTCACTCTAGAAAATGTGATCGTGGTTTCTCAAAAAAATTAAATGTTATTACCATGTGACCAAGCAAGTCCATTCTTATGCATACACTCTGAAGAATTCAAAGCAGAAACTTGAACAGGTATCTAAACATCAATGTGTATAACAACATTATTCATAAGAGTAAAAATGTGGAAGTAACCCAAATGTCCATCAACAGATGAATGGATGAACCAAAGAAAACAAATATATATATAGAGAGAGTACATTTTGTTTATCCTTTCATCTATATATCCATTTATCCATATATATATATATATATTTAAGTGCTATTCACTCTTAAATGAAACGAAATGAAATGAAATTCTGATACAAGCTACAACATGGATAAACCTTGAGAACATAATATTAAGTTAAATAGATGTATTATTAAGTTAAAAAGATAAAAAGTTAAAATAATATAATTATTTTATATTATATATATTATATATGTATCTATAATAGTAAGTAAAAAAGATAAAAATTGGGAATTTTTTCCCAATAAGTGGAATTGTATAATTCCACTTTTATAAAATAACTAAAGTAAAATTTATAAAGGTAGAAAGTAAAATAGTCTGTACCATGTGCTGGGAAAACAGAAAAGTTTTTGCCACTGAATTGTATTTTAAAAATAGTTAACATGGTAAATTTTATATTTCATATATTTTATCACAATATAAAAGCAAATAACATCACTATAAATACTTCAACTTAACAAATGAAAAATATTACGTAAGCAATGTTTTTCCAGTTTTTGAAAGTACAGGACAAATTAAAGGCAGTAAGTCGCATATTTACAAAAAGATGTGGTGGAGTTAGCATGAATATCTAGAAGTTTTACAAATGTGATTCAAATTATAATAGCGTATTTGTTTACAGTTTTTCATTATTTTTGCAAAGTGACACATTTCTTTTCCTGATTTCACAGTCATACTATTTTTAAAAAGCAATAATTATACCAGTTATGCAGATCTTGAGGTTCTTTGAATAAAAACTGAAGCAACAGTAGAGGAGAAGTCTTCTTGAAATTATTATTTAAAAGAATCAAAGGAGGCATGAAATGCTGTGGGTGTCTAGGGAGCCAAGCAAGTAGAAAAGAATGAAGCAGATATTCTGTGCAGGAAAGGATAAACTCAGCATGTTTTAGGTGTTCAAACACTATACATTCCAAATAACTGATTGTTGACTGGCTCCTTGGAGATAACCTTTAAGACCTTGGAATATCAAATAAAAGTATTTTGTACACCCGGGACCTTAGGCCACACCAAAGCTAAATATGAGATTCATGGTGAGGACCTTGAATCAGGCTGTATCAGCTTCATGTATCTATATCTGGAGGGGCTGAAGATTGCATAACTAAGGTCAACCACAGGGGTGCTCCATGCCTGTGTGACTGACCCTCAACAGAACTACAGGATATCAAGTCTCTGCTGAGCTTCCCTGGTTGGCAATACTTCATACATATTATTACACGTTATTGCTTGAAGAATTAAGTGCTGTCCATGCAACTCCACTGAGAGGGAAAAACTGGAAGCTTGTGTCTTGTTTCTCCTGGATTCTGCTCTCTGTACCTTGTTCCTTTGCTGATTTGAGTTTGTGTTCTTCTGCTCTAATGAACCATAATCGTGAGTATAGCAGTTTTGCTGAATTCTGTGAGTTTTCTTAGAAAATTATTGAAACCGAGGGTGGTACTGGGGAGAAGCAACACAAAGTCTGAGAAAAGCATCTTTAAAAGGAATCATACAAAATGGAGAATGATTTGTTGAAAACAATGGGAACGCATCCAGAGACAATGAGGCAAAGTGCATAAATTCACAACCAATGCGATGACGATGCATTCTGAAGCATCTTCTAAAGATAATAGTCATAGTATGCCAGATTCCTATTCTATTGGTGAGGATGAACTGGGGTAATTAGTTTTAATATTTAAAAAATTTGGATTTATTCTGATCATGAATATGAGGTCTGAGTTCCCTGTTGTGCACAGCTTAATGGGTAAATAGGGAGCTTATCTCAGGTTGCCTGGGCTCTGATTCAAGCTTCTCAGATTACTGGCTGGGTGTCCTTTGACAAATTAAACTTGCTCTCTCAGTATGTCAGCTTCCCATATGTACAGTGGTGATGCAGATGATGCCAACTTCATAATTTATGGGTGTTATTGAAGTTAATACATGTAAAATGCTTAACCAGTACCTAATAAGGTCTCAGTAAATGATTGTTATAATCATTCCAGAAGGCATTAAACAAATATGTAGAATTGCAATGAAATAAGTTACTGTTTTAGTATAACTGTTTTATAAGATTTAGTATAAATCTTATAAAGAAATATTTTCTCAAGATAATTTAACATTTAAAATTAGTATTTCTCTTACTAAATATAAAATTTAGTCATTTTACTTTGCCTCTGTGAAGAATTACTGTTAATGATTTGAAAAGCATTTCTTTAGAATTAATGGTAAACACTATTGCAGAATTTCTTGAGCCCTTTATTCATTAGTATGAATCACTGAGAATTTCATTCCTATTTATAAAGTACTTTCTTGAATGGTCTATTTATGACATAAAAAGATAAATCTGCATTTGTAAAGTGCTGGATGATTTTCTTCTATCCCACATATGTAGTGACATAGAGCATTATCATTCATGATCTCTACACTCTGTCTTAAGAAAGAAAAAAGTGAAACGATCTATACCACTTTTGAGATTGTACTATTCGAATGTAACCAAAGAAGGGAAAAGCCAGAGAAGAATGCTTGTGTCATCATTTGTGGCTCAGAGGGCCCACTCACAACTGAGAACACCATTCTTTGTGACGCTGACGTATTTGGTGGATTACAACAATGGCACACTGCTTCAGACCCAAAGAAAGAGTAGTGCATTCTCTGTTAAATGTGGGTTCAGTATGTGTAGGTACTATGATGCTTCTACCCATAGAATACTTCTGATACCTGATGTGTGGGGGTTTCTTCACATCAGTGACCAATTTGCCAACTCTCCAGACACCACGTAGAAGTCTAACAATTAAATTCAGTTCTGACACTAACTACCTGGAGGTAGTACTAGACTACCCTGATGAAGGGCTCATTGCCAAGCCTTCTGTATTTTCCTGTGACTGGCTATAAATCAGAGATTCTCACTACCCCCTCTTCATGTGTAATGATTTGGCAACTCACAGAACTCAGGAAAAACAATTTAGTTACTATTACCACTTTAGTTTAAAGGATACAACAAAAATATGCAAATGAACAACAGATGAAAAGGTACATAGAGCGAGTTCCAAAAAGGTCCTGAGCACAAGAGCTTTGAAGAAAGAGTTCACCAACCCAGAAGCTCCTCAAACTTCATTGTGTAGAGTTTTTATCAAGGCTCCATTGCGTAGGCATTATTGATTAACTCACTGGCCACTGGTGATTGAATCAATGTCTAGCCACTCTCCCCTCCCCAGTGGCCTAGGGCTGGAGCCACAAGTTCCAAACCCCTAGTCATGTATTGATCTCGCTGGTGAAAATGCCCCTTTCTAAAGCTACAGAGGGACCCTGAGCCACTAGTCATCTTAATAGTATACAAAAGATACTCTCATTACTCTGGAAATTCCAAGAGCCTTAGAAACTGTTATGTCAGGACCTGGAAACTAAGATCAAATATTATAGCAAAAGATACTTATCTCACCCCTATCACTCAGGATATTAGAAGGGCTTAGGAGCTTTCTGCTGGGAAATGGGCTCAAAAGCCAAATTACAAATGTATTATTACATAATATGTTGTATTACGATATGATGATATCACAGTATAAACAGAAGATCCTGATAGTGAGAATACTTCATTTTATACCTAGAAGAAAGTGAATAAGTCTTGCTTTGGTATCATGGATTTTATGGCCTTCTTTTTCAGTAAATGGCATTTGGCTGTGGCTCATATCAGCAATCTGGAAACTGTCCTAGTCAATGTCCTCTTTCTCATCATTCACTGTCTCAATAAAACCACAAATTCCACTTAATTGTATCACTTACATAATTTGCAAATGTCCATAATTCTCTCACTTGCATTGGCATTAATAGGACATGTGCCGTCTCTGTTCTTTCTTCTAGGCAATAGCAATCTCTCAATATTTACTTCTGATACTTTCATACAAAAAAATACCTAACAGTTCTTAAATAAGGCTGTAATTATACTTCTTTCCTTTTTAAAACCCTTTGATGAATGTCTATCTTTTCTTGGTTGAAATCTAAAACTCTTAAAACATCACAAAGCCTCAGTAATTCACTTTAATATAACTTTCCAACTTTACTTTCTAACATTATTTTTCTGTATTATCGTGCTTTGGCCCCATTGACCTTTAAACCTGGAGTATCCCAACTTTTATTTCTCATAGGTCCCTTACATTCTATTATTCCCTCTGCTTAAAATTCTGCTCACACAACCCTTGTAGTGTCTAATTCCTGCTCATGCCTCAGATCTAGGCAGCAAAGTAATATACTTAGAAGAGCTTTCTTTTCTTGATCATAAAAAATTTGTGAGTATTCTAATGTTTTTATTATACATGGTATTTTCCTTGATGCCATGTACATTCAAATTTATTTGTTTAAAATCTATCCTTCCTGGTAGATTGTAATCTGTGTGAGTTCAAGAATCTGTCTTGTCAATAGCAGATTGTATAAAACATAGCAGATCCTCAGTAATATTAAATTATATGATGAAAGATTAAATTAGTCAGTATAAATGGGATGCTAAGTGAGGGATAAATTGTCAGCTGATCATAGAATATATGTGTCTCTGAATATCTAACTCTCTCTTTCTAATCCAGATAGTTATCATAATAATTGGCTAATAGCTAGTGAGAAATCTTTAATTCTCCTTACTTTTGACAGAAGAAAGAGTAGAATGATTTTGTTGTTTACAATACATGGATAAAAATATATATAAAAGAAATTTTTATGAAACAAAGTGTTCGAATAACCAAAATATATTAAAAACTTTAGTCTACAATAACATCTTATTCACACTCCATTTTTAATCTTATTTTCCAACTTTTACTAAAACCCAGAAAAAGATTCAATTTATGTTTATACCAAAAACAACTCAGGCAACAATATACATCTAGTATCTATATGAAGTTTCCTCTAATAACAATATTAATGACATATTGTATTTCAATGAGTGTCACATCTGGCAGATGTCTTGCTTTCCTACTTGAAACAGAATAGATTACGGTGGGAAGAATTAGAATTAGTACTAACCCTAAAATTAGGTAATTTTCTCTTATGCACATATTTATTTCTTAAGGTGAACAATTTTTTCTGTCTCAATAATGTATACTTTGAAATATCAATTCCCATAGTTTAGTTTTATGGTATATAAATGTTTTGGGCAGACACATTGCATTTAGGGAGACAAAATAATTTGGAGATTGATTTATTCATTATGCACATATTTATTTCTTAAGGTGAACAATTTTTCTCTCTCAGTATGCACAACAATGTATATTTTGAAATATCAATTCTCATAATTTAGTTTTATGGTATAGTGATGTTTTTTGGTTTATACATTGCATTTAGGGAGACAGAAATCTCCAAAATAAAATGTTGTGGAAAAAATATGAATAAGAATGCATTTAGGGAGACTGTAATTTTCTGTGTGTGTGATAAGTTAGAGCAACATGGAGCAATAGTATTTCTACATAAAATCTTTATAGCCATTTTATCATGGGTCCTAATTTGTAACTGTAGATGTGCCATCTACTTGATAACTGATGAAAGAATCCTACAAATATTCAAATGTAAATTTACTCTGTATTCCATGTTTATCTTGATTGATGTTATATAAGTGCTTCATTCCAAAAGTAACAGAATGCCATTATTTGACAATGTGCTTTTATTCTCAAGCACTATATTTTGAGATAAATCAGAATTTGGCAAAGTACAATGCACAGGCCATCAAATAAAGTTTTATTGGAACATAGCCATGTTCATTCAGTTATGTGTTGGTGATGATTAGTTTAGTTAAAACGGTAGAGCTAAGTAGTGGTGACAGAAACCTTATGCTTAAATAAATCTTCCCAAATCCAAAAGATCTTTAAAAAAAAAGCCAAGTTACCTGGGTCAACATTTTTAATAGACGATTACAAAGATATAGCACAAGTGGCCTTTTTTCAGACTTCTTTAAAAGTTTTCTTATCATTTTATCATTTTTTTTCAGGCTGTTTTAACAGTTTTCTCTGTATTTTTTCAGTCTCCACTAACATTTATTTTCTACTGTCGTCCAGCTGAAAGCCAAAGCCACGTATTTTATGTTTCTGTATGGTAGCACTCCTTTTTTGGAACCCATTTCTGCATCAGTTATCTATTGCCACAATTATGATACATAACAAATCAGTCCAAAAATTAATGATGCCAACCAATGAGCATTTATTTATCTCATCTAGCTGTGTTTCACCATTTAGAATGAGTAGCTCTTCAGGTTTTAATTTGGCTCACTCATCTTGCGGAATTTTAGTAGAGTGTCAACTGGGATACCAGGGGATACTGGGACACCTGTGATTCATTCGTCACACACTAGCTAATACCATGATCATAGCAGTATTAGAGAACAAGAGTGAGCATGGAAGCACATGCTTTTTTAATCCTATACAGGGATCATGTCTGGGGACATCCCTTTTGTCAAGTACATAACTTGGCTGAACTCAGAATCAAGGAGCTCAAAATTTCACTTTGCCTCATTGGGGAAAAGAACTAGGAAATTTTATGCAGAAAGTTCATTTACAAGCCCATTGCTAGGATTTGACTGTATCCTCTAAAAGTCCATGTTGTGAAAACTCAATTGCCAATATAACAGTATCAAGCAGTGGGGCTTACAGGGTAACTGAGTCATGAGGGCAGAGCTCTCATGAATGAATTAATGCTTTCATCTGGGGGCTGAGTTAGTCCTCACAAGAATAAATTAGCTCTCCCGGGGAGAGGTTAGTTATCACAAGAGCAGTTTGTTGTACAAATGAGTGTGGCTTCCTGAAATTTCTCTTACTTCTCTCATCATGCGATCCCTTCCATTTTTCTGCCATGTTATGAAGCAGCACAAAGCCCTCACCAGATGGAGACACCAAATATTGGACTTCCTAGCCTCTAAAACTGGGAGATAAATAAATCTCTATTCTGTATAAAAGACCCAGTCTCAGGTATTTTATTATTCCAATAGAAAATAGACTAAGACAAAAAGTCAGTGCCAAGAAGTGGTGTTGGTGCCAAAACAATACCTGAAAATGCAGGAGTTACTTTAGAACTGACCAATTGGTGGAGGCTAGAAGAATTTTGAGGGGCAGGCTGCAAAAAACCTAGAATTTCATAAGCAGAGCATGAAGGATGTTTCTGCTGAGGGCTCAGAAAAAGACAAGAGAAAAGGGAAAGTATAAATCTCTTTAGAAATTGCTTAAATGGTTGTGATAAAAATCTTGATGGAAACATAAACAGTAAAAGACATTCTGATAAGAACTTAGATAGAAATGGGAAATATCTTGTTGGAAGCTGGAATAAATACCATCCTTGTTATAAAATCTGACGAAGTTCTGTCCATTTCTAAGGACTTTGTGGAAGGAAGAAGTTAAGAGTGCTGAACTGGGATTTTTAGTGGAAGAAATATCCAAGCAGCAAAATGTTCAAGAAGCTGCATGGCAGCCTTTGGCTCCTTCTAATCATTTGGGAGAGCAAAGAGATGACAGAACTTATAACTAAAAGGGAAACAAAGTAGAGAGATTTGGAAAATTTTTAGCCTGGCCATGTGAAGAGTGAAAAGGCATATTCAGAATAGAGAGCTCAAGATGTGGCCCAGTTATTAAAGAGATTAATATGGCTGGAATAGAGCCAAGTGCTAATCATCAGTACTAATCATCAGGGGAGAAGACCCAAAAGGCATTTCAGAAATCTTGGAGGTTGCCCTTTACATCACAAGTTGAGAATGTTAAGACTTGAGAGCAGAAAGAGTTCACTGCTCTTGGCTGCCTTGGGTCTCTGCTTCCTGCACGCTGAAGCGGCACTCCTTCAATATTATAGCTATGGCTCCAGTGGCCCTAGGTACAGGTTGATTCACAGTCCCAGCACATTAAACCTGGAAACCTTGGCATCACTACATCAGAACTGAAGCAAACCTAGATATGGCTCATTCCACTAATCCAGAGGCCACCAATCGTAAGACTTTGTGATGTCCATGAGGTGCTAATTTTGCAGGCTTACAAAGTGTACAAGTTGCAAAATCCAACTAGATTTCAAAGGATGTATCAAACAGCTCTCAGACCCAGGCAGAAACTTGTCACAGGGTAAAGTCACAAGAGAGAGTTCCCACCAGGGAAATACAGAGCAGATGTATGGGGTTGGAGCTACTGTGTAGAATCTCCAGCAGGGCAGTGCCCACTGGAGCCACATAAGCAGAACTGCTGCTAGAACACAAGAACTGTAGAGCTACTAGTGCACAATAACAGCATGCAACAAAGCCTCAGGCAACTGATTTCTCCCCAGGAGAGCAGTCATGTGGAGTCCAACCAGAAAAGTCATGAGGCCAAGACTGCCCGAAGCCTTGGGGCACCAACTTTCTCCCAAGTGTGTCCAGGAAGGACACATGGAGTGAAAGATTATTCTCTAGCCTTAAGACTTTTTTTTTTCCTGTTGAGTTTTGGACTTACTTTGCACATGTTGCTTCTTTATTTTTACCTACTTTTTCCATTTTGAATGGGAATATCTGCCCTCTGCCAGTATCACCATTATATTTTGGAACTTAATATGACAAAACATAACTTAAAAAAAAAAAAATTCACAGGATCTCAGAAAGAGGCAAATTGGCCTAAGGATGACTTGTGCTTTGAGTCTCAGAAGAGACTCTAGACTTTGCACTTTTAAGTTGGTGCTGGAAATAATTATGAATTTGAGACTATTAGGATAGAATATATGCATTTTGTATTATGAAATGATGTAAATTTTAGAGACCAGGGGTAGAATGCTATGCTTTGAATATGTTCCCCAAAACTTTATGTGTTGAAAATTGAATTGCCAATATAACAGTATTAAGAGATGGGGCATTAAAGAGATGACTGAGATGGGCCAGTTATGAGATTGTGTTCTTATAAAATAAACTTCGGCTTCCTCAGCTTTCTCCATTTCCTTTCACTTTTCCTCCATGTTATGAAACAGCACGAGGGTCTTACTAGATGCAACCACCTGATTGGACTTTCTAACCCCCGATATTGTAACCTAAATAAACCTCTATTCTTTATCAATTACCCAGTCCCAGGTATTCCATTACAGCAATAGGAAACAGACTAAAACACCCATTATTGCAGTCTACACACCAATCACAAGCCTCAATGCAAACCATGTTCTATCCCACCTACAAAATTGTTTTGTCCTTCTAATATTTACAACATAAATACTCTGTCTGAAAGCAGATAGTTCAAAGAGAGAATGAGGCACACATGCTCATTTTATTTTCTCACTATCCTGCAGGCAGAACCGTTACAGAAATGGACACTGAGTCCAAGAGTAGAGAGACCAGAAACACTAATCTGATACATATGTATGAGATACATGTTCTTCCATTTAAATTGAATCTTAGTTATTTTAAATAGCTGGGGACTTTGGGAATCTCATTCACTCTATCTTACTGTATATTGTTCTGTAAGGCATCGTACTTGCATTATTGCATGTTTCTTCTCAATCTGGGAACTTTAAAACTTGAGACAAGTCTTTTTATGTTAGAGTTTCTGTGACTTAGTTGAAAAACATATAAAATTTTGTTTTAAAAATGCATTACTTAATGGTCACTTTGCTTTAATGAAGGGGATATTTGAAATATAATAGATTTCTATTATAATGTGAAAACCCAGAAATAATAAGGGGCAGAGGAAATTTTAGGTTAGTTTGATAAGAGTGCACTTAGCTTGGGTTCTCCAGAAGCCAGAGCCGTTGACATGAAGCTTGCGTATATTGTTTTATGAGATAACACAGTTCCATGAATGAATGATAAAAAAATAAGGAAGTCAAATCAAGAAATGAGAGACAGCCCATGAAGATATATTATCAAGTTGTCTTTTGCCATGCAAGTGATTGATGGTTTGATATGTGAGACGATACCCCTGAGAAACCATATAAACTGTGTCTCGCAAGTGTCTATAAGGAGCAAAAAAGGAGAATAATTTGTCTACTTACCCTTAACTCCTATATCACAATGGTCAAGTTTTAGCTCCTGGAGTTTTAGCTTTCCTGATATTTCAGGGTTGTGCATGATAGGCTACACTTGTGTGGGCCGCCCTACTGTGACTGAGGACATAGAGCACTGTGGAGAGCATCAGCAGTGTAGCCCCCAGCCAATATATGATAGCTATATGTGGAAGACAGAAGTGGAGGCGGGATCTGTCTGTTCTTCCTCCAAGCTAGAGCAAGAGACAGATGCCTCTGACATGATCAGCGGTCGGTCTGAATAAGAGTTTTTACATCAGATTGTCACAGACAAGTAAAAGATAAAATTCACCAAATTTATCTTTTGATGAGGTAACAGTCATCAATTTGTTAGTGTATTAATTCATCAAACATTCATTGGTTGTCTACATAGTGCCAGACATGATACTGGACACTAAGTAGATGTGTTGATAAAAGGCATATCAAGGACTTGTAATTTTTACCTGAGGGAGAAGCTGTGTTTTGAAGAGCATTAACAAGTCACTTTTTTATTATTATATTTTAAGTTCTGGGATACATGTGCAGAACATGCACATTTGTTATATAGGTACACATGGTTTGTTACATAGGTGCCACGGTGGTTTGCTGCACCCATCAACCCGTTGTCTACATTAGGTGTTAGGAGAAATACCTAACAAGTCAATTTTAATCAATGTTGAATGGTAGGAGGAAAAAGGAAGACATTTCTGTGTGAAGAATAAGTGGGTTTACCTTTTAGAATGAATATCAAGCATATCATCAAAATTAACATTATGAATAAACTGGAGATACTACAAAAGCCTATGAAAGATAGAATTGAAGGAAATGTCAGTGATTCAACCAGAAGTACCAAAGAATGTGTAGGCTTTGCATGTGCAGGTGTCAAAACATAGTGTCAGTGAAATGAAATCAAACAATATTTTATTATTTTGCAATAAAATTTCAGGCAATAAAGCAACAATCATAAATTCTAAATAAGAACCAATGCGTAAGGCAAAACATTGCAATTGCTACATTAAATAGATACAGCATACATTGAAAACTATTATATAAGACAGTTGCTATATCAAATAATTTGTTTTTATTTGCTTCTGGTTGGCCTGGACTATAACAATTTTGATAACTGCATTTATGTAACAATAATTTAGAAGGAATAAAATTACTTTACTATCTCTATATTTGGATAAGGGAGAAACAAAACAAGTCTGTTTTATATATACAAATGGAAAAACCATCAAGACTTCAAATACTCTCTCTGCAAGATGCCAATATTAAATAGCAGAGAGACCAAAATAGATTTGGCATACAGAGGGCACAAAATTCACCTAAATCATTTGGTTGATAGAACCTGAAAGAAAAATTGAAGGAGTAAAAATCAGCCTGTATGTGGAACCATTAAAATGGTTAGAGACTTAGTGTGCTCCTATCAGTTTCAAATACTTTTTTACATTTTTGAATTCACTGTGTGTGTTATGGTGAACCTGACACAGGTGTTTCTTCCAGCTTATCACATATAAAACTTTTCTATAGGACCTATATAGAAATTAGACAAACGTGTTGTTATATATGAAGTGTCATTTGTATGATTCCCTGTTCCCTCACTTTTCTTTTTCCTTATTAAATATCTTGGTAGGGTAATGAGAAAAATACAAGTAATGTATCTGCAAGCTGAGTGACTTTTCTCTTTTATATGTCTCTCCATGGTCAAATTAAGGCCCTTACTTATATGAAATTCATTCAGTGTTTCCAGTTCAATTTCAGGAAATGAGATCCTATCATGTGGCTACCACATACTACTTTAGTACAGTTTCACTTGATAGATGGTCGTTGTTTAGAAACACATTTTTTTCTCCTTTGACAATACTTAGGGGCTGAATTTTCTCTTACATGTTAGATTTAGCATTAGGGAGATTTTAATATATATAGCAACATATGCAACATAGTGATGGCCCATCTTTTTGAGATTCAAGAGCATAGTATGGCAAAATGCTTAAATATGTATCAACACCCTGAGTGATGGTAAATGAATTTTTATTGCTCTCATGTGAAAATTTCAAGTTGCAGTAAATAAGATCTATTTCAATTACCCAAAAATTGGTTGCTATTTGTGACAATTTATATTGCAATGCAACATACAGGAATAATACAATGTAAAACATAAATGCGATATCATGCTTTTACAGAATAAAAATATATATCTTGAAATTAAAGGTTTGCAAATAAATATCACTATTTATAACTTGTACTTCTATGAGATACTTCACTCATAAGCACCTCCTCTGTTACAAAAAAGTATATTTTCATTCCTAACTTATTATCTTTAAATAAGACATCTTCTATATAATAAGAAAACCACCTTATTTGCATAAATATATTATATTCCTTAATAGACTGGCTTTACAATTGATGAGAGTATAAAACATGCTCTAAGTTTCTTGTCAGTGTAGTGTTTTTTTCTTTACTTTTCAATTATTATACAAAGAAAATCTTATTATAATCTGCTCTTTGTTCTCCATCTAGTAAAGCACGAGTATTACCACTGGTTTCAGTATTGAGAATTTGAGTGCACAAAAGATTATCAGTTCAAAGGGTTTTCAACTAGTGAAACAGAAAAATACCATTGGTTAGAAGCTGAAGTGTTACATCATTAACAAGACCTTCAGAACAGTTATTTTATTAAAAAAAGAAAAAAGAAAAAATACTGGGGCAACTTTGTTAACTTGTATAATTTTTAAATGTTTAAAAATGAGCAATGATGAAGACATTGTTATTGAAAATTAGCAAGCCTGTTTCTTGTCATTCTACAGATATTTGTAAGGGTGTTTGTGTGTGTCTGTGTGTGTATGTGTATGTGTGTGTGTCTGTGCCTGTGCATGCTTATCTTTTAAGTAATATATTTGTGCATCTCTATTTTTTCTAGTTCGTTCTGAAAATATGGGAAAGGGAATGAGTAGGAACATCTTATAGGTGACTCTCTACAATCCCTGAATTATAATTATTATTGAAAGTAATAGCCATAATCCAGCATATTTAAAAAACATATTTATCCATGTAGCATAATACTAACTTTATTCCCTCTAAACCCTTTAAGTCGACTTCTATGAATTTCTTAAATTTGACTACATGAGTTAGTAAATTATTCTTCAGTAATCCTTGCAAGTATTACAGTGGCTCAGTATGAAACCATATACTAAACATATATTATATATTCTTAAAAATGATTTTTTTTCTGAAAAATATATCTAGGTTTCTCATGAAAGAATTAAATAAGAAACAAAAAAGTACATTACACCATGCAGTATTTGCCATCTTTTTCCACATTCTTTAAAATACAATGTGATTTCCTATATGTGAGTTCTAAATACATTAATTTAATTTAAAAACAAAAACTTACTCTACTTCCTCTATGATCTTTTACCTAATCCCCAAATTATCGCTGTGGGTCCTTATTGCTTCCTACTTAATCTGACTATCTCAACCTACTTTATTCCAATGTTATAAAAATAAACAGTATTGATCTATTCTTACTATAGCCTTCATATTTTTTGAGGGTTTATGTTTAAACAAAAAGGCAATAAGAAGTGGAATGGGCTAAATATAGGTAACATAAACTAAACAACTATATAATGCTAAAAAGCAAAATATCTGCTAATGAATAAGATAAGAATATCAGAGGGGATTTAACCTCTCATCTGAAACAAAAATGCAGACCAAATACATGAAAGGATGGTTTCTAAGATAATGAATATCAGGCAACAAAGAACAATGATTACTGAAAGAAGGCAAACAAGTGAGGTGTGTGTTCTCTGATTGGCACAGGCCAATACCAAGAGAGAGTTTTTGGGCAGTAGAAGAGAAGAGAATCTAGGTGAAGCTTAGTAATCTTACTGAGTTGAAGAGACAAAGCTGGAAGTTTGAAGAGAACAAAGAGAGAGACAGAGACAGAAACAGAGAGAATTGGAGAAAGAGAGAGTGATATCTGAGGAACTTCACTTGTTTTGCAGTTTCATTGTCCTTTTAGTACATCTCATGAGTAGAATTAGGCTTATTTGTTTCTGTTTTCAACTTTGATAATTTTTCCCTTTGAGTTTTTTAACATGTGAAACATTTTCAGTCTTAGAATCCATCTTTAACAATTAACAGGAATCAATCAGATATAATCACCTAAATCTATGTTAGTCAAAATGTGGTAAAACAATATCATCAATATATAGGAGCTCAGTAGAAATGCACAATCTTAGGTTTCATCCTGTGTCTATTGAATCAGATTGTACAGTTTTTAATATGATCCCTAAGTGATGTGTAAGTGCTCTGAAGTTTGAGAAACAGTAATCTAGACTAGGGATTCTCAACCTATGCAGCACGTAAGAGCTATCTGGGAATATTTTTTAAATCACAATTGCCAGGCTCTGTATAATTTGAATTAATTCAGAATCTCCAGGGGTGAGACCCAGGAATCTGCATTAAAGTGAACAGCTGAGTTGAGAATCCCTTATATAGGTTCCATTACTTAGAGTAAGAATCTCTATCCTTCTTGTAGAACCATTAAAAATTTCAGTTCAATAAAGTAACATTAGTTTTTTTAACATTGCATATTTTTTATTTATTTGTAAATTATTTGACATTGTATTTGATGAAATGTGTGCAAAAAATGTTTTCGTTCCATGGGATATAAAACAACTGAACTATCTTTAATACATAAGTGAGAGAGTTTTAATTTATAAGTTAGTGCTCCAACATATATTGTTGCTATGCTACTACTAGATATGATTTATTGGGTAATATATTTCATAAGCTACAGCAGGTATGATAGCTCATTTTAATCCTTAGGAAACTCTACAGTATAAAATCTAGAAGTTAATATGAGATTTGAGACTTGAAGTGTGTGTGTGTTAGCTTAATAATTTGCCCTAACTCATACAACTAGTAAACATAGAACTGGTTACAAAACCTATATCCATGAGTCTCTTAAATCTTTGATTTTTGCACGCCGTAATACTGCTTTTATGCCCTCTGAGTCCCACTGGGGCTGCCACATGGGCTCACACTTGGGGATCCAGACTGCAGACTTGTCTGATCCAGCCCTCACCCAGCGTTTCACCTTTACATGCCTTGGTAGCAGAACACAGAGACTTTTGAGAGTTTCACAGCCCCTCCCATCACCTGTGACAGCTGAGTACTTCCCCTAACTGAAGTGAGACAAAAATGCCAAACTACTTGTAAAGGAATATTTATTATACTACTGGCAGACTTCTCATGCAGAAACGTTACAAACCAGAAGGGATTAAGGTCCTATGCTTATACTCCTCAAACAAAACAACTGTCAACCAATAATTTTGTATCCTACAAAAATAATTTTCATAAATGAAGGAGAAGTAGTCTTCTCCCTACAAGCAAATACTTAGAGAATGTCCCACCTCTAGACCAATCCTATAAGAAACACTCAAAGGAGTTCTAGACATTGAAATTAAGGTTGATATGGACCAGCAGAAAACACTTGAAAGTGTAAAACTTACAGGGCTTATAAAACAATGTAGACAACAAAGTAAATAGACAACAACCAACTTGATGACTGTAACAGTACCTCAACACATGACTATTAACTTTGAATGTAAATAGTCTAAACGATCTTCATTAAAGAAATAAATTGTAAGAATGGATTTTTAAAAATCAAACTAAATGTTGGTTTCAAGAGACCCACTTAACTCATAAAGACTTTTATAGATTCAAGGTAAAAAGGTGGAAAAAAATATTCAACACAACTGAAAACCAAAATCATGCAGGAGTATCTAGTCCTATATTAGAAAAAACAGACATTAAATGAGTAAGAGAAAAAAAAAAGAAAGTCATTATATATTGATAAAGGAATCAACTCAACAAGAGATATAGCAATCTTAAATAGATATGCACCTAACACCAGAGCTCCCAGATTCATTAACTACCACTGGACCTAAGAAAAGTGATAGATAGCAGTACGATAGTAATGATGACCTCAACATCCCTCTGACAGCACTAGACAGATTGTCAAGGCAGAAAGTCAACAAAGAAACACCAAACTGAATTTTAGAAAAAGGTACCTAATATATATTTATAGCACATACTACCCAAAAGCTAACAAATTATACATTCTTCTTAGCACATGGAATATTTTCTAAGATAGACCATATGATAGGTCACAAAATAAGTCTCAATAAATACAAAAAATAATAATAATATCAAGTTATTCTTAGACAACTGTGAAATTAAATTAAACATCAATTTTAAGAATTCTCAAAGCTATACAATTACATGAAAATTTTAAGAATCTGTTCATGAACCATCTTTCAGTCAATGAAAAAATAAGATGAAGATTTTAAAGTTATCAAAATGAATGATAACAGTGACACAAGTTATCAAAATCTCTGGGATACAACACAAACAGTAGCAAAAGGCAAGTTTATGGTTACAAATGCCTACACCAAAAAGGCAGAACAATCAAAAACTGGTAATCTAATATCACATCTCAAGGAACTATAAAAACAAGAACAAACCAAACCCAAGGATGACAAAAGAAAAGAAATAAATATTAGAGCATAACTAAATAGTATTGAAAGCAAAAGACCAATACAAAAGATCAATACAATTAAAAAATATATTTTAAAATAAAATCTAAATGGATAGACCACTGGCTAAAATACCAAGCAAAGAAGAGGGAATATTCAAGTAAGCGTGATAAGAAATGAAAATGAAGACATTACAACTCATACTACAGCAATACAAAAAATAATCTGAGACTATTATGAACGTCTTTATGCATACATACTAGAAAATCTAATAAAAATGGATAAATTTCTGAAAACATACAACCCCCCAAACTTGAATCAGAAAGAAACAGAAGCCCTGAACAGATGAGTAACAACTAACAATATTAAATTAGTAATAAGAAGCCTCCCAACAACAAGAAAACACAAAGAATCCGATGGATTTGCTGCCAAATTTTACCAGATATTAAAAGAAGCATTCACACGAATCTTACTAAAATTATTTAAAAAAAAAATAAAATCAGGAAGGAGGGAATCCCTCACTACTTCGTTCTACAAAGTCACTATGACCCTGAGAGCAAAGTCAGGAAAGCACACAATTAAAAAAGAAAACTACAGACCATTATCCCTGATGAACGTAGATGCAACATTTCTCTCACACACACACCCACAAAATGCTAGCAAAGTGAATCCAACAACACATCAAAAAGATAGTTCATCACAAACAACTGGGTTTCATCCCAGGGATGCAAAGACTGTTCAACATAGACAGGCCAATGCATGTGATTCACCAGGCTAAGAGAATTAAAAACAGAAATTATATTATTTCCCTAGATATAAAAAAAATTAATAAAATCCAGCATCCTTTCATGATTAAAACCCTCAAAAAACTAGACATAGAAGGTACATACCTTGAGATGATGAAAGCCATATGCATTAGTTCATTTTCACACTGCTAATAAAGATATACCTGAGACTGGGCAATTTACAAAAGAAAAAGTTGTAATGCACTTACAGTTCCACATGACTGCAAAGGCCTCACAATCGTGGTGGAAGGCAAAGAGGAGCAAGTCACATCTTACATGGATGGCAGCAGGCAAAATAAGAGCTTGTGTAGAGTTTTTTAAAACTATCAGATCTCGTGAGACCCATTCATTATCATGAGAACAGCATGGGAAAGACCTGCCCCCATGATTCAGTCATCTCCCTTCAGGTCCCTGACACAATATTTGGAAATTATGAGAGCTATGAGATGAGATTTGGGTGGAGATATAGAGCCAAATTGTATCTTTCCATGCCTGGCCCCTCCCAAATTTCATATCTTCACATTTCAAAACCAATCCTGCCTTCCCCACAGTCCCCCAAACTCTCAACTCATTTCAGCATTAACTGAAAAGTCCACAGTCCAAAGTCTCATCTGAGATAACGCCAGTCCCTTCTGCCTATGAGCCTGTAAAATTAAAAGCAAATTAGTTACTTCCTAGATACAATGGAGGTATAGGCACTGAGTAAAGATAGCCATTCCAGATGGGAGAAATTGGCCAAAAGAAAGGGGTTGCAGGCCACATGTAAGTCCTAAATTCAACAAGTCAGTCGAATCTGAAGGCTCCAAAATGATCTCCTTTGACTCCATGTCTCAGATCCAGGTCATGCTGATGTAAGAGGCAGGTTCCCATAGTCTTGGGCAGCTCTGCCCCTGTGGCTTTGCAGGGTATAGCACCACTTCTGGCTACTTTCATGAGCGGATGTTAAGTATATGCATCTTTTCCAGGTGCACAGTACTAGCTGTTAGTGGATCTACCATTTGGGGGTCTGGAGGATGGTGGCCCTCTTCTCAAAGCTCCACTAGTTGGTATCCCACTAGGAACTCTGTAGGGGTCTCCCAACCCCATGTTTCCCTTTCACACTGCCCTAGCGGAAGTTCTCCATTAAAGCCCTCTCCCTGCAGCAAACTTCTGCCTGGCCATCCAGGCATTTCCATACATCGTCTGAAATCTAGGTGGAGGTTTCCAAACCCCAATTCTTGACTTCTGTGCACTGGCAGGCTTAACATCATGTGAAAGCTGCCAACGCTTGAGGCTTTCACACTCTAAAGCCATAACCCAGGCTCTATGTTGGCCCTTTCAACCATGGCTGAAGTAGCTGGGACAGTGGGCACCAAGTCCCTAAGCTACACACAGTATGGAGAGCTTGGACCCAGCCCACAAAACCATTTTTTCCTTCTAGGCCTCCAGGCCTGTGAAGAGAGGGGCTGCTGTGAAGACCTCTGACATGCTCTGGAGACATTTTCACCATTGTCTTGTGGATTACCATCCAGATCCTAGTTACTTATGCAAATTTCTGCAGCTGGCTTGAATTTCTCCTCAGAGAATGGGATTTCCTTTTCTATTGTATTGTCAGGCTGCAAATTTTCCAAACCTTTATGCTGTTTTCCTTATAAAACTGAATGCCTTTAACAGCACCAAAGTCACCTCTTGAATGCTTTGCAACTTAGAAATTTTTTCTACCAGATACCCAAAATTTGTCTCTCTCAAGTTCGAAGTTCCACAAATCTCTAGGGCAGGGACAAAATGCCACCAGTCTCTTTGCCAAAACATAACAAGAGTCACTTTGCTTCAGTTCCCAGCAAGTTCCTCATTTCCATCTGAGAATATCTCAGCCTAGACCTTATTGTCCATATCACTATCAGTATTTTGGGCAAAGCCATTCAACAAGTCTATAGGAAGTCCCAAATTTTCCCACATTTTCCTGTCTTTTCTGAGCCCTTTAAACTGTTCCAATCTCTGCTTGTTACCCAGTTCCAAAATTGTTTCTACATTTTCATGTATCTTTTCAGTAGTGCCCACTCTACTGGTACCAATTTATTGTATTAATTAATTTTCATGCTGCTGATAAAGACATATCAAAGACTGGGCAGTTTATGAAAGAAGGAGGTTTAATGGACTTACAGTTCCATGTGACAAGGGAGGCCTCACAATCATAGTGAAAGGCACTTCTTACATGGTGATGGCAAGAGAGAGAATGAGAGCCAAGTGAAACAAGTCTCCCCTTATCAAACCATCAGATCTCATGAGACTTATTCACTAACACAAGAACTGTATAGGAGAAACCACTCCCATGATTCAATTATCTCCCACCAGTCTCTCCCACAACATGTGGAAATTATTGAAATACAATTCAAAATGTGATGTGGATGGGGACACAAAGCCAAACAACATCATCATATCAGCCACAACCAACATAATATTGAATAAATAAAAATAGAAAGTATTCCCCCTGAGAACTGAAACAAGACAAGATGCCCACTTTCGGCCGGGCGCGGTGGCGCAAGCCTGTAATCCCAGCACTTTGGGAGGCCGAGACGGGCGGATCACGAGGTCAGGAGATTGAGACCATCCTGGCTAACACGGTGAAACCCCGTCTCTACTAAAAATACAAAAACTAGCCGGGCGAGGTGGCAGGCGCCTGTAGTCCCAGCTACTTGGGAGGCTGAGGCAGGAGAATGGCGTAAACCCGGGAGGCGGAGCTTGCAGTGAGCTGAGATCCGGCCACTGCACTCCAGTCCGGGCGACAAAGCGAGACTCCGCCTCAAAAAAAAAAAAAAAAAAAAAAGATGCCCACTTTCACCAGTTCTATTCAACATAGTACTGGAAATCCTAGGCAGAGCAATTAAGCAAGAGAAATAAGTAAAGAACATCTAAATTGGAAAAGAGAAAGTCAAACTATCTCAATTTGCTTATAATACGATCTTTGATACAGTTTGGATCAGTGTCCCTATTCAAATCTCATGTTAAATTTTAATCCCCAGTGTTTTATATGGGCTTAGTGAGAGGTAATTTAATGATGAGGACAGTTTCACTTGAATAGTTTAGTACTATTCTCTTTCTCATGATAGTGAGTGAGTTCTCATGAGATCTGGTTGCTTAAAAGGGTTGGCACCTCCCTGCTTTCACACTCTTTCTCCTGGCTTTACCATGTGATGTGCCTGCTCCTCTTTCACCTGCTGCCATTATTGTAAGCTTCTTCAGGCCTCCCAGAAGTCAAGTAGACATTGCTGGCATCATGCTTTCTGTAAAGCCTGTAGAACCATTATCCAATTAAGCCTCTTCTCTTTATATATTAACTAGTTTCGGGTATTTCTTTATAGCAATGTGAGAATGGCCTAATAAAGAAAATTGGTATCTGAAGGGTGGGGCACTGTTATAAAGATAGCTGAAAATGTGGCAGCGGCTTTGAAAATGGGTACCAGGCAGAATTTTGAAGCATGTGGTGGGCTCAGAGGAGAACAAGAAGCTGAGAGAATGTTTAGAACTTCTTAGAGACTGGTTAAATTGTTGTGATCAAAATGCTGATCATAATATGGAAAATGAAGTTCAGTCTGCACAGGTCTTGGATAGAAATCAGATACTTATTGGGAAATGGAGTAAAAGTTACTTTTACTATGCCTTACCAAAGAAGTTAGCGGTATTATGTCCATGTCCTAGGGTGTCTATGGAAATCTGAACTTGAGAGTGCTGATTTAGGGTATTTGGTGAAAGAAATTTGTGTTCAAAATGTTCAAGAGTTTACCTGACGACTTCTAACAACCTATGCTGAGATGCAGGAGCAAATGAATGACTTGAAATTGGAATTTATATGTAAAAGGGAAGCAGAAGATAAAAGATTAGAAAATTTGCAGTCTAGCCATGTGGCAGATAAATAAAAAAGTTTTTGAGGAGAGGAATTCAAGCAGATTGTGGAGCAACCACTTGTTCTAGATATTTGAATAAACAGGAAGCCAAGTGTGATAGCCAAGACAATGGGAAAAGGCCTCAGAGGCATTTGAGACCTTCAGGGCAGTCCCTCCCATCACAGGCCTGAAAACCAAGGACGGAAGAATGGCTTTGTGGAGCAGGCCTAGGTGTCCACTGCCCTGAACAGCTTCAGGACATTGTTCCCTGCATCCTGGCCACTCTAGCTTTGACAGTGACTCAGAGGGGCCCAGGTACAGCTCAGGCCACTGCTTCAGAGAGTGCAAACCATAATCCCTGGTGGCTTCTACATTGTGATAAGCCATTGGATACACAGAATACAAGAGTTGAGACTTGGAAGCCTCTACCTGGATTTCAGAGATATATGGAAAAGCCTGAGTGTCCAGGCAGAAGCTTTCTGCAGGGGCAGAGCCATCAAAGATAACTTATACTAGGTTAGTACAGAGAGAAAATGTGGTGTTGGAATTCCACACAGAGTCCCTACCAGGGCACTGCCTAGTAGAGCTGTGAGAAGAGAGCCACCATCCTCCTGACTGCAGAATGTTAGATCCACAGACAACTTCCACCCTGAGCCTGGAAAAGCTATGGGCACTCAACAATCTGTGAGAACAGCTCTGGGGGCTAATCTATACAAAGCCACAGGGGTGGAGTGACTCAAGGCCTTGGGAGTCCATACCTCACACCATTATGCCCTGGATGGAGTACATGGAGTAAAGGATATTGTTTTAGAGCTTTAAGACTTAATGACTGCCTGGCTGGATATCAAACTGCCTTGGGTCTGTAGCCCCTTTCCTTTGGCCAATTTCTCCCTTTTGGAAAGGGAGTATTTACCCAATGCCTACACCCCCATTTTATATTGTAAGAAACTAACTTGCTTCTATTTTACAGACTCATAGGTAGAAGAGACTAGCCCTGTCTCAGATAAGACTCTGAATTTTGGAATTTGAATTAATGCTGTAAGCGTTAAGGCTTTGGAGGTTTATTGGGGAGGCATGATTGTATTTTGCTGAGTGAGAAGGACTTGAGATTTGATGGAGGATGGAGGCAAAATGATATGGTTTAAATCTGTATCCTCCATGCAAATCTTATTTCTAATTGTAATCCCCAATGTTGGAGGTGGGGGCTGGTGAGAAGTGATTGAATCATGGGGACAATTTCTCATGAGTGGTTTAGTACCATCCTCTTGGCACTGTCCTCACAAAAGTGAGTTATTGCAATACCTTGTCACTTAAAAGTGTGTCATCTCTCTCTCTCTCTCGCTTGCTCCTGCTTTTGCCCTGTTATATGCCTGCTTTCCTTTCACCTTCCCCATGATTTTAAGCTTCCTGAAGTTTCCCCAGAAACCAGGTAGAAATTGGCATCATGCTTCTTGTGAGCCAATTAACCTCTTTTCTCTACATATTACCCAGTATCAGGAATTTCTTTATAACAATGTGTGAATGACCTAATATAATCTTTTACCTAGAAAACCTTAAAGACTCCTTCAAAAGTCTCCTAGATTGATAAATGAATTCAATAAAATCTTGGGTTACAAAATAGATGCACAAAAAACAGTAGCACTGCTGAAAATAACAGCCAGGCTATAAACAATATCAAGAACTCAATCCCTGCATGAAGCCAAACACTGCATGTTCTCACTCATAAATGGGAGTTGAACAATGAGAACACATGGACACAGGGAGGGGAACATCACACACCCAGAGCCTGTTGGAGGGTGGGGACCAAGGGGAGAGAGAGCATTAGGACAAGTACCTAATGCATGCGGGGCTTAACACCTAGATGATGGGTTGATAGGTGACGCAAACCACCATGGCACATGCATATCGATGTAACAAACCTACACGTTCTGCACATGTATCCCAGAACTTAAATGTAGGAAAAAAAAAAAAAAAAAAAGAACTCAATCTCACTCCCACTTATAATAGCTACACAAAAAAATGCATGCCTAATAATATACTTATAAGTAAGATCTAAGCTATTGGTACACAGAGGCATACAGAGTGGTCTAATTGACTTTGGGTACTCAGAAGTGGGGAGAAGGGGAAGGAGATGGGGCAAAATATACTATTTGGGTGACAAGTACACTAAAAGTCCAGACTTCATAACTGTACAATTTATTTATGAAACCAAAAATCAATGGCACCCCTAAAGCTATTGACATTAAATAACAAAATGAAATAAAACAAACCATTAGACTATTAAATAATGCTGTTTTCTATTACATTAACTGTAAATTATGTAGATAAACCTATGCAGAAAAAGACATTGCAAGAGTTGATTTTAAAAAGTGACCTAACTATATGCTATTTATAAGAAATTCGCTTCAAATATAGTAACATAGTTACATGGCAATTAAAATAATGAAAAAAGTTATATCATGAAATATTGCAAGAATACAAGAGTGCCTATGTTAGTGTCAGATAAAGTAGACTTCAAAACAAAACAAAAATCATCAGAGACACAGGGGGATATTACCAAATAACAATGATCAACCTGAGAGACATAACAATCCTCAGTGTATACCACAAGCAACAAAACTGCATAATTTGAAGCATAAACTGATAGAATTAGAAGGAGAAACAGACAAATCCAGTACTGTAGTTGGAGACGTCAACACCCCCTCTCAACAATTGATAGAATAACTAGACAGAAAATCAACAAAGATATGGAAGACCAATACCGTCACCCCACAGGATGTAATTGACATTTATAGACCACCTCCCTTCAGCAGTAGCAGAACATGCATTCTTTTTTTTGGAGACGAGTCTCGCTCTGATGCCCCGGCTGGAGTGCAGTGGCGCTATCTCTGCTCACTGCAAGCTCCGCCTCCCGGGTTCACATCATTCTCCTGCCTCAGCCTCCCGAGAAGCTGGTACTACAGGCGCCCGCCACCTTGCCCGGCTAATTTTTTTGTATTTTCGGTAGAGATGGGCTTTCACCGTGTTAGCTAGGATGGTCTCGATCTTCTGACTTTGTGATCCAACCGCCTCGGCCTCCCAGAGTGCTGGGATTACAGGCGTGAGCCACCGCGCCCGGCCGAAAATGTGCATTCTTTTAAGAACCTATTGAATGTATATAAAACTTTCTATATTCCTGTAATGGCAAAATTTTAAAAATGGAAAACAGACCATTGGTTCTTATCAATCACATTTGTTATGTTTAATTTCTTTCGTTTAAGTTTTTATATTTCTGTGGTGATCATAAGTATCATTCATTTGATTTAATCGATCAAAAGGATGAATAAATAATTTTGATAATGAAAATGTGTTAAAATACATTTGATTTTAGAATGGTTTATTAAAACAGAGGTAGAATTTGGAAGGAATGACATATTTGCTTTAACTTCTGCCATGTATTGCATGGCAAACAGCATTTAACCTTTAATTAAAATTTGCTTTGAACCACTTTTAATGAAATGTGCTTAAGTAAGAAACTTGAGAATTTACTATTAAAGTAGTGCTTTTATTCTTACTTTTGAAATTACCATCAAGTCGGAAGCTTTGCCGAGAACAAATACCCAAGGATGAATCAACAACTGTCCTACAACTTAGATAAATTAAATAAAATCAGAGAAAACTGTTTTCAACTTGAGCTTTAGGGATATATTCTTCCCAGTATAAAGCTAAATAATTTACAAGCTTATTATTTAAGGAGATTTGATTTGCACCTAAAAGCTTTGTAAAGCATCTCTTGATAACTACATGCTCACTGTATTTAGTGTGACTGTCTTAGAAACATTTCCTTGTCTCTTCATTTGAGCAGCATGATCTGTCTGCATCTTTCAGCACTCTCAGGAGTTGCATTTCCATAAAAGTATTGAGCTCTGAATTTGAAATGCAGGTACACAACTGGGCACAAAGACAATGAACTGGAATGTTTCATAGCACTCCTGTTGAGGTCTTCTATAGTGCAGACACTTTGCTAGCTATCTGATTAAGTGCCTCAAGCATGTGACTACATTAGGATGTGATCACCTTCAATTTTAGTTACAAATGGTGCCAATAATAGCACTCCATCAACTATTTCACATGGTAGAACATATCTGCTCTGATTTCCTCAGCTCTAGCTCCTCACCTTCCTCACCTCATTTTCTACCCACATAAGTATTCTGTAATTAAATTAGTGAAATCACCCCAAGTGAATTCAAAATGACAATTACCACCAAAGAAGATAATAGAAACTAAGAATGTTCAAAAGACTAAAGACTGAATTCACTACACTGTTTGCTTTCATCCATTCTAAAAATTCATAGATCTTCATATATCAGAAATGAAGCCTTTTTACTATGCAAATGTTCAGGAGATTGTAAACTATCCCTAAAAATCGGAGCACAATAACATTCTGTGAATGCTTTTTATTCTTGCTTATCTTTCTTGATTTTCCCCCGTCCATTTTAAGGGACCAAACTACAAACCTCATTCATGAAACCAACAACAACAACAACAACAACAACAACAACAACAAAACAAATACCAATTTCTGTGTTGGAACTGCAATCTCTCAGCGTGTTTTTCCTCTAAGTGACATGAATTTTGTGCCAGATTCTAGATAATTGACAGATTTATGCATGTGCATAGTAACTGGCTTGGTGCCTTTTCTCTCCTGCAAAGAGGAGTTTCTAAAATGTCTTAAGGCTCAGCCAGAAGCTTTAGCACATTTTTTGAGCAGGAAGTTGAACTCATTGTAGTCTTAAAACAAACCTGCTTGTGAATAAAGTCATAATGCTCTGGAAGTGAGGCCACTGCCGGTTAAGAAAGAATAAAAGAGTTGCTGCTTTGAGGCTACCAAGCTGTAGGTCAAAAATGCATTGCTTAAAAATGAAGTAATAAACAACAAAACACAAAGAAGGAAAAGATACAAATTTGATGCTTCCAGAAACTGTTCAGATTCACAGTTGCTTGCTTTCCGGATCTCACAGTAAAAGTAAATTAATTTGATTGACTATTTCACTCTTTTTTACCCACAGGAAAAAAAAGTGGGGAATCAACAAAATGAATTATATTTAGACATCCTTAACTTAAAATCCACCAAAAACATGTGAGTAATTCAACATTTTACATTGTTTTGAGGCTAATGCAAATTCACTCTGAATTCTTTCCTATGCTGTATTTCACTGTAAATACCTTGAGTAAACAGATCGTGCGCCCTAGTGTTTAATCTCTAGTATTGTATTAATAATATTTTGATTATTTGCACAATTTATATTCATTATGTTGTTTTATCTGAAATCACTCTAATTTCTTTGAGGGACTATGATTTGAACAATGCCTCATTGTCTTAAATGTACCAAGGGAAACTGATTCTATTTAATATATCAAATGGGCATTCTTGAGTTTTAAACAGAATAATTTTCACAGGAATGAAATCCAATGACCTTAGTATTTTATTGAGCAATAACGTGCTATGCATCTGAGCAGATCCAAAATATGTAAGATAGATTCTCAGATCTTAGAAAACTTACTAATAACACTACAAAAAGATACTTACGTAGTTAAATAGTGGGAAATTATACATTCAAAAAGAGTAGAAGAGACTCAGTACAAAAAGAAAAAGAAAAAAGGTTAACGTTTTCAGGGAAGAATTATTAAATTTAAATATTTGTTGAGGGACATTTTTTTCCCTACAGTACAATAGAAGAGATTAACAATGGGACAGCTCCAAAATAAGTATGCATATAAGTCACTTTTCCAATATATAATACCATATGATTTAAATACATATGATACTATGTTAGTTCAAGAAGGGAGGGAACAAGTTTGGTGAAAGGAACTATTAATTTTTAAACATGGTCAAAGGAAGGGACTTAAACAGAGGAAGACATGCTAGTGAGAACAACATGGCTGAAGACATGGAGGTGATTTTCAGTCATGCACAGAATTAAGATTCCAATTTAGGTAGAGTATAGGCTACCCTTTGTGAAGTAGTGGGAAACAAAGCAAAAACAAAACAAACAAATAACAACAACAAAAAAACTTCAGACTTCTATTGGATTATAGCAAAGGATGCTTAAATCCCTTATAGAGGAGTTGAAATGTTAACTGAAGGAAATTTTTTGTCATCCAACACTGATAGTGTGATAAGCAAAATTATTTCATAGCTAGAAATATTACAACAATAAAATAGACAAAAAGTAGATTGTTTAAAATCAAATAACATGGAAGTGATAGTATTTCCAAAAATTATACAAGATTCCCATCTGATGAATACAAGTATGCATACATTCAGGAAATAGTGCTTGATGAATTTTTGATATTTGAGGTTTTTGAAAAAAGTGACATGTTTCACATCTCTTATCACTTAGGTACATTGGGTACAGATTTAATTTGGAGTTCACTCGCAGTCAGCCTGATTAAAATGTCAAATTTTAATGTAAACCAAACATATGGGAGGAAAGAAAACAGGAGCCAATTTAATTAAAAACTTCAATCCTAGCACTGTAGTTTAAACTATTTGACTTTTTAAAAAATTAATCATGGGTCTTGTGCTTCTTTGATTAATTTATGGATGACTTAAATGTCCTCAGAAATACATAACATGAGAAAATAAGAACTATATAAATCCTACCCTATTAGTAGAGCCAGAACTACCTAAATATAGGCCATTTACAATCCTAATTTAATTAAAGAATAGGCAACTTGACACTTATGCTAAACGAATTGAATGAAGCAATTAATGTAGTTTTCTGTTTTCATTCACATCCTTCCCATACTGTTGATCTCGGACATCTTCTTTGACTAGTAGACGTATTTTCAAATTGATCTAATGGTATTAATGAGAGGGAGTATAAAATAACTCGATGAGAGGTAAATGGAGAGTGGGAAATCAGCACTTTCGTAATAGAAACTGTAAATTCAGTTATATGTCTAACTACATCAAGTGTTGCTATTAGCGTTCCTCAGTTGTGATCCTAACCAAGTGCTCTAATCACATTTGAAGACGCATTCCAAATTTGGCAGTCATCTACATGCTTTTGCATTGTTAATGTGTGATCAAAATACGACAGGTACTTTTCAAAACTTTTAGTCCAACTTTAAGGCCAATAATATTGGGTAAATATAATTTTTGCTTTTTCTATACAACAGTTAAATAAAATTTACGAGATGCTACAAAGCACTTGTTTTTTTGTTTGATTGTTTGTTTGTTTGTTTGAGACAGAGTTTTGCTCTTGTTGGCCAAGCTTGAGGGCAATGGCACGATCTCGGCTCACTGCAACCTCTGCCACCCAGGTTCAAGCCATTCTCCTGCCTCAGCCTCCCTAGTAGCTGGGATTATAGGTGCCTGCCACCATGCCCAGCTAATTTTTGTATTTTTAGTAGAGATAGGGTTACTCTGTGTTAGCCAGATTGGTCTCGAACTTCTGACTTCAGGTGATCTGCCCACCTCAACCTTCCTAAGCGTTTTTTGTTTTGTTTTGTTTTCCAATAAGATTGTCTCTAACACAGTTCACAATAGTAGGTTAGAAACTGTGATTTACCGCTAGGCTCTTATTCTATTCATGCAAAGCAGAACGAAAATCTCTATGACCATATTTAATGCACAAGAATAGACGTGATTAAAAATAAAGTTATCAGTTTTATTTTTGTTCTCCTTCACCAGTCCGTCCAGCAGGCACTCTAGTTTTACCTTTTGATTATTTAAATAGACGACTTTTTTTTTTTTTATCTTCTTGACTACTGTCATGGTTTTGGTTTCCATCATTTATTATCTTGGCTTCTGTAATAATCTTCTAATTTCAGTTCTTCCCATCACTTAGAAAATTCTCCTCAGAGGTATAATTCTAACCCAAAATAACAGAATCTTTGCTTCTTATGTGAAGGAAAATAAAACATAAGCAAAGACATAAACAATGACCAAAAAAAAAAATCCAAAATTCTCAATCATAGTTTCATTGGCCCTCCTGATCTGGCTTTGCCCATATCTCCAGTTTTCCCCTTTGCTAATTCCTATAAGTATGCTCTGTAGGAAACACTCCTCTGTACATTGTATTCTCCTGAAATTTGTTTGTTTTTTTTTTTTTTTTCCATATGTGTTCCTTTGCTTTCTGTTACCTGATATTTTATTTTGGTCAACTTCCACTTAAAATTCATGTTTATCTCACAAATTTGTTACATAACTTTCCATTGTACCATTCATTACTTTTTCTATATATTTGTTTGTTTTTCTTGACTTTTAGACCATGAAATATTAAGTGCAGGAAATCTGTGTTATCTTTGTACCCTAACAGTTAACAGCAGTATAAGACATACAAGTAGGTTCTCAATATTTTTGGAGGAAGGAAAGAATAAAATCCTCCAGAGTCACCAGGCCGGATCATACAGATCATATTTGCATTTTTATAGCACTGGTGACTTCTCCTATTGTAGAAAATGTTTACAAAGTAATGTAATATATTGTGTAAGTGTGTGTGTGTTCTTCATTATACAGTTACCTTCTTTTGTACAAAGCTGTTTTATTTATCTGTTTTACCAGGTACTTGGAAGGGTGCTTAACACTAAAGAGTGATGTCCATTGATTATTGGATGATTGCTCAAATTCTCTGATTATTACAGCAATTCTGAAATTTACTTAACTGGATTCACAAATTATAGAACAAGAATTTCTTCTTTGACTGTGTAAATGTGTCTCTGAGTTGGATATCTTTTATTTGCAATTTCTGTTAGACTACCCAAGTTGATTAATTCCTTAGACATATATATATATATACACACATATATATATATAAATATGTTAAGCTCCCTACTTCAAGTAGTATTCAGTAAAAAGTTCATGATTCTTTAGGACAGTTAGAATCAAGTCCCTCTTAAAATAAAAATGTCTACATTTCTTTCAAACACAGTATAATTACATGCAGGAAAGAGACCACTAAATGTAAATGGGCAATATCTAGGAAAAAAAGGTAATATTCAGAAATATATATAACACATATATACACATACATATACACACACACATACATATATAGTCAAACTCTGGTTCTGTAACTTTCTATAGCTGTATGACTTTGGACAAATTTCTTTACTGTTCTGTGCCTCAGTATCCTCTACCATAAAATGAAGATAATCTTAATGCCTAATGCCTAACTTCTTTAGTTATCATGTGGTTACAATAGGTTAATTGATTTAGGTTAATCTATGTAAAAAGACCCTACAAAACTTCCTTGAAGATAGAAAATACTCATGAATATAAGCCATTATTAATTGTTGGGGTCAAATCAGCATGGTATCATGTTGATTTAAATTATGCCACTTGGGAAAATGTTTGGTTTTAAATGCAAACCTTAGTATTTTGAAAGGGGTACATTTTGTGTTATCAAATGACATCTTTACATTTATCAAAGAGATAACTACCTAGAATAATTAAATATGTCAACATATATAATATTTATAAGCTAATTAGATATAACACATATGAAAATAGTAAAATGATAAATATTATTCAATGTAAAAAGATGTTTAAATTTTCACATTGGAAATCTTTAATTGCTTGGATTTTTATCATCTCATAACTGAAATTTCCTGAGTTTAATAAAAGCTCTGCAGCAACAATGTGTTCATATCAAATTTGGAATAAACTATGTAATTTAAATTTTCACTTTAAGAAAATAAAATCCAAACAACGAAAATATTATTTTCATTTGATCAGATTATATGGGTCAATGACACTTGACCTTCTTTATAGATTAATATGTTTTAAATGGTCAAGAACAGTCCACAAACCTGAAATCAGGAGAGTGAAGCTTAACACTGAACATAGTATTAGCATTATTATTGATATAAACTGCCCTTATTGAGCAAAAAAATATATTTCTAAAATATGTTTAAAATATTTCAACTCAACTAGGATGTATTAAATTTTATATTAATGGTCAATTTTTGATAACCTGAATCTTTGCTAATTTATACAAATGTTAAGTCAATTGAACATTTATGCCAGTGAGATTAGAACTTCCCATTCTACATTTTTACATGAAAAAAAAAATTCGTCTACTTTTACAGATAAATAATGGCAATATCTCCAGTCATTAAATTGCTCCCCAAAGCATGCTCTTGCTATATTAACTTAAGACCAAAAAAATCAGGAGAAAAGCTCAATATATAGGGCTGCTTTTGGAGTAATCAACTGTATTAGCATTTCCAAGATACACCATACTAGCGTCAATGTTGCTATTCTGCTTTAAAACTGAGATTAGAAGAAAAGTTTCTGTATGAGTCCCCAATTTTTTACAGCATTTATTTTGATTATATTACCATGTTTTCAATATAATAGGTATTGAGTACAATAGTATAATGAAACCATCTTTTTTTTTTTTTTTTTTTTTTGGACGGAGTCTCTCTCTGTTGCCCAGGCTGGCGTGCAGTGGCGCGATCTCGGGGTCACTGCAAGCTCCGCCTCCCGGGTTCACGCTATTCTCCTGCCTCAGCCTCCCAAATAGCTGGGACCACATGCGCCTGCCACTAGGCCAGGCTATTTTTTTTTTTTTTTTTTTTTTTTTTTTGTATTTTTAGTAGAGACAGGGTTTCACCATGTTAGCCAGGATAGTCTAGATCTCCTGACCTCGTGATCCGCCCTCCTCGGCCTCCCAAAGTGCTGGCATTAAGGATGTGAGCCACTGCGCCTGGCCCCAAACCACTTAATATTTCTTTCTTTATTGTTCAGTCGCTAGTGCTATTTTCCATTATTTTGCTTCCTCTTGCATAAATGAGTCTTGATGAGGAGTTTGAGTCAGGAGATTGGTTTAGGAAACTAAAGAAAAACTTACAGGCTGATCATTGAAAACGGGAACACAAAAGACTAATATATTTAAGCTGAGTTTAAGAGCAAAGAGAAAAGAAACAAAGAAAACATTTCTAGAGTAGAAAGGAAATAAGGATGAACATACCAAGTTTTTTTAAAAAATAGGACCAATAAAAAAAAAACCTTATGGAAAGCAACATAATAAAAACCAGAGAAAATAATATTTTTGTAAATAAATTTTTATTTACTGTAAGGAATAAAATGTTGCAGTGATGAAAATAATAAATTATTAAAGCATATAGAGCAATAAAAGTTAGAAGGGACAGAAAGAGATAGATAAGGTTAGGCATTTTCATATGTCAAAAATTTTGGCTCTATTGTATATTCTATGGTGTATTGAAAGGAGATTATTATAATAAACAGAAAGTAATGACACATTCATTAGGGAAAATGACAGAATTTGGTACATATCCAAGTATCCAGCTGCACCATTTAACTCAATGTTTATGATATATTTTAAAATCCTTTGTTTCAAGAGAATATTCAAACAATTATGAATGAATTATTTTTTATGTTCATAGTTAAAATAAAGAAGAATTGTATCTTTGTGTAATACTCTGTAATTAAAGAAAGTTATGTGAGTTTAAGGGCAGGAGCAATCAATTTTTATTCATTTTTACCACAAATGTGGTTTGTTATGAATTTTTATTAGTTTATATGTGTATTTATTTTCATTTTTACTATCAATCAGTTTTGGGGCATTGACACTTTTAGATGAAAATGTAAAGGTCATTTTAAGACAAGAAATAAACGTTAGTGAAATCATTAAAATAGAAAAATAGAAGAAAGAATAAAATGACATATTCTACAGGAATAAAAATTATATTTCATTTTCACAAGATTCTCATGAGTTTCCCAGGAGACCAATCTTACATTCGGGTTTTCATTGCAATGCCTTTTATAGAAAATGTTTGTTATAAAAAATTTAAAAATATAATTCAACCATAATCTTCACATATTTTCCTTGCACATATTTCTTTGCTAAATATTTTCTTTAATATTCAGTTTCATGGTACTTGATTATTTTCAGCAGGCCATGCATTCTTAGGTAGTCCCCTGTTCAGGAAGAACAGCCACCCTAGAATAAATAAATCCCCAAATGAGTTATTTAATTCAGAAAAGCCTCATTTCTCTACCTCTAAAATTTATATTTACTTCCATTAAAGTAATTAATTCACACAAATAAAAGGCTCAAATGAGACATCTTTGCTCTATTCAGAGGAGCCCTCATTAACCTAGAAATGAAAGAGAGGAAGGAAGAGTCAAAGCATGCTACAACAGAACTTATTAGATGTCAAAGGATTTCTAGGTGCAGCCAATTTCGAAAATAATCACTATGAAAAGATTAAATATTCTTTTCTTACACACCCTGGTTATCCTCTGAGTTTACTTTTCAAAACAATTTAGTCACTGACTGCACTCACATAGAGTAAAAACCAAATGTCTTGGCCTTGTGCTTTGTCATCAATGTACTTTTCCAGCAACATACTCCACAGAACTATTGAATGTGTTGTTTCTGAAATATATTTTGCATAATTCAACATCCACATCCACACTTTTAAATTTCTTTCTCCCTTCCTGAATTCTGCATGGCAAGACAGCTGGGGTTTAAATCTCAGCTTATCCACTTACGAACTGCGTGACTTTGGGTAAATTATAGTAGTATGTGCTTTGGTTTCTTCATTTGCTAAATAGATGTAGAAATAGTATATATCTCACATGAATAAATGAGTTAATGCCTGGATGCTTTTATTCACTTATGTATCTTCCCAAATATAAGACACAGGGTATTTTACTTTTCAAAACTTTGAAAGCACAAGACAAACGTTACTGAACCATGAATAGTAAGGAGTAGGCCACACTAGAAAGGCCTGGCCTGGGTTTGTTGACTGAAAGGAATAATCATTTGAACCTAGAGGTTTACTAATAAATTGCATAGGTGTACTAATAAATTAATCACCAAGCATTTTGAGGAATATACTCCTGGTAATGCTACAGAGAAAGAGTGAAACCCCAGTTCTTCATGGAGGTACACCCTACTCTGCCATTGTTTGCATACCCAGAAACTAAGTTTGAGAATGCACTCAGGGTCTATGCCCAACATAAAGTAAGGGAAGCAAGATTAAGCAGAGGAAGAAGCTGAACTATGAAGTGTTTCAATAGAAGGCTCAGATGATCCACTGGTAAGCCCTGGAGCTAGGGTGGCCTATAGAATTCTCTCAAATTCAGGTAAATGAACCAGGTTTTGTACCTCTTTCATCAAATAGTCACTGGATATGAGCTGCCCCAGAAAAAGGCCATAAACTTTAGAGTGACAGCTGTTTTCCTCTGAGGGTAATCCAGAGACAATATGTGATGTGGTTTTGTAGCCAACACTCCCGTCAGCTGAGGGAACCTGTGCCTCAGCCATGTAGGGGAGATTTGGTGATGTATCTCTGTGTCCTTGAAGCCCCTTAAGGTTGAGTTCTGTGATAATTGTACGGACACTGCCAAGTTAGAGTAGCCAGATAAACTGGTTTACTACATTTTATATCATGTGAAAGAAAATACACTCAGAATTACATACCTTCTATTTCTGATTGTATAATCTAATTTATACAAAGTCTGTCTATGGCCTATAAAGATTATATTTAATTTATAGGCATTCAATACAAGACAGATAAATATATAATTAGGGTGTCTGCCAGCAATTTAGGTTAGTGTAGAATAAAGTCATTTATATGTTCAAGAAGATAGTTCAGCAGAAGATGCAAGGGAGTAAAAGAAAAGAATATTTTCCATTTTAACTAATATTGGATTTTATTTTCTCAAGAAAAGGTACAAATTTTCCTATCACATTCCAAGCTAAGACTGGAGCGATTTAAACAGGAATTAGCCAATTTCTACTCTCAAAAATTCATACAAAACTCTAAACAATTAGTAGTTGATTTCTATAGGGTTTTTGCATGAATATCTGCAGGCATAATTGAGTCCATGCTCTCATCTTTATTGTGGTTGAGTTTAAGGTTTACCAGTAACTTCAGTGAAGGGTGTGATTTAAAAACATCTTTCATATATTTAAGTTGAGTAGAATTTTCTCTTATCCTTCATGTTTATGATGTAAAACCACTCAATTGGGTCAATTTAAAGCATGACTGGTGCTATTCAAATATAAAATTTACAGCTTTAATAAATTTTATTATACATAAGAGTCTTACTAAAATAGTATAGGAAGTTTAGAGTGTTTAGAAATGTCTGGGAAAAATGCAGAAAAGCAAACTGCTCTATAATGTTCAAATACATTCACTTTAATTTTAAAATTCAGTCTATCTATATCACTTTAAAAGACAAAGACTAATTAATACATTAAATTTTGTAAAGCAGAAATAAATATGATATGCCATTTCTTTTCTCTTTTGCCTGAGTTTCTAGTTATTTTTTCTTATTTTTATTTAAATGGTGGTTTGACCATCACATTCTAATATGAATTATGAAAAATAAACTCTAAATTCAGAGAAAGATATTAAATCATACTTTGGGATAAAAATAAAAACTAATTTTAATTTTTAAAACCGAAATGGAAAATCCAAGGTGACGGGTCAAAATGGAAGTGGTATTTATTGTCTCTATAAAATAGGCAGTCAGAACAAAATCTTAAAGATGACCCCTAGAGGTAAACATAGGGAATTAACATTACTAAACTTATAAATAGCCCTAGGTATAATGTACTATATGATCAAATAGGTTAGTTTCCAAAGACCAGACAGATTGGAGAAATTGATGAAAGCATGAACCCATTTTATTTTAGAACATACTTCTTTATATTGGAATTGCAGCATAACTTTTCAGGACCTTAAGTTTTTCCAGGGAATTGCATTTTGCTCCACAAATAACCACTATTTTAAAAATACATAAATTATATAATTAAGAAGTGCTAATAACAAAAATGATAATTTGTGTTTACTAATTTTTATGCTCAAAATATCTACAAGTAAGTTTGCAGGCCAGTAAGAACTTTAAAGCGACTGACACTAAAATTTTCTAAAGATATTCTCCTCTTTAATATTTTCACTAACATTAATTTATTGCTTCCCATCTATCCACACCATGCTGGGCACATCTTCAAATTTTATGTAATTTAATTTTTACAACTGTAAGATATGATTGCTATCTCAATTATTTTATAGATGAAAAAACTAAGATTTAATAAGAGTAAATAATGTACCCCAAATCAAACAGAAATTCAAACCTAAATGTGTTGTTCTGCCATGTTTTTTCTTGCACATACATTTCTTTGGCAAAATTTAGAAGGATGTATGCCTAATAACAACAAAGATTACCAACTACCTTCTAACCAGTGGAGACTACATCAAGTGCTTTATATTCAGCACTCTACATTCCTATCACAACTCAGAAAAAAAAAAAAAAAGTATTTTTCACATTTGAAATAATTGAGGCTCAGAAAGTTTGTACAACTCTGCCACATAGTAGCACAGTTAACCAATAATCTATAAAGTGCAGTCCTTGTTGCCACTGTGATATATTTATTTAAAAATAGCACATCACGGTGATATTTGTTTATTTAAAAAATAAATTATCTGGGATCATGAACTAGGGCTATGAAAAGGAGAAACCTGTGAGAAGAACTCAGAAAAAAAGACACGTCTAGATTGTAAATGAGAGAAGGGTTAGGGGAGCTATCGTAAGTTCTGCGAGCTCCTTTTAACAATTGAGAAGTTCTGATAATGCGGTTTGTGACCTTATGGTCATTTCATCATTCAGAAGCTACAAGAGTAGGATAACTAAGCCTTACATGTATGCTGTGAGAACTAATTAGATAATGTTAGTAATATTTACTGAGTTCCTTAGAGAAAGATGTCTAAATGCAACCTGTTATAAAGAAATGCACTGAGGCTCTTTTGGACCCTAACACAATTGAAGAGAAAATAGAATATCTCACATTTGCGAAGGGAAGAGAGTAGAGAATCACTAGAAAAAGATGGAGTACAACACATAGAAACATTTTCGTTGGCAGACAGTCTATATTTGCAGTTTATAGAACAGATAAAAGCCAGAAAAGTAAAATGAAAAATTAATTCTTGTGACTAATTCAGTTAACAAGATTAAGAGCAAAGGGCCTAAAACACTTTATACAGAAAGAGAGAAAAAAAAAAAAAAGTAATTGAAAGCAAAGACTTGCTAGCTGATGGGAAGCTGAGCTCTCCAAATCAGTCAGTTTGGAGTTTAGTTCACATTTATGCCCAGGAGAAGGATTTAATTCTGAGTTTTCATTGACTTTTGAAGTCAAAGCATTCTTAAACTAAAAGATCCATGGAAAGTGCAGTTGGGTAAGGGGTATATGTACCATATATCTGCAGAATTTTCAGGAGAATAAACAAGTCCTCAATGTATACAGATTAGAAAGATATATAAAAGACCACTCCCTTCAATAAAGATAATTCTTTAGTCCCTAAATTGTCTAAATCTATAATTGAGTGTGTGTATGTGTGTATTTATATAATCTGCATTGCCAGATTTAACAAATAAAAATAAAGAAAATCCACTTAAATTTGGATTTTTGATGAAAAGCAATTCTTAACTACATCTCCATCATTGCATCATACATACTTATACTAAAATATTGTTTGTTGTGTATCTGAAATTCAAATTTAACTGACATCCTGTGTTTTATCTAACAACTCAAGATAGAACCTTAGCACCAACATCAAGGAGGAAGTTTTTCTGTTTTCACACAGACAAAGAAAGAAACAAGACTTTTAGAAAAATAAATTGTTTGGTTTATTTATTTGCATAACTAACCCAGAGGAATCTTAGAAACTGAAAATGCCCAAAACATTTTATTTTCAATTAAATTGACTGAAATTAGCATGGATACTAAGATATCAAAACTGATAAGCACCAATATTTCTTAGGACTCTGACTGATGATATCCCTAAATTGTCTGTAGATCAATCTCACACTGAAAAAAAATACTGTGTTTTGAATCACAGGTAGTTCATATTTTATTGTGTATAGATTTGTCATGTATGGTGAAGATATAACCTTATTCTCTTAGGAGTTTGTTTATGCCTGGACCCAAGTGGAAAAGTGGTGGAATAGGCCTTTTATAAATGGTTTGAATGTGTACAGAGGAACTAGAAGAACACAATCGAGCTGTCCAGTTGGAAATGCAGACATCACTGAATATATGTTGAAGTTTGTATTTGTCAAGTGCGCCACCTTTGGTTAATTTGCATGCATACTGTGAAACTGACCATGTGAAAATTCATTCTAGGAGAATAAGAACTTGGGCACCACAAGTGAGATTTAGCATCAAAGTTTTTGAGAGATTTAGAATTGTGTTTGTTGGCTGTTACGTTGTGCAAACTGACCTGTACTATTTCCATCATTAATTTCAACATTAAGAATTATTGGAAATCTTATTAGAAAATATTTTTAGCCTTGAATCGTAAAATGTACATAAGGACGATGTAGGTATTCACCCTATTTCCCCATCTCCTTCCCTTTTCTGGCTATGTTCAATGGAACCAAGTCACAGACTGAATTCCGCTGTACATACATTTATCAGTAAACAGTCACAGAAATAGTCAAACAACCTGTTCTGTAATCTCAGCAAAGCCTCAACTCCCTATCATTTTAGGTGTTCTGAGAGCATCTAGAATAAAAGTTTTACTAAAGGCAAGTGCATCAATATTCTTCAGGCACCACACATCCAAACTTAAACTCAGAGTCAGGAGGCAGAATTCTTCGATAATCGTTTGTACAAGGGATTGCCCTGAATCCTAATTTAAGGGACTCATTCCAAAGAGCATTGGTTATATATTTTTTTCCAGCAAAAGATACTCAATTCCTACATTTTGAATACTAATCTTTAAACCTGTAATATAATTTCTAACATCCATTATGTTAATTAGTAATACGTATGCTTGATCAGAAATAAAGAGTGCTAAAATCTGTTTGTAGTTCCTTCTGGAACGTGCGCTTTGGGTTAGTTTAGGAAAGTTCAATTTTAAAACTATTGAAAAGGTATAGATGAAACATATGTGACACACATATGTCTACAAAGTACTTTAAAGCAAATTTCAGTTCTAATACACCTGAATCTAGTCTTGAACATGCTGTGAGCAAAATAAAAATAGATGTGTCACTGAAATGTGCAAAAAAATCACAAGACCTAAAAAGCATGTCATTAACATGACATGAGGAGAACCATTTTCTGACTGTCAGAGCAGTGCTCAGAATTGCCATTGTATGGCTCTTGGAGGTCATTAGCACAGAACATTTCTGCACTGAGGGACAGAATAATGTTCCTTAATACGATAATAGCAGCAATCTTTATATTTGGTGAAGCAACACAAAGCAGGTCAGCACCAGACTGGACTGGTGTGGAGCAGCAGAACATTGGTGCTGCTGGGAGGAGCAATGTAAGCATTGTGAAATTTCTACATTCATAAGATCTCTTCAAGGAGTCTCTCAATAACAAGGGAGCCCTTTCAATTAAAAAGCAGAAGTAATAAGTCAGTCAAAGTCGGGTTCTACTGCTGATGTGACCTCTTTTGTGTTCATAAGCACATGATGCCTTGAAAATTTTAATTACATTTATAAACATTTTTTGACCTGTAATTTACTAGATATTGGTAGACTCAGAACTGAAATAAATGACTTTAAATTATTATAATGCTGTCCATCTAAAGAGCATGAATTTATTTTTAATTACCATTTGCTCATACGGCTTTTGAAAATGCTATAAAAATTTGGTAAAAATGTTGATATTATGTTCCCAATCTTTCCAACCATGCAGATATATTCATATGCTCCATTCTTAAGCATATATTAGTAATGTAGTCAAGGGGAAATTTACAAACAAATATAATTATCTTCTAAAGAATTATTTTTAGATTTATCTTTATTGTAGAAAACATATCCTATGTGATTCCTTGATCTGAAAACATACATTTTAGTTACTTCTTTCAGCAATATTTTTGAAGGATTCTTTCTAACATAGTCAGGTTTTTGGTGTGTGTGTCTGTGTTTTTATGTAAAACTGCTTATAAAACGAACTGCAATGTAATAATGTATAAAATAATATTTGACAGAAAACAGGTCTAATTTGGAATTACCTACCACAAGAGATGAAAAGTTAAGTTCAAAATTATTTCATTTTGAGATGACCTAACTTTAGATTGTCTCATGCCCTATTCATGGAGTAGTGTCACTGTGGGTTGTTATCTCTATAATATCATGGAGTTTTAAAATATCTATTCTATCAGAACAATACACTGACCCTGAGTTGCTCTCAACTATGTTATTTGGATTCACACAAATGGAATTTTTCAGTCTGTCTAGGCTTTTCTCTGTAGCAAGTCAACTTGACAAACAGCATTGTAAAATGTAAGAACTAGCTATAATCAATGTCTCAGGGACTCTTCATTTGTAGAAAAAAAAATTAAAGACCAGCAGTTGGCTATGTAGAAAACACACACATACACACACACACACACACACACACACACACACACGTATGCTGGCATCAATATTGCAAATATTAATACCTGAGAAAAGTAAGAAGTCATTCAATGTGAACATTATCAATACAATAAGGCTATACTAATTAGATCAAATACATATAGAAACTGAATCAAACGGAAATCAGCAAACTATCTTAGACCAGGATGAGATATTTCATATATCAACCATCCCTAAAACATCTAACATCTTTCAGACAAAAGGGCATTATGTTTATCATCTTGTTAAAGAAATTAGATGATATATCAACAATCCTTCATTTAGATTTAGCTATGATATTTTATGATCTGCTCTGAGATTGGTTTCAAAATTTAGAATACTGAGATGAGCCAAAACATATATATACATTGTTCACAATTTTTAAAGAAAAATAAGAATTTTCTGTAATATAAATCTACTGTTGAAGAATATATGCCAGGTAATGAAAAATATTTTTAGGTTTTGTTTTCATATTACCCAAAGATATGCCTTCAGGAAATCATTCTGAAAGATGATTTTTAAGTTTCTCAAAAGAAATTCATATTTTTACTACTATTGGCTGGAAATGGTTTAGAATGTTGAACACCTGCACTGCAGAGAGTGTTAACTATTTATTTTGGAACCAGATGATAAAAGACTATCTCTTAATAGAGCACATTACCTACTGGACAGAAGAAAGTAAAAGCATACTCAAAAGTAAGTGATATGCAGTGCTGCAATACCTATAGTAAGAGAACATCAAATTTTACAGTCTTAATAGCAAACTCTATAGAAATTTATTGCCTTTTTATACAATCCCAACTGTATCCTTGAATAAAGTGTTTATTTGTAACTAAATATTCTGTGTGTGAAATTCCTAAAAACATCACTAAACATGCATCTCTCCACACTGAGAAAATCTACTCTGACACAGAGATGATGTTTTTAATTAATAAGAAAAAGCAATTTGATCTCAAGAACTTCACTTGCTTTTTTCCGTTTGTGGTCTGGAAGTTCTTGCCCTCCATTTTTCTTCTTTTTATCAATGAATCATTATTTTTTTAATGTTTCTCCCTGCAGTGCCAGTTGCAGATTTAATTTTTTGGAAAGAACAGATGTGTCACATATTGTGTGGAGTATACATTGAAATATAATAAAGATAGCCTAAAAGTACTTCTAAGCACAATGATAACCTAGATTTTTTAAATAGCAGAAGGCTCTTTTTATGTTTGGTTGTGATATTGTGCTAACATCAGTGTAAAGACGGAGCCTAAGGAGCCAATCAGGTTTTTTTTTTTTTTTTTTTCTATGTATTTTGGTTAGTTTTGTTGCTATTTCAGATTTCTAGCATTTCATTGTTTATTAGCATATGAAAGAACTAAAATATGGAATTTTTTTGTGAACTGTTATTTTTTTATTTGTCTTTCCTCCCCCTTATTGCATCTGAGATGACTTCAATTTGCACCTTTATAGGGCCACTAGGATGTTTCAGTCTGAGGTGCAGCTTCTGGGGTCACAAGAATAAAGGAAATAACCCTAGCCTTCAAGAACCTCAAGTTAACAGAAAAGTAGATGCATACAGTTGGATCCGGAACGTAAGAATTGTCATAAAAATTCCCTCTGGCAACACTTAGGGAGAAAATTTCTTTTTAACCCTTTTTTAAAATAAGTATGATATTATTTGTTGTGTAACCAGTTTTCCTCTAAACACTGCAATTATTTTCTGTAATCTAAAAACATATATAGCAAACTTTTGATTACTTATTGATGTATGCGTAGAACCTATTTTATAATGTTTATTTCAGACTACAAGAGAAACAACCATTTTATAAACTTTTACAGACTAAACAGTCTCCCAGGCTGGAGTGCAGTGGTGCGAACTTGGCTCACTGCAAGCTCCTCCTCCCGGGATCACGCCATTCTCCTGCCTCAGTCTCCTGAGTAGCTGGGACTACAGGTGCCTGACACCATGCCCAGCTAACTTTTTTGTATTTCTTTTAGTAGAGACTGGGTTTCACCTTGTTAGCCAGGGTGGTCTCGATCTCCTGACCTCGTGATCCTCCTGCCTCAGCCTCCCAAAGTGCCGGGATTACAGGAGTGAGCCGCCCCGCCCGGCTTATTTAATTTTTATATTTAGAGAACAAAGTATTAAAACTATATGGAAAGTGTTCCTGGAAGCAAACGACGAAAATCATCACTATCATGGAGTATAGGCTCTATTTGTGGCTATTATCCATACAGATAATTTTTAGTTATCCTATTTAATCAATTTAAAAGTTAATAAAGTTGTTCAAATATAATTAGGTAGAAATAAACTATAATTTGATATAAATTACATAAACTTAAAATTTTAAATATTGTACGTCTTCATGAAGTATTAATAATTTGTCTTCAGATATATTTAAAGAACTAAAAATATTTTAGATCGATTTGAAACTCTATAGGTTGTTTCCATTGCCGTTTTTCTTTGTAACATACCCCAGACGTGACAAACACTATCTGGTGTTTATGGAATATGGTGAGAATTTCTCATTTTTTATCTGTATACACATCTATAGGAAAAATGTAGTATCATTTGACATGTTTCTTGTTATCTCATTTTGTGAACATGTAGCCTTTCTTATTTTGGCTCTATATTTTGTTTTTGAGATTCACTCCTTTATGTTATATCTACCTGTTCATTTTGAGAACTTTATATAATCCATTATATAAATGTACGACTACTTATGTACTTATTATTTTATATATATTTCAGTTGACACTTTCTTATTGTGATGAGTTGTTTTTTTTTGTTTTGTTTTGTTTTTTTTGGTCAATAAATATTGTTAACATTCTCATTTTTCCTATGTGCTGGGGTTTCTCTATGGCAGTGGGGCCTGAGTGGTAAGAATTGCTTTATTTTTACTTAGTTCTTGAATGCTTTTTTTTTTTTTTTTTTTTTTTGAGACAGGGTCTCACCCTGTCCCTCAGGCTGGAATGCAGCGGCACAATCTCAATTCACTGCAACCTCCACCTCCCGGTATCAAGAGATTCTCAAGCCTCAGCCTCCCGAGCAGTTGGTATTACAGGCACCTGCCACCATGCCCGGCTAATTTGGGGATTTGCTAGAGACAGGGTTTCACTAAGTTGGCCAGGTTGTTCTTGAACTCCTGTCCTCGAGTGATCTACCCGGCTCGGCCTCCCAAAGTGCTGGAATTACAGGCGTGATTTACCATGCCCAGTCAATTCTTAAATACTAACAACGTTTTCCCAGGACCCTCTCTAGAGGAGCCTGGGACAATTTTTGGTTTTGGTTTTGTTTTGTTTTACATTTTAAGCATCTGGTTTTTTGTTTTGTTTTGATTTTCTGTTTGCTTTTGAGTTCAAGGGTAGAAGTACAGGTTTGTTTCATAGACAAACTTTTGTCATGGGGGTTTGTTGTGCAGATTATTTCTTCACCCAGGTATTAAGCCTAGTACCCATTAGTTATTTTCCCATCCTCTCTCTCCTCTCACCCTCCACTCTGGTAGTTTCCAATGTCTGTTGCTGTCCCCTATGTGTTCATGTGTTCTCATCATTCAGTTCCCACTTAGAAGTAAGAACATGCAGTTTTTGCTTTTCTGTTTCTGTGTTAGTTTGTTAAGGATAATGTCTACCAGCTGCTTCCATGTCCCTGCAAAAGACGTGATCTTGTTTTTATGACTGCATGGTAATCCATCGTGTATATATAACACATTTTCTTTATCCAGTCTATCCTTGATGGGCATTTAAGTTGATTCCACATCTTTATTTTTAATTGACTACCCACAAAACTTTTAAGTCCAAGGTAGTATGGGAAATGCAGCTCTTGGCACTATTCTTACTTGTGGAATTGCTGGGCCTGTCTGACAAGACATCATCACACTGATTAGCTAAAATAAAATTTGTCTCCAAAGAGTTTGTGTTGCTTTGCAGGCCCATAAGCAGGGTATGTAAGTTTAAATTTCTTTCAATCTTGGTAACATCATACTTTATATATGATGGTGTGTGTGTGTGTGTGTGTCTGTGTGTGTGTGTCTTGAATGATTATAAAATGGTTTGGATTAGCATAATATTTATCTGGAGATTGACCATCTTCATATGCACTTCTTAAGTTGAATGCTTAGCTCATTTATTTTAATATTTCTAATATTTTTAGTATATACAGTCATCTATATATACTAAAATCTCAAGTATCTCCCTTCATTCTGTGAAGATCTGTGTTCTGAAATACTGTCCCACTTTCCAATATTACCTTTATCATAAATTTGGGTAATTTCGATATCATATAAAAGATCCTTCTTATTGAATGGCTTCTCCCTTTTTTTCCACGTCTCTCCTTTAATAAATATGTCCTGCATGATATCTCAACCACTCTGTGGTTATAGATTTGACTTTACATTGCAAAAAATCTACAGTACTTCCATGTCAATTGTTCCATTCTTAAACTCTTGTTTCTAATATCTCTTGGACATTCTTTACAAAAAAATCTCATTTGAACAAGGTCCTGTCACCTTCTACCACATTATTTTTTTTTATTTTTCATTGCTATCATATTCTAATATTACTTTTATTCTTTTAATTTTTGTCATGAGATGCTTTGGGGTTTTTGAGGGTTAAAGTCTTATCTGGGATACCCTCTAGTCTGAGGACACCAGGAGTTTCTTACTGTCATACTAGCATATACATAGTCTCCAGAAGTTCATCAAAATTACCATCTAAGTGTTCCCACCAGTTTTGGCTTCAGTGGCTTCTGCTACAAATAAGCAGATCTCAGTTGTGAATCTGACTTCATTCTCTCTCCAAATTCACACTGGTGGTTTGCTCTGCAACCTGACTTCTCTGACAGGTCTATGAAAAGTTGTTGATCTTCACTTCATTCAATTTTTTTTTTTTTCAAAAATGGAAGTGAGAATTTCCTAACTTTTTACATGTCAGAGCTGACACAAGAATATTTCAACAATATCTGAATCCTTGAATCAGATAATCTAGATCAAAGTGTATTTTTTTAATCCTGAATAAATCTCTCTCATGTGTATGTGTGTGTGTGTCTGTCTGTCTTTCTGTCTCTCCCTCATCTTTCTTCCACATATCCTAAGTCTCTCTTTCTTCATCTGATAAAGTCAGCTCAAAATAATAACTGTTCTCCCTGTCTTCTAGGTAAGATTCAATTTTTTTAAGTATTCAATACAATGACTTTGTTAGTTAATAATTATAATACTTTACAAAATGACTATAGAAATATTATAGCAACTTCTATGTATCTAGCTTCTGCTACAATAAATTTAATAGCTGATTTAAAATTACTATCTTTTTTAATTCTTACAAAATCCAAGTACATTAATATACAGGTCCACAAGATATGTAGCATGTATTTAGGTTCTGCATGAATATCCAGCCTTACAGTGTTATACACATCATCCTAAACCCCAAGTTGCTGTGCAACGTTGAGCCAATATATTGTGCTTTGATTCTGATAAATGGCTACAGTTATTTATCCAAATAGACATTGAAAAAATATCTTAGTAAAATTGAGGGACAAAATATTTTATTCTTTACCCCAGCATTTTCAAGTTAGTGACTGGAAGACTAAATTTTTACTGAAGATATCATTTCTTTCTTTCCTTTTTAATTCTTTTACAATATTTTTCACAGTATTTTAATTTGTGACTAGCCTTTGAAAATTAAAATAAGTCAGATTAGTGTTTGGATTAATATCCAAATTCTTGCTTTCTCTTGAACAACAGAAAGAATTGGCAAATCTGTACCCACATTCTTTTCTGACAAAAAGCAGTTGGAAATTATTTGTGGCTTATTTGGCAGGCTGTATGCATTTCAGTTCACTATAGTCTTTACCAATTCTTAGTTTAATACCTAAGCTTGCTTCAGTTGTTTCTTTAGAGGTAGATATGAAAGTTTCTGTTTTAACATTTCAGTCCTTTGAACTGAAGTTTTAATCTAAACATCCATTATTAGTTGAGTTGTCAATCAATGTAACAATGGAAACCATACAAGAAATGGGGCCAATCACTGACTTATTTGCCCCTTTCTTGCTTGCTAGCAATTGGATAATCCATCATATAGCATATTTAACCTGACAAATGTGTAACTGGTCATTCTATATGGCAGCTTCCCAATGCTTCAGAAGCTTTCAGAAACAAAGAAACGACAAAAACTCATGAAGTTATTCAGATTAGGGACTCTGCAGGTACCTTCTGTCACTTCGTCTTCAGAGTCCTTTTCCCTGTGTTATATTCTTCTCTATGCAAAATGACAGGTCATCAAAGGTGTCAAAATACTCCAAGAGGAATGCAAATGGTGAGAGCCTTAAAGTGGTCTTTCCTACCTGATATATGTTGTATTCCTTTAGTTTTGTGAGAATATTTTTAGTTAAATGTAATAAATCACTTATTTTTAAAGTTTTCTTAGTTTTTAAGTGTTGAGATTGTTTCTTTATTATATTTCTAAACTCACAAAAAAGAAAAGGTAACACGACATTGTGTAAGATTCAAGCTGAGGGAAGAAGCCTGTGCTGGACAAGATTTGTAGTGCCCAGCCTTACACAGGGATAGTTAAGAAAGATAAAAAAATACTGCATTGTATTGATGTGTAACCCTGGGCTCAGAGAAGCTAAGTGATTTTTCCAAGACTACACAGTGGTGACAGGGAGCACCCTACGGGCCTTCGGTCATTCATGAGTTCATAGCCTGCCTCTGTTATTCATCAGCTGTGTAAACTGGACAAAGTTATCTGAATTGTCTCCGCCTGCTCACCTCACCTGTAAAATAAAAATAGCCATACCCAGTCTGTAGGGTTGTTTTCATGATTAAGTGAAATGAAACCTGTAAGCACTTAACCTACACAGGTCAAGCATCCCTAATATGGAAGTCCAAAATCCAAAAACCTCCCAAATTTGAAACTTTTTGAGTACCTATATTACATCATAAGGGAAAAATTCCACACCTAACCTCTTGTGGTGGGTCACAGTCAAAATGCGATACACAACACAGAATTCATTCCGTGTCACCAGGTAAAAGCCCTTCTCAGCTCTCTTTAGTTGTGATGTATTTTTTCTGTGCATTCCCAGATTCCCCCGCATGCCCACATTCAAGCAGGCCCACAGAGGGTAATATAATGGCACATGTGCAGGCTGGACCTGCCCACAACAGCTTCCCCATTATGCAAAGAGATACTTATAGGACAAAAAAACGTTGTTAATGAGGCAGGTGACTCTAGAGGAAACATTTCAAAAGCCACCCAGTGGAATGCCTCTTCATCCCTAGGGACCTATTTCCTGGTCCCTCAATGGCTTCTGATGCTTCCTCACCTGAAAAATTAAAATGTGCAGTACAGTAACCTTTGAATCAAAGCACGGCGTCATAGGGGAAGACTGAAAGCCTGTCCTTGTTTCTTGTTGCTGTGATTTAAAGCTGATACTGGTATTCTATGATGCTACTGTACTGCTTAGTTACACTGACACATTATTTTTTCACTGTATTAATAGTATTTTTTCTTTTTTTTTCTTTTCTTTTTTTTTTTTTTTTTTTTTTACTGTTAAACACTATGTGTAAGAAAATGGTTACTTATCAGTAGCACATAATTTCAGAGTCAGGAATAATGGTAATGCCAGACAACCACAGATTGTTCACACAGGTAGCTGAGGCAGTGACACCTTTACTTTTTAATGTTTCCATGTACACAAATTTTGCGTCATCAACAAAATTATTTAAAATATTGCACGAAGTTACCTTCAGACTAGTGTATAAGGTATATATGAAACATACATGAATTTTGTGTTCAGGCTTGGATCCTATCTACAAGATATCTCATTAGGTATATGGAAATATTAAAATATCTGAAACTCTCTGGTTCCAAGCATTTCAGAAAAGGAATACTCAACCTATAATCCCTGGTGCATGTTTAAAAAGACAAATAGATAGCAAATAGTTATTTGCTTGAATACATTTTATTTATCTAAATACATTTGTGTTCATTAATTCACCAATGTTTTATAATGTTATTTATTCAGGCCCATGTTTCTTAAGTAAAATAAATACTTAGGCATCATAAGAATGTATTACTTTGGATATGGTATATATAGTAGCACTTATGCAAGTGTGTATAAAATGCAAAACTAAGTTAAACTAAAACTAAAACCAAATGGGCACAAGAAATCACCATTTCAAATTTATTTCTACCAAGCTACTAAAACAGCACTGAGCTCATTTGGGGATATATTGTTCAGATGCCAATATTCAGGCACCTACATAAAGCTGTTAAGTGAAAATGAGAGAAAACCTTTAAGGACCTGGTAGCTGTAGCCTCTGTCTGCTACCTTAACACAACAAATAGATGCATTAGGAAGCGCTATATTGTATGTGCCCGAATACCTATGTTAGTCTGGAAAGCACACACGTATCATTACATTTCACTGTGCCACTGGCAAGAAATAATTAGTGGGAAACCGAGCAATTTCAAATTGACCATATCAATATCAAAAAAAATACTTTATAAAAAAGATAAATACATATCCAACTGTCATGATGGGAAATCAGATGAAAAACGTGGATTTGCAGTTTTCTAATTCAATTAAAGCCTGAATCAATAATTACCACTTTATAAGAGTGATATTCTATAGATTATTAAAATGAGATGCAACCCTTATTTTTAATAATCAGATGGAAAAAGGAAAAACAAAAAAAACTTGCCTAAAACACCGCGAAAATATAACAGCTAAATAGTTGTTATATTACATATCATTTATTTGTTTAAATAATCATTGATCTATTCCTTCAACAAATATGTATTATGAATCTATTATTTGCCTCTTTAATCTCTGGGGATAAGTTAGTGAAAATAGATCCTTTGCTCAAATGGAACTTAGATGCTGGGAGGATCATTCTGGCAATAAACAAGTAAACTTAAATATACAACATTGCCTAAGATAAAGAGATAATGTGTGATAAGCAGGGCTATTTTGATAGAGCACTTATGGAGGAGGTGATCTCTAAGCAGAGGTAAATAATGTGAGGGAAGACCAATGCAAATATCCGGAGGAAAATATTCCAGGCAGTGGAAAGAAGAAGAACACAGAGAAATGTTGTTGTGCTTGAAGCACGTTAAGCTGCTTTGAGCCATGACAGCCATGAAGGGAATACAGTATGTGATTACGGAGTAAGGCAGGGTCTAGATTGGATCCGATCATCTAGATTACGGTGGAACTGAGATTTAATTCTGTGATAGGAAGCAATAGGAGATAGTAAGCATAAAAGTGATATAAAGTAACTCATTTGAAAAATATACATCAGTAAATTATTTTGTGGAAAATGACCTGTAGGAGGCAGCATTGGAGATCAGGATACCTTTTAGGAGGATGCTGCCAGAATCCATGTAACAAGTGGAGACTGTGGCATTCCTATACTACTCTTTCTGACATAACCGGGTTTGCATTGTTAATAATCTCTGTGCCCTTGAAGAAGGCATTACATATTTTCAAAAGTGTCATCTCACTTGAAGTTAATAGGAGTGGCATTACTGTTTCATTTTACAAATTAAGAAGCCAAGATATAAATATAACTGCCCTATTCAAGGGTAATTATGTGAGAACTGTGGCAAAAGAACAAGAACATCCTCTGGCTTCTTAATCCTAAATATATATTTACATATATCAAATTATAGGGTGTCTACAATAACAAGCTTAAACTACTCTTAATCTAAACCCTACTATTTAATAATATTTAATTTAATACATTTATTGAATTATATTTAAAATGATATCTGGATAGTACTACCTAATACTACTCCCCTTTGTGTTTACAAAAACATTTATGAAAACAAGAACATTTCAAAAACATAATAAAGCAAACTGAATTAGAGAGGTAATTAATTACAAAAATCAAAGTAGTATATTCTCTATCTACAACAGAATTTAATATTACAACTGGTGAATGAGGCTCCCCTGTCGTTCTAATACCCTGTTCTCACCAGGAACCCTCATTTAAGGTTCTCCCTAAGCCTTAAATTCCCAATGTGCACATTACCAAAACAAACAAGGAAAACATGAGTACTTGTCTCTTTAGAACAATTGCTACCATTTGGTTTTCTTTTTTCTTCCATATATTATAGTATGTACAGTTTTCATTCTAACAGTATTAAAAGTTTATTATTATGTATGCATGTGCACTCACACATACACGTAAACAATACTGAAACATGGAAAGTGAAAAATACAGTCCTTTTTCCCAGCCTACCAAGCCATGCTGTTCAGATGTAAAAACTGTTAATCTTTTCTTGTATGTATTTCCAGAAAATGTTCCATTTGTGCATGTGCACACTTCTTCCTCAAGAAACTGAAATGACACCATATATGCTGTTGTGACTCCTACATTATTTATGAGCATAGGTATATATCAAACTACTTTTTTATTGTGCCATGGTGGTTTGCTGCACATATTGACCCATCTTGTAATTTGCCTCCTCTCACCCTCCACCACCCAACAGGTCCTGGTGTGTGCTATTTCCATCTCTGTGTCCATGTGTTGAACTCCCACTTATAAGTGAGAACATGTAGTGTTTGATTTTCTTTCCTGTGTTAGTTTGCTGAAGATGATGACTTCCAGCTTCATCCATGTGCCTGCAAAGGACATGATCTCATTCCTTTTTATGGCTGCATAGTATTCCATGGTGTATATGTGCCACATTTTCTTTATACAGTCTGTCATTGATGGGCATTTGGGTTGGTTCCATATGTTTGCTATTGTAAATAGTGCTGCAATAAACATACGTGTGCATATGTCTTTATAGTAGAATGATTTATATTCCTTTGGGTACATACCCGGTAATGGGATTACTGGGTTATGTGGTATTTCTGGTTCTAGATTCTTGAGGAATTGCAATACTGTTTTCCACAAAGGTTGAACTAATCTACATTCCCACCAGCAGTGTAAAAGCATTCCTATTTCTCCACAGCCTCAAATCTATTGTTTCCTGACTTTTTAATAATTGCCATTCTGACTGGCATGATATGGTATCTCATTGTGGTTTTGATTTGCATTTCTCTGATGATCAGTGATTTTGAGCTTTCTTCATGTTCATTGGCCCCGTAAATGTCTTCTTTTGAGAAGCATCTGTTCTTATCCTTTGCCCACCAAACTCTTTTTCACAACATTTTGGTATTCCATTGTCTTTTATGATTTAAATTTTTATTTAATCTCTTTTATATTAGTAAATATTCTGTTTGTGTTGAAATTTTAATTGTTAACAAGGATACAAAGAACATCATCACACGTAAGTATTAGTATTTTATTGGGTGTACTCAATGGGAAAAACTTCCTGTAAGTTAATTGATGGGGCAAATTATTTTTCCATTTTTTATGTTATCAGACTTTAGACATTTTCGTACCTTTCCAAAATATTACACTTCCAAAAAGAAAATGCAATAATTCCTAATTTACCTGTTTGATGGGTAAAAGACATTTAAAAAAAGAATAGATAATAAATCCAAAGGGAACATCACACAAATATGAAAGGCCAAAAGTTTAAATTGGTACTATATTACAAGTTTAAATGGTGCCACATATATTGCTTTTATTTGCAAATTTTAAATGTCTTTCCATGTAACAATAATTTTAATTGTTTTCCTGTGAAATAGTTTCTCAGACACATTATGTAGTTTTCTGTTAGGTTTGTTTGCTTTTTGCTCCTTGATTTGTGATTTACCTTTTATATTTATAAAGTAAGAATTTGTTCTATGGTTCATGATACCTTATACTATATTATGAAGAAGGCAAATAACTATCATTTTCTTCTATTTATCTATATTAATCCATTCAGAGATTAAAATATCTAATAAAATTAGGATGGAAATTTAAATGACACTTCATTTTAGAGTAAAAGATTTTCACAAATAAATTTCCCTTGGTAGGAGCAAGATCAGAAAAAGCACATGTAATGTTCTGGGCAATGCAGAATTTTTTTATTTGAACAAAGCTTTAGGAAGAGCAAGCAATGTGGTAGAGTCTTGTCTATCAGGATTATACTTGATTAATATCCTCTGGGCCTAGAAATTAGCCTAAGAGCTCTGCACCTCAGCCTGTTTCCAGGCTGCAGACTGCCTAGAGACTTCCAAAATAAACAAGAAGATGAATCCAGACACATACATAAAACTGCACATAAATACTATATCTGTATATATCTTTCCTTATTCTAGAAAGAACAAAGAGAAGACAACTCAGCTTCAAGTCTATTGAAAAAAATAAGAAATCCTTAGACTAATCTTTCAAAACATTATTCATTAAAATCTTTTTAAGAAAAACAAAACTGGCATCCTTAATAACATGAAAGAAATGTGTTCTCTATGAAACAACAGGTAAAAGTTACTCTTTTTTTGGTTCACAAAATTATGCATAAGTGCCTATAACATATCCAAGACTATTTGATTGATGGGCATCTGACTACTAAAGTGAACAAAGACAGACAGGGGGCTCCTGCTTTCATGGGGTTCACAAAGGAGTTTACATAGGAAGAGTAAGATTGACAAAATCTTATGAAAATGAATTAAATGACTCACTAAATTAAAAATCTAAGTAGTATGTGGTACTATGAGTATATGTGTATAACAGATGAATTGCTTAAGTAGATATTTTAGAGATCAATGGGCTAAAAATAACTTGTGGAATCTTTGAAACTAGTTTTACAAATAGGATTCTATGGTTATATCTATATATGTATCTTAGTGTGAAGTGCTTCTTTGGGTGATTTTAGTACTCTCAGAGTGTAACAAACTTCAATGAGTGAGTTTGTTACTCAGAGGTGAGTAACTGAGGTGAAGCTAGAGTGATTAGTTTGGTGCAGGCACATCAGTCAAGGAATTGAGAAGCTCTTGTATTGGCTGGTTTCTTCACATAGATAATCAAATCACCCATCGTGGTGCAGAGGAAGACAAAAAACAATTGCAAGGACTAAAAGTAACAAAGAAAGAAAAAGAGTAGGTGAAAGAATCAGAAAGAGAGGCTCCGAAGGAACATGGTTTAGATATGGATGAATGAACAAAAGACTGGAAGCAACAATGGGAAACAAAGAGACACTACTCCTAACGTCTATACCTAAAATATGTAATATGTGAGAGAGTAAGTGCTAATCTCTTGAGAGTAGATTCTAGATCAATGTAAGCCAAGAAAGTGAATAAAGGGAGTTTGATGGTTATGGAGTACCTGTAGCAGAAGGCACTGAGGTGTCTGGGGGTTTGCAGAAGGAAGAGTTACCTATGTTAGCAGTAAGGGAAACAGTACATTGTAGGGAATGCTTAAGTGGAATAGGCTAGATGACTCTGTGTGTGTGTGTGTGTGTGTGTGTGTGTGTGTGTGTGTGTTGCTTATTTGTATGTGGTAATAGTTGGAAACTTGGATAAAATACAGGGTGAATTATGACAGTGAATCTAAAAGCAAGTGAAAGAAGCTGTCTTCCTTGGCAAGGATTACAGTAGACCCAGAAACTGCCAACTGCATAGAAACAGCAATATAAGAGAAAAATAGAATACAAAAATAGAAACAAAGATAATAGACTAACTGAAAACAAGGCTGGGAAATATCGGAAGATAGGGAAGATAAGTATAAAGCTATAGAAGACAGTAGAACCTTCACAAATTCAAAAGTAAGAAAAGTCAAAGAGACATAAAATTTGTTTAAATCTAGTAATATATGCCAAAATTAAAGCAAGTAAAATTTCTTTGTTTAGTTATATACTTTTTAAATGTTGAAAAATAAATTAGAGTTCAAAAAAAGTGTGAGGAAGACGTTCCCCTATTTGTAATAGCAATCCTAAGAGACAATCGAAGAGCTCAGTGCTATTTAAAACATAGTACAGAAAGTCACAAATCCAAATTAATTCCAATTTAAGTAGTAATTAAAAGTGTGAATTTTATCTATTAACACAGGGAGAAAACATATCAAAATCTTAACAAAGCCATTTAAATTATTGGAAATGATTATTTTTACATGACTTACATACATATTGGTGTATTTTGAAAAATCCTGCAATCAGCTTTTAAAATAAAAAATATATTATGCATACATGAGTATGTATGTGTGTGTATGCATAGAAAGATATTTTATGCAATTTTGTATAACATATAAATGACCAAATTCTTAATTTTAACCAGATGGTACATCTATGCAATGACAACATAAGCAATTTAAAAAGATATAAAATGGTGCATGTGGTTGTTAACAGCATCTCTGAACAATGGGGATACTGAGAAGATGAAGCAATACACATTGTATTAAATATTGTTTCCTGGCCGGGCGCGGTGGCTCAAGCCTGTAATCCCAGCACTTTGGGAGGCCGAGACGGGCGAATCACGAGGTCAGGAGTTCGAGACCATCCTGGCTAACACGGTGAAACCCCGTCTCTACTAAAAAAAATACAAAAAGCTAGCCGGGCGAGGTGGCTGGCGCCTGTAGTCCCAGCTACTTGGGAGGCTGAGGCAGGAGAATGGCGTAAACCCGGGAGGCGGAGTTTGCAGTGAGCTGAGATCCGGCCACTGCACTCCAGGCCGGGCGACAGAGCGAGACTCCGTCTCAAAAAAAAAAAAAAAAAAAAAAAAAATATTGTTTCCTTTCCATGCCAAGGACAGTGGCAGCCAGAGTCATTCATTAGTGCTCCTCTGTTTTGTTTTGTTTTGTTTTGTTTTGTTTTGTTTTGAAGTGAGGCTTGCTATGCTGACCTGGCTGGTCTCAAAGTTCTGGCCTCGAGGCATCCTTCCATCTAGATTTTCCAAAGTGTTGTGGTTTCAGGCATGAGCCACCATGCTCAGTCCATTAGAGCTCCTTAACACGACTGTCATGATCTGTCCACTGGGCTCTGGTGATTCCTAGTTAAGCAGGTCAATCAAAGTTTGCCCAAATAACAGATGGTCTCTTTTTAATGTTTGCTTGGTTAAATTGTCAAAAAAAATTTAAAAGCAGAAAGAAAATAACTATAACAGGTACCAGTCCAAGTAAATTAATATTTAGACTTGGAAAGATGTCCACAAATTCTAAGCAATTAAAGCAAGTTGCAAATGTCTATATGTGGAAATACATGCATACATATATATTCATAGAAGATGTGTGTGTACATGTATCCATTGCATATATGCATATACATTATATATTTGCACATATGTATATATACACACAATACATATTCATATGCATGCACAAACATTTGCACTAATGTATGTGTGTGCATGTATGTGTCTACACATGTGTTTCTACATACCTAAAAATGGTTATAAAGTATGTGCAAGCCTATATTCAATTGTTATTTCTGTGTAGGGCATTTGGTACTAGAAATCAACTTCATTTTCTTTCTTATATATAATTTAATGTTTAATTGGAATTTTCCACCATGGAAACATAACACAGCTGATATGAAGTTCCAATACAAGGTGTCAGAATGCAACTATTCAAAGCAATTTTCAGTCTGGGGGTCATTTTTGTAAAGTTCAGTGGAGAGATTCTGTATGTGGTGAACTGCTGAAAACCAGCAGCAACTTCTGGAAACTTACAATTGAGGGATTCCAGCAGGGGAGCCTCTAAAGAACCCAGGAAAATGATCATGAGAATGCTCTGCTTTCAACATCAGCCAGTCCAGGCTACAAAGATAGCTTGGGAATAAGAAGCACGTCACATAAGGAAGAACTTCATTATTCTCTGACTTCTCCCTCGTAGTTTTGGAGAGCTGAGTACAGCATATAAGAGGTGATGAAGTAAGTGACCAGAGAAGGCAGAAGTGTTTTCAGAGGAAAGGAGAAATGTTATCCTACTGAGCAGCTTGAAATGAAAGGGAGAGACAAAAATGCGTTGTGTTGTGATTACATTTAAATCAACACACACACACAAACACAGAGTTGTTCAATAATTTACATTTACTTGTCTGTTTTTCAAAACTACTTTGAATATAAGCATGCATTACTTCCAAATAAAAGATATATCAAAATTAGTGAATTATTAGCAGAGCAGATAATCCATATTAAGCAACAGTGTTTTAGGTAAATGACAAAGTTTACAGTTCAAATTTTGTGTCTAATTCTACAATTTCTTTCAATATGGCAAGGTCTATTAAAGTATATTATTCACATGTACAGTCATATGTCACAGAATGGTGTTTTGCTCAACAACAGGCCAGATAAACAACAGTAGTCTCATAAGATTATAATAACATTTTTTATTATTATTATACTTTAAGTTCTGGGATACATGAGCAGAGCATGCAGGTTTGTTATATAGGTATACACATGACATGACGATATACTGAACCCATCAACCCATCATCTACATTAGGTATATCTCCTAATGCTATCCCTCACCTAGCCCCCCACCTGCTAACAGGCCTTGGTGTATGATGACCCCTCCTTGTTTCCATGTGTTCTCATTGTTTAACTTCCACTTATGAGTGAGAACATGTGGTGTTTGGTTTTCTGTTCCTGTGATAGTTTGCTGAGAATGATTGTTTTCAGCTTCATCCATGTCCCTGCAAAGGACATGAACTCATCCTTTTTTATGGCTGCATGGTGTATATGTGCCACATTTTCTTTATCCAATGTGTATATGTGCCACATGGTGTATATGTACCACATTTTCTTTATCCATGGTGTATATGTGTCACATTTTCTTTATCCAATTTATCACAGATGGGGATTTGGGTTGGTTCCAGGTCTTTGCTATTGTGAATAATGCTGCAATATCATACATATGCATGTGTCCTTATAGTAGAAGGATTTATAATCATTTGGGTATATACCCAGTAGTGAGATTGCTGGATCAAATTGTATTTCTAGTTCTCGATCCTTGAGGAACTGCCACACTGTCTATCACAACGGTTGAACTAATTTATACTCCCACCAACAGTGTAAAAATGTTCCTATTTCTCCACATCCTCTCCAGCATCTGTTTTTTCCTGACTTTTTAATGACTGCCATTCTAACTGGCATGAAATGTAATCTAATTGTGATTTTGATTTGTATTTCTCTAATGACCAGTGATAATGAGCTTTTTTTCCATATATTTGTGGTCCACATAAATGTCTTCTTTTGAGAAGTGTCTGTTCATATTTTTTGAGGCCAGCATCATCCTGATACCAAAACCTGGCAGAGTCACAACCAAAAAAGAAAATTTCAGGCCAATATCCCTGATGAACATCTATGTGAAAATCCTCAATAAAATACTGGCAAACTGAATCTAGCAGCACATCAAAAGCTTATCCACCACAATCAAGTCAGCTTCATCCCTGAGATGCAAGGCTGGTTCAACATATGTAAATCAATAAATGTAATCCTTCACATAAACAGAACCAATGACAAAAACCATATGATTATCTCAACAGAATCAGCAAAGGCCTTCAATACGATTTAAACCCCTTCATGCTAAAAACTCTTAATAAACTATGTATTGATGGAATGTATCACAAAATAATAAGAGCTATTTATGACAAACCCACAGCCAATATCATACTGAATGGGCAAAAGCTGGAAGCATTCCCTTTGAAAACCGGCACAAGACAAGAATGTCCTCTCTCATCACTCCTATTCAATATAGTATTGAAAGTTCTGGCAATCAGGCAAGAGAAAGAAATATAGGATATCTAAATAGGAAGAGAGGAAGTCAAATTGTCTCTGTTTGCAGATGACATGATTATATATTTAGAAAACCCCATTGTCACAGCTCAAAAATCTCAAGCTGATAAGCAACTTCAGCAAAGTCTCAGGATACAAAATCAATGTGCAAAAATCACAAGTATTCTTATACACCAAGCAATAGACAGAGAGCCAAATTGTAAGTGACCTTCCATTCACAATTACTACAAAGAGAATACAACACCTAGGAATACAACTTACAAGGTATATGAAGGACCTCTTCAAGGAGAACTGCAAACCACTGATCAAGGAGATAGGACACAAACAAATGGAAAAACATCCCATGCTCATGGATGGGAAAAATCAATTTTGTGAAAATAGCCATACTGCCCAGAGTAATTTATAGATTCAGTGCTATCCCCATCAAGTTACCAATGACTTTCTCCACAGAATTAGAAAAAAACTACTTTAAATTTCATATGGAACCAAAAAACAGCCTGTATAGCCAATACAATCCTAAGCAAAAAGTACAAAACTGGAGGCATCGCACTACCTGACTTCAAACTATAATATCATATTTTTAATGTACCATGTCTATGCTTAGATATCTTTAAATACACAATTAGAATTGTGTTAGAATTGCTTACAATAGTCTGTTTAGTAACAAGCTGTACAGGTTTGTAGCCTAGGAACAATAGACTATACAATATAGCCTGAGTGTGTAGTTGGCTGTACCATTTAGGATTGTGTAATTACACTCTGTGAGGTTCAAACAGTGGTGAGATTTCCTCAATATGCATTTCTCGGAACATATCCCTGTCATTAAGCAACACATGCCTCTGTGTATGTGTGTTTGTATAATATGACATATGTATATATCACATGAGAAAAATGGAATAATAAAATTATTTAAGCTAAATCTTGCCTTGAAACATGGAAAACATCATACAAGAACTATATGAACTGGGTGTTAACAAAATTACCCACTAACTCCATCTGGTAGATAAAAATATTTTAGGATATATAATGATCTATGTAAAAGTACAAGAAATATCATGGTATGTTATGCAGAGAATAGCCATATTAGTGTATTTGGCATATAAAAGATGGGTGGGCAAGGAAACTGTTGGGCATGATGCTGGCCTGCTTCATTGCAAGGATATTGTGGAGTCATTCAATGTCATGCCAAAGCATGTGGATATTATTGTATTACTAACGTGGAAGTCAAGAATCATTTTAACTTGAAGTTACAAAATTGGATTAACATTACTTTTGGGTTTCTCCTCAATGCATTTATTGTGCTTTTTAATTTACCTTTACCTCAAATCCCCATAGCACTCACTGTCTCTTCCACTGAACTGTGAAATTCCTGTCATTAGAGGTTATCTAGCTTCTCTAAAACAACAACAGCAGATTTGGAAGGATTGACAAAAATAGCAAACTAAGGTTTTGACATTATTGAAAATAGGAGTGGAACTATGCAGGATAGATACTAAAATTTAGTGATATTTTGGAGAGTAGTAATTATAAAATTGATATTGATATAAAAATTAAGTAAAATTTATCAGAAAGAATATGAAAAGCAAATTGATAAAAAATGAAGCTTTGCTTTCTATACATTTTTTAAATGCCAATAAAAAACAATATTTCATTTTGTTTTTTAAAGAGCTTAATCATGCAATTTCCTTGTCATAAGTTATAAAAAGTTTCCTTCTATCATTTAGTAATTCCCAGTGTGGAAAATTTAGTTATACTGGGAATAGTATAAATTTTGCCAGTTCGATAGATATGCCTATGCCATTTCAGCTTCAGTCTGAAGTAATACATAACAACTATGTCTACCTGGATTAGGGGTTTGACTGTAAAGATGAGGCATTTGTGCAGGGTTTGTTTTCCCCTCCACCCCCTTGGTTCAAAGCATATACACCATATGTTTAAAAAACATAAGCTTTTGGTTAAAATTGGTCATACAGTTAGAAATATCTGGCACCTCTCAGTTTGACCCATATAAGGTTTTTTTTAAATTTGACATTCACTTTCCATCTCTGTAGCTAAAGTTAGAAGATGTCAGTCGGTATGACTATAAGAAAGGGAATGAACACACAGACTGAAGCTGCTTTTGGATGAATTGTTTTATTTATCTTCTGCAAAGATAAGAGGTAAAAATCACTCACCTGAGATAGGATTCAGTGGAATCATCTACAGCCTTTACTAGATTAGAGGAGGTTGGCTATTCCCCAAGCAAGAGGATGCCAGCTGCTTGGAGTAGGTATCAACACAGCTAATTAGCATGGCCAAAAGAGACCACACCATTCTCTCTGGCATTTCCAAAGTAATATAGAATATGGTTTGTTGCAATACACAATCATACTCTTGAAAATATTAAACGTTCTTATTTATTGTCCTACTCTTTGCATTGTTCTCCTTTAGTTATTTCTTCTTTACAGTTCTTATTTGTCTCCTTGATTTGTGACTGTAGCAACAAAAGTGTTTATTTATATCTCTGATGTAGAGAAAAAGTGTCTATTTTCAAATTAATCTACTTTTAAAATGGGCTTGTTATTATGACCTTATAATGATTCACAGCCAAAGAAAGTTGTGATGTTTCTACACTTCAAAATAAAAGTCATATTTACTTTTAGGAAATGTAATGCTATTTAGTTTTTATAAATGCTTTAATCTCATTATAAAATTAATTATTCCACCTTTAATCACAACATGAAACAGATAAACTATTATACACTACAGGGTAAAACTGTTAAAAATAAGATAAAATAAATGGCATTTTTACTTTTATCATTAAGCATTTGGATCAAATTATTTTAACTTACTTAGTATTGCTTCATGGAAATAGATGTTGTATTCTAATCAGAAATTTAAAGTATTTTCTTGAATAGGTTGAGAAATGGTTTCACAGTCAACATTTAGAGTTATTTATTTTCACTTATTTGAGGAAAATTTCTAAAATTCCCAACAGATTGAGGAAAAAAATGAAATTTTAAAATGTCATACTTTATTAGCCAGGTGTGGTGGTGCTCACAGGTAATCCCATCTACTCAAGAGGCTGAGGTAGAATTGCTTAAACCCAGGAGGCAGAGGTTGCAGTGAGCTGAGATCAAACCACTGCACTCCAGCCCGGGCGGCGACACAGTGAGACTCCATCTCAAAAAATAAAAATAAATACATAAATACATACATACATAAATAAATTTAAAAGTCATGATTTATTTTTAGCCCAAAACTAGAGTAAGACTGAAAGCTGTCCACAAGTTCAGAGTGAAATTTCTTATCGGCAACTCGACTAGATCTCATTTTATTCAAAGTTTGATTTCTAGGAGTTAAAAATACATATTAAAAAAAGTCTTCAGACAGGAAGAAGAAAGAAAAGACCTGTATGAGATAGTTTTCTACTGAGATATTTGTTTATCTGTACTTAGAGGTAAAAAGAATCATGTTAGGAAATAGGTGAATGCAAATAAAAACGTTCTCTTAATTTTTCTGATTTTCAGTATTGCTTAGTCAACTACACTTTAGAAATTATTATTTATCTGTCTTTGGAATTATATTTTTATGCAGTGACAGATAACTGAAGATAGATGTTAATAAGTGTTGGTTTTTATGTTGCAACATTTCCCACTTGTTTGTCCACTTTTCCAAGTGAAGGAAAGGTAAATATTAGGGGCAAATGGTGATAGAACTGTTGACAAACTAACATTTTGAAACATGTTCACTGATGCCATTGCAATGAAAGGCCCATGTCAGAGTGAAGAATGGAGATGGCTCAAAGCCACCTCTCCCTTTTGTCTCTTGCCTGCTTTTATGGGTCTTTTCTAGATGCTAGGAATAAAGTAGGGGGAAACATTAAAAGCAGACATGACATTTTCTCTTGTACTGTTGACATTTTAAAAAACATATCTAAATACTTCCTTAGTCAGAAAATCATATGCTAAAATTAAAGCACAAAATGCCACAAAGTGACTACACAAAGAGTATAGGGTCTGGTATTCTTCATATGCAAAATATCATTGAATATGGGTAAAACTTGCTGCATGCTTAGATTTTTACACTTTCTGTAAAACCATCTCCTCGAGAAAAGATGAGCTGTCCACAGTGAAATGCCTGGTTAAGTGTTTTAAGTATTTTTAAGTTGTTGGTAACAAGCCTGATTTCCATTAATTTATGTTGACTGCCTTTATCTACCAGGCATTGTGCTAATTGAGGATATTTAATATATAACACCACTTGCTCTCCTCATAAAGCTATTTTTTAACATTGGGGAAAGAATGAAAATAATTTTATTAAAATGAGACAGGCATTAATTAATAGATTAGTTACTAGGTGATTCCTTAGAGAAAATTATCACACGTCTTCATTTACTTTATTACGCTGTCATTGTTTCAATTAGCATAGAAGGCAGCATTCTAAGATGCCCTTTCCCAGAATTCACGGGCCCTGCCGGGCACTCTTTTTCTCTCCGTTTTTCAATCAGATGATAATTTAGGTACTGCTTGAAGGAATTTTGAAGATAAAAGTAATATCCCAAAACAGTTGACTTTAAGACAGGGAAATTATCTGGGTTGGCCTGACCTAATTACATGAGCTCTTTAAAAGCAGGGAGTTTTCTCTGTCTGGTCACAGAGGAGTATGTCAAACAATTGTGCTCTGCTGTTATGAATTGCCTATAGCCACGAATGGAAGGTGGCCTCCAGGAGCTGAGAGTTGTCCCTTGTTTACAGCTGCTGAGAATATGAAAACCCGTCCTACAATCACAAGGAAATCAGGAAATCATTATTCTACCAATAGTCACAAAGAATTGGTTGTTCTACCAATAACCAATAAGCTTGATAGAGGACTTCACGTCCCAGATGACTACAGCCTCAACCAGCACCCTGATGTAAGCCTGATGGTACCCTGAAGCCACACCTTGCCTAGATTGGTAACCTACAAAAACTTTGAGATAACAAATTTGCACTGCTTTCAGAGGTTATTTTTTTTCTTTACAATTGGATACTCAACAATAGAAAATGAATACAGTTAAATTTTAAGAAATAATACTAATGAAAATATATAGCTAGCATTAATTCTGATTTTCTTGAGGTAAAAGCGTAAATCATCCATAAAAGAGAAACTAATTGAAATTTTGCATTATTAGCATAAACAATAAAATTTACAGAACTTATAAAGTGTCAATAACCTAAAAAGTATCTTTCTATATATCATTACACAGATAATTTTATTAGGTATAGCATATTAAAGATAAATATTTGTAAAGATACAAATATTACATATAGCATATTAAAATGACAAGATATAAAATGCATCTATTTATTTTTAAAATTGTCCAACCTGATCCTGTTTTCAAAACTACACAATCTAAGTTGGTGTAATGATGTGGACTCAGTATCTTTTCTTTCTACCACATATTTCTAATGTCAACTTTCTAATTCTCTTTGAATAAAAAATTATGTGGCCTAATTGAGCACCAAATAGATGTGTCAGCCTTTAGGCAGTGGAGTTTAAGTGGAGTGGTCATGATTTTTGGTGTTAGAAACTTTGAAATTATACAAATTAAATTAATATGTGCTCCAGTTTTCTTATACTTAAAAAAAACTTCCAGAATTATTTCTCAATTTGTTAGATAAGACAAATAATACTTGGAGTTAGTGAACATGAGACTCAATAGATGGGATGAACACGCGTGGGTAAAAAATAACGTGAATTAGATTTAAAATGTAACCTCATTAATAAAACAACAATACTAAAAAGACCCGGTATTGTGGACCCCTCTTTCTTGAATCTCACATTCATTTATGTCTGTTCATTCTTACTTTTACAATCCTAATAGATAATTTATCAGCTCATATCTGCATTACTACAGCCTCTTATGTCATCTCTCTACCTCAGTTCATATCAAATATACTCTGTCCTAACTTCAGCTATAAATGTACACACACTTCTGAATTTTAATAGGAATTTCTTTGTGAAAATGTCTATAGTTATTTTGTATTTTGAAAAGTGTGTCTTAGCTTTCAAAAAGCTCCCAAAATCTCAGTGAGTGCTTAATATGAAAACTAAGCAGTGGTCGGATATGGCGGCTCACAACTGTAATACCAGAACTTTGGGAAAGCGAGGCTGGCAGATCACCTGAAGTCAGGAGTTCGAGACCAGCCTGGCCAACATGGTGAAACCCCATCTCTACTGAAAATAGAAAATTAGCTAGGCATGGGGATGCATGCCTATAATCCCAGCTACTGGGGAGGCAGAGGCAGGAGAATCGCTTGAACCCGAGAGGCAGATGTTGCAGTGAACCGAGATCGTGCCACTGCACTGCAGCCTGGGTGACAAAGCAAGAGTCCGTCTTAAAAAAAAAAAAGAAAGAAAGAAAAAAGAAAATTAATCATAAATTATTCTGTCTTAAAATATGATATTCATTATTCAATTTATCTGATCTAAACCATTAGCAGTTCTTCATTATCAACAGGTTAAAAATATTGATTTGATCTTCTTTATAACTTTTCTAGGGCTGATCACATTCTATATTTTCTCGGGTCTCCTTTCCCGTCAACTGGAACCATGCATGGACTCACACCTAGTGCCCTTCCCAGTTGAACCTACTTTCAAATATTTAGCATAGATATTTGATGCTTTTATTCGATAAATGTTTATTGATTGATTTTATGTGCCAGGCATTGCATAGTAGCCTATTGCTCTTCATCTCTCTTCAGTTTACTTCTCCATACCTACTATGTGTCTAAAGCTAAGATCTGTCTTAGGACCTTGGTGATCATAGCCATCCCATCCAGAATACTGCTCCTCACCTCTTTACCTATTTTAATATAGTACATTTTTGAGTTCAGTTCACAGTTACTTTATTTATACCTGTTCTATCACTATATAGCAAGAGTAACTTTCTCCACATTTCTAGAGTATTTATAGTTAACCCTGCTTTGTACCGTTAGTTGTTGTATTTCATATGCATATCTCCTGTCATAACGACACATAAACTAACTTGAACTCTGATCGTGCGTATCTAGCACAATTTCATACGTATAAAAGGTACTTTGGTATTTGTAGACTTACATGAAAATAGCAAAGTAAGTATTGCTTCTGTTTAATCATTGCATTTATTTAGACACAGTTTCTGTCAAAAAATAAACTATCAGTGTCCATTGTTTCCCTTTTCTTGTTTTCCTCCACCACACACAGATATCATTAAGGTCAGTTTCTCCTATCTTTGTACATTAAAATAATCAACAGGAAACCTTCCTTTCTGGCTAAATTTAATAATAAGATCCCATGAAATATAGGACAGTATTGAGAGGTGATTAACTGTAGAAACTTTGTTATAGATAACTTAGGTTTAAAGTCTATTTTTTCTACTTTCTAAGTTTTTGAGTTCTGGAAGGTTCTTATCAAGTTTGTAGTGACTTAGTTTGTTAAACTATGAAGTTAAAAAAAAGGTTCCTGTATAATTAAAGTTAGTGTCTGTAATGTGGATTCTATAAACAGTAACTATTATTATCTTTATTTATCATTCTACACATGGTTATAGAATGGTTTGGATGAGTTCAGTTTTGTTTGTTTGTGAAGAGCGTCTTCTCAGATAACACTTGGATTAAAGAACATTTTCTCCAACAGGAATAGATGTTTTGATTGCATTCCAAACCCAGGAAGCTGAGAATTCTGAAAATAACTTTCATTATTATGACCATGAAGTGTTCTCATTTTAGTTATTATTATACTACATATAAAAGATATTGCATGACTCCCCATAATTCCTCAGCACTTACAAGTTTTCTTTATTAGTTTTGGAGTATATTCAAGATTGGGGCCAGCTTGGCTTAACTTTGAAGGACATCTTGGAAACCGAATAGAATATACCTGATTTAATTTAATGAAATCCTTCTGACAGATTACATTTCTAGTAGCCTTACCCACAATTATTTTTCTAGGCTCTGTTTTCACAGAAATGTATAACATCTATACCTCATAAGAAGTAAGTATAACAGTTATCTGAAATGACTATGCAATTTATTTTGTAAAATTAATATTTATCTCTATATCAACATCAATAACTCATTAAGTATTCATGTAATAAACTATATAAAAATAATATTATTTTGAAAAATAATGGCCTTGTCATAGATTTTCATAAAATAATTCCTTTTAGGTTAAATATTACTTCTACACAAATATTGATATAGTATTTTATTTATTGTGATTCAGAAATATCTAATAATTTTAAACTGTGAACCTCATGAGATCCATTTGTGTTGGTGTTTGAAGAACATTTTGCATGAAGAAAACAAAATTTGAATTTTTTTTATTATACTTTAAGTTCTAAGGTGCATGTGCACAACGTGCAGGTTTGTTATATATGTATACTTGTGCCATGTTGGTGTGCTGCACCCATCAACTCATCAGCACCCATCAACTCGTCCTTTACATCAGGTATAACTCCCAATGCAATCCCTCCCCCTCCCCCCTCCCCATAATAAGCCCCCGTGTGTGATGTTCCCCTTCCAGAGTCCAAGTGATCTCACTGTTCAATTACAACCTATGAGTGAGAACATGCGGTGTTTGGTTTTCTGTTCTTGCCATAGTTTGCTGAGAATGATGGTTTCCAGCTGCATCCATGTCCCTACAAAGGACACGAGCTCATCCTTTTTTATGGCTACATAGTGTATATTCCATGGTGTATAAGTGCCACATTTTCTTAATCCAGTCTGTCACTGATGGACATTTGGGTTGATTCCAAGTCTTTGCTCTTGTGAATAGTGCCGCAATAAACAAACGTGTGCATGTGTCTTTATAGCAGCATGATTTATAATCCTTTGGGTATATACGCAGTAATGGGATGGCTGGGTCATACTATATTTCTAGTTCTAGATCTTTGAGGAATCGCCATACTGTTTTCCACAATGGTTGAACCAGTTTACAATCCCACCAACAGTGTAAAAGTGTTCCTATTTCTCCACATCCTCTCCAGCACCTGTTGTTTCCTGACTTTTTAATGATTGCCATTCTAACTGGTGTGAGATGGTATCTCATTGTGGTTTTGATTTGCATTTCTCATTTTTAAAAAATAAAAATTACCTGTCATTAAGATAGTCTTTTCATTAACAAAACTTATATTACCATTTAAATATTCTAATGGTGTTGTGAAGTTAGTTGTTTTAGACAGTACTCAAAGTGAAAATATGTTCAAGGAGTATAAACTTAATGATTAATGTAACATATATTGTATGTGGTACTATTCAGATCTCAGCAGATTTAACACGATATCCTTCTATTACCCCTTGCAGAATATGAGATAAATTCCTCTGTGGTTGGAGAATCACATTCATTTCTATTTCATCACCTTGAATAAATTATTATCTAAAATGTGCTATGTAGATACAACAATAAAGTACTTGAGTATGCAGAATACAGGCTCATAGAAATAATTATGGTGGGAGTTATAATTTATTATCTCAACTAAATAAGACAATTCTTCTAATAACTTTTCAGAAGCCAAAGCAGACTATTGGATTTTAATTTGAACCTATCAACTTTTAAGACATAAACATGTATATACAGATTTTTAAAAGTAATTTTAAAGAGTTGATTGAGACTTTTTTTAATGATAAAAGTTATTAGGACTCCATAAGTAATATTGCTTGATTGGTCCTTTGTGTATACCAATGTGGTTTGTTTGACCTCACTCTCTATAATCTCATTTGCATATGACTCTTTCTTGACATGAGTGTTTGAAAGAGTAGTTCAATCGAAGTGCTGAAATTATATCAAATTTAGACACATTTCCCTTTTTCAAATTTTGACATATTTTCCTTTTTCAAATTTCAACTAGACACTCTGACTATCATTTCTCCTGATACTCCATCGTTGTCAATGTTTGAAGTTGCATTAACTGAAATCAGAATGATACGTATGCATACCTAATAATTATTGCTTCATGGTTGATTAGTCTCCTTTGTACATCTACTTCTCACAAGATAGTTTGGGATACAGTAAAGGTGGAGAAAACTAGTTGTTAACTAAGAAAATTATAAGACTTTCACTTCAATGCTTAAGAGACTTATTAATTAAAATCAGTGGTTTTTGATATTATTCTTTAAAGTTTACTGTTCCCTGAAAAAAAATAAAGTTATAAAAAGTCTATCAATGCTTATAGCAAAGTCAGGCTATCTAAAACACAGTTATTTTTCCAGTGAATATCTCCTCTTCAAAATGTATCCTTAAGGTCACTCCTTCAAGATTTGATGTCTATGAAAAGCATTTTGTCTACTGATTCACCAAAAGAAATAAAATACATACCACTATTGTTGTTAAATTGTTAAATTAAAAGAGAAAGAAAGAGAGAAAACACAGGATCCATAGTATTAAACATGGGGAGTGAGATATAAAGAATTAAGAGATTTGGTGTTATCTACCAAATATATCATTTCTATTAAATGCAGCTTGCTAGGAATATTGTCTATTATAAAAGAAGTGATTTTGATGCTTTAATTGTGTCGTTGAGCAGCAGGTGGGAAACAGCAATGAACGAGAACAGTATGTAAAACACCTAGGTAAAAACAAAGTATAGCAGTTTCTCTAAGGAATTCTTAATGAATTCAAATTTTTGTTTAGAATTGAAGACAAAAATATAGTTAGTTTGGAAAAGGAGTAGACGGGGTCACTTAATGTTGCCTCAGTGGAATTAGCTCTAAATGACAAGAGCACTCCCGTAGGAGACTAGAAAACATATATGGCACTAAAACTGGCTTTATTTCTTACCATACCCTTACATATATAAGGAGAAAGATTGGGTTATATGACAATAGTTTATCAGGTTTCTAAAATATGTTTACATATTGATTCAACAGGGGTGCAATTATGATTGGCATCTTAAAACCTTGTACTAATAGGACAAAATGTTCTTCTGATTTCTAGGATAAAGGTGAGAGGAAATGAATGCTATTGAGGCAGATTGTAAAGGCAAGAGTCACACCTGTGTTGTGATGAGATTTACTATGCATCTTGGCAAAGAATGAAACAAGTGAAAGCAGCTGAGAGTTCAAGCATTCCTTTATTCACATTTCTCTTCCCTTTTCTCCCCTGGGAAGGGTTATCACAAAATGACATTTTTTTTGTAGTGTGGAGCAGCATTGGTTTTGAATTAAAAAAAAAAGTGACAAGACTTACAGACCTCTTTTCCCTATATTTTTGTTCATTTGTAAGAAATGCATAATAGTAATAATAACCCTCTAAAGTAATTGTGCGAACCTAATGTCTTAAGTAAGTTTTCATGGTGTTGGATCAGTCAGCGTTCACTCAGGGAAATAAAACCTCTCTTAAAATATTTAAGTTAGAAAGAACTTGTCATCTGGGTAGTAGAAGAGCTGTGAAACTAAACTGGAGATAATAAAGTATTAACACCAGCAGAAGACATTGCAGACTCTAAGTGTATTATAAAATATGAAGGTGGTAACACTGGCAACTAGAAAATAGGTAAGCCAAAGGCTTACCCATTTAGGGTAACCACTTAGGGCTTTTTTATTCAGAGCTGGAGCCAAGAGGGAATATAGGACCTGCCAGAGAAAAGAGGAAAAATACACTGGCTTCCCCCTTATTTCTACCCTTTAATCGCTCACTACTGCTTCCTATTGCTTTAACCCAGACGCTAAGTCTGCTGCCACAGGGACCTGGCAAATGTAACCTATTGGATCAGCCTTCTGTTAAAGTAGAGCCTCACATGGAGGAAGCAAAGAATGGATTCAAGAAAAAACACACAAAGGACTGGTTCATGGTTCACATAATATGTGCTTCGTAAATAGTGCATCTCTGATATCTTCCGTTAATTAATCTAATCTCATTCACTTTTAAAGTATTTATATAATTTTTATATTTGTGGCTTTTATTGATGTCATTGTTGGAGTAGGCTACAAATAAAAATACAGACAGAAAATAGCAGAATCAGGGATTAATTTTAAGCCATGTTTTGATTCAAATTCTCATTGGCAGCTGTTTCAAAACAATTGACAAACGCACATAAATTGTTTCTGGAATCACCATGGACCCCAGATTGTCATATCATTGTATGGGTTTTTCTACATAGGCAAATTTAAGTAGAAGCTAATTCTGACATCTTATTTTCCCAGTCTCATCTCTTGCCATTTCCCGGTAATTCTCTGTACCATTTTTATTTTTAATCTTCATCTTTGCCGTTACCTAAAGATTTCCCCTGACTCAGTGATTTTGTCTGCAGTGATCTCTTTATTGGAATGCCCTGACATCCCCTTTCACCTGCCACAAGCCAACTAGTGCTTCAGTTCTCAATTCAAATATCACATGCTTTGTACAATCTGCCCAGATGTCCCTCCATGCAAAATTAATTGTTCTTTCCATTTAGTTATGATTGTACTTGCTATGTGTCTCCTATTATGCCACTTATTTCATTGCACCACGGTTGGCTAGATACTTGTCTGTTTCTTCTCATATGAAATAAACCCTAAAGTAAGAAATTTCTTTTTATGTTACTTGTATCCTCACTTCTTTGTGTAGTAACTGGACCTTTATATGCACTCAATGAATATTTATTAAAACAAGTTAAAGTTTGGCTGATAAAAGAATATAAAAATCAAAGATAAACATAGTTTGGAAATTACCATTATGCTATATTATCTGGAAAACTGCATGAATTATTTAATTCACATTTTATGTAATGGCATAACCTTGATCTATACATTCTATTAAAATATTATTCCATGGGCAAATTCATTTAGCCCTCAATCTCCACTAAGCAAATTTACTATGCACCCCGATACCTCTATTTTGGTATTCATCTAAGTACTTTCCCTCCTGTGTACAAACGGATAACCCTCTATTTTACCCCAAGGCATATTCAAGCTTGAAAAGGGCTGTAGTAATCCAAAAAGAGAAGTGTACACTGTTCATTCCAGCAAACCATGACTATCAAAGAGAATGCCAAAGGGCGTTATTCATTAAAAAATGAATTAACAAGGCTTTCTGCAATGTTGCTGAAGATTTTTCTTTTACAAAAGACTAAAAGAATGCATGATGCAGTGAATTCAAAAGAAAAAAAGTACATTCTGGCAACCATTCAAATGCAAATTTGGCTATGCTGAGTGTTCAGGTGACAGCCTGGGTGTTTATATATTGTCTATCATTGTAACAGTGAAGCACTCAGACAATCTAATTAGGTTATTAAAATTATCTGTTTGAGAGAGACTAGATTTCCCTGAAAAGCTTCTATATAAAGTTGTTTTTTGAATAGCAGAGAAAGATGTACTAGGACCTTTTACGTATAAGGAAGATTCATGAAAGAATAAAAACAAATTAAAACAAATTGAAATAGACCAAGCAACAAACAAAAACAAAATACAAAGAATCTATTAAGTTAAGAATTATTCATGATTTCTGTATAATTAAATATGAATTGAGGTTGTTTCATTTTAACTTATGTATAATGTTTCAAATTTATGATTGTCCCTCACAACACACAGTAGTTTGAACCATTCTTGCATCGTTGATGCGTTTGTTCTCTTATGTGTGTCTTTTCTGTGTTTGCATTACACTGACTGTAATCCTCTCTGCTACAAACATCTCTAGAAATTTTAGTAATGTCAGCAGAAAATACAGTTACAGTCTTGAGAGGGGGATTCACTATCTGCTGCCTGAATATAAGAAAATACAAATTATGATGGATCCTTAACAAACTAATACCTTATATAGATTCTACCTAGAGAAATATCTAATGACTTCACCCTAACATGCTGTTAAAGGAACTTCACATACAGTTTCATTTCTGGCTAGGCAGACCACTAATACAACCACTCTTAAGGAATGTCTTCTGTCTCTTCCTTATTAATATTGTTCAAACTGTATGAATGACAACAATAATCCACAAATACTTTCTATTTAATTATGATGGTTAATTATGACGGTTGAAATGGGTTCCTTTGTGTCCAGCACAGTCAATGTGAAAATAAACATTTGTCCACCTAATCAGGCTGAAGGAGTCAGCAATAAGTGGAATAATATGTTTACAATGGCTTTAATAGAATTTGGTAAGCCACTCAGTGAATGTTTACTAAAACAACAAAATGATAATTAATATTTTCTGTGTTTCTTTTTTCTCACTCTTTTTGGGAAGGAAGACATAAGAGAACACATTTGGGTAAGAAAATTCTATTCCCAAAGTTTTACTTTTCTGGATAAATAGCTTGATGCAGTTTCATATAGAATGATAGGAACATTTGAAATGTATTGGTATGCCCAAATGTCCATCAGTGATAGACTGGATTAAGAAAATGTGGCACATGTACACCACGAAATACTATGCAGCCATAAAAAAGGATGAGTTCATGTCCTTTGTAGGGACATGGATAAAGCTACAAAACATCATTCTCAGCAAACTATCACAGGGACAAAAACCAAACACCGCATATTCTCACTCATAGGTGGGAATTGAACAATGAGAGCACTTGGACACAGGAAGGGAAACATCATACCAGGGTCTGTTGTGGGGTTGGAGGAAGGGGGAGGGACAGCATTAGGAGATATACCTAATGTAAAGGACGAGTTAATGGGTGCAGCACACCAACATGGCACATGTATACATATGTAACAAACCTGCACATTGTGCACATGTGCCCTAGAACTGAAAGTATAATTTTAAAAAATAAATAAATAAATAAATTAATTAATTAATTAAAAGCAAATGAAGATGACTCCATGGACAAGTACCCCAACTGATTAGGGTTTTAAAAATATTTTTCTCTCTTTAGTAATAAAGTAACTTAAGCTTAAAAAAAAGAGAAAAAGAAATTTATTGGTATGAAAATAAGTGAAATAAATCTTTGTCAGTTTAATGTACTTTTTAGAATAAACTGAACTCAAAGATTATTATATTTATACAAAAATCATAATTGTATTAATTCTTAGAGTGTAAGGCTGACGTTTACCTTTGCACAATTCACACAGAAAATATATACATAAATAAAGCTTAAGCAACACTGATAAATATAAATAGTTTACCCCTTATTAAGAAGAAATAGGCCAGGAACAGTGGCTCATGCCTGTAATCCCAACACTTTGGGAGGTTGAGATAGGTGGATGGTTTGAGCCCAAGAATTCAAAATGAGCTGGGGCAACATGGCCAAAACCCATCTCTCTCTATAGGCCAGGCATGGTGGCATGTGCCTGTAGTCCCAGCTACTCAGGAGACTGAGGTGGGAGGATTGCTTGAGCCCTGGATTGGAAGCTTTGATGAGCTGTGATTGTGCCACTGCACTCCCTCCTGGGTGAGAGATCTTGTTTTCTGGGGGTGGAGGGGGAAGAAGAAGAATGTTCTTTACCAGTAGCCTATCTCCAGACTGATCATCAAAGCAACACTGTACAATGCTGCCCAATTTGTGTTTACAAACTTATTACAGTTCGAACCTTATATGTATCTCCTCTACTTCAGTCAATCTGGAGTATTCGGAATTTCCAGGACACAACATACATTCCGTCACCTTTGCCATTTTAACATTGCCATTTTATCTATCCATAATGCCCTCTTTGCTATACAGTAGACACCACTGGATAGTTTTATTTGAAGACATCTCAAAATGGTATGTTTTTAGTATAAAAATAAATAAAGCTTCTGCATTTCTCGAAAATGTAAAACTACCATAACCAGTGGAGCAAGAAGGCCAAAATATAAGGAGTTTCCATGGCTCAGAAATCCTAAGAAGACATGAACTTCCTACTTTAATGTTAGGCTTTAGCCCGGATATTTGTATTGTTGACTAATATATCCCATTATAATCTGAAATTGTTACCCTCTGACAATTCATATGTTGCAAACCTAACCCTTGGTGTAATGGTATGGGATTTGGGGTTTTTCACAGATAATTAGGCCATGAGGATGAAGCCCTCATTAATAGGATTTGTGCCCTTGTAGAAGGGAACTGGCAGAGCTCTCTTGCTCTCTTACTACCATATAAGGAAACAATGAGAAGTTGGCAGTCTGCAACCTGGAAGAGGACCCTCACCAGAACCCCATCATGCTGTAATCCTGGTGTCAAGTTTCTAGCCTCTAGAACTGTAAGCAATAAATATCTGTTGTTTGTAAGCCACCTAGCCTATAGTAATTTGTTACAAAACCTCAGACTAAATAAGACATATCCCAAGTACTTAAAATAGTGCCTGAAAATGATAGGCTCTCAAGTATTTGTGGAACAAGTAAAAGAAGGAAGAAATCTTATTAATGAAATCCTATTCCATGATCCCGTGTGTGTGTGTATTTATGTTTTGTTTTATATCACAGGAGGGTTTGTTATTTGTCATGGGATTTTGCCAAAGATCTAGTTCTTTCTTTGCCAAATTATGCCCTTATATATCCTACCTATATAAGAAAAAGTAGAAGCAATCTGTATGTTTCTCAGAATAGAAAATAGTTAAATATAATTTAATCATAAATTGAAATATTATATACACAGATTTATTTTTCATAAGCTAGAGTACAGGAACCAAAATGAATAAATCTCAAAATCATAATGTTGCACAAATAAAATGAAATTATAAGTCTGAATATGCCATAAAATAGCACATTTTTTAAATCCACATAAAACAATAAAATATAGAATAGTTATGTATATGAAGACACCAAACTGAAGGATAAATTCAAATTGATGATGAAAAGTTCTGGAAAAGACAGAAGCTGGATTTCAACTTTATGTGTTGAATTTTACATCAAGTGCTACAGACATAGAGAGTGAGAGAAAAGAGGGATCTGAAATAACTATAGAAGATTGTTAATGTCTATTTAATCTTTGTAGTGGATTTGTAGATATATTATTTCTACTACTCTGGTAGTTCAATACTGATGACAGGGTGAGTGATCTTATTCCTCAAAAAAAGTCAACAGATGTTTAGTTTTATGTCACTTTCACTATGAAAGAATAATAGCGGTATAAATTTCCCAGGTGATGAGATATTTAGCTATTCAAGAATAGTTCGATGAAACTCTAATCTTGTATAAAGTTCATTTCTTCACTCCTCAAATACCCAGAGAAAGATAATATCCCATGGAATTGAATACTTCAATTCTCTGACTTTCTCACTCTCTATTTAGCTGCTCAAGTTTTCCTGGTAGAATAAATAACAAAATCATGAAGGATTAAGCATTGATAAAATTTGCATTTTCTTTCCAAATCGTAATAAATTTTATTTTATTTCTCTATGAAGTTAATTTAATATCTAAATTTTGAACTTATTTGGTTTTAAATACAGTTGACAGATTGTCCTTATCAACCATAAATTTAACCCAGACATGATATTTAACCATGTGTTTCTTAATTATGTAATGAGGATAATAATAGTATCTAGTTCAAAGTTTTTTTATGAGTATTTGTAAAGCACTTGAAAATTACTTGGCACCTAATCAAGTCTAAGTGAGTATTTGATAAAATGTTTCGGGATGCAGTCATGATAAGAACACAGAGAGCCACATTGGTAATTTTTAAAAAGTGGGAAAGAAAAATAGGCCAGGTGCGGTGGTTTATGCCTGTAGTCCCAACACTTTGGGACCCCAAGTTCGGAGGATCACTTGAGTCCAGGGCTCTGAGACGAGCCTGGGCAACAGAGTGAGACTCATCTCTGCAGAAAAATAAAAATATAAAACAGCCCCAGGCAATGTGACTCACACATTTGGACCCAGCTCCTTGGGAAGCTGAGAAGAGAGGATCACTTGAGCCAAGGACACGAGGCTGCAGTGAGTCATGACTGTAACCATTGCACTCTAGCCTAGGCAACAGAGTGAGACTCTGCCTCCAAAAAATATTTTAATACAGTAAAAATTAAAACATTAAAAAGTTGTGCAAGAAAAATATTATATATTGTATGTCTTGGTTGAGAATAGTGTTTACATACTTATAAAATACACACACTAAACATCAATCTGACCCAAATTCCAGCTGTACTGTGAGAAAGGGGAAGGAGATACCAGTGTTCAGTGTTTGTGTAAATGGTGGAAGTATTAAAGAACTAAGTCAATAGCTGATGCCTAAAACTGAAAAATATAAAAAATGAACTAAAGTGAATGTGTTTGATCATTTGAAAGGTGAGAGGGAGTGATGAGTGTGTTATAAACTGTCCCACAAATGAAGGTAGCCATTTTAACTTTTTAAGTGGCATATCAGAAAACTAAAACATAGCAACATTTTCAAGGATACAATCAATGATGACTTATCAAAGGTTGGCAATTATTTAGTAATAATAGGAAGCAAAAATACAATTCTCTGCCTTAGATGACCTTTACAAGCAGGTTAGCCAGTAGACTTAGGATACTATCATCCAAAGTTTTATTATTTAGATAGAAAGTTTCTCCATCTAGGCTTCCTTTGAAATACAAACATACCCAAGGTTAAGATTATGAATTATTTGTTCTTATTATGAAAAAGTTTATCTGATTCTTTTATTTCATAAAATATAGGAACTGATCATCTGTAAGACATAGATGACAGATAAAATAGAAAAAGAAATGTGCTATATGTAGAGCTTAAATTTGCTATCACTAAAAAAGTATTACTGTATCATATTTATAAATTATATCTTTCAAAAACCCATGCAGATAAACAAGAGTGAGAAACAATATCCCAAAGTCTATGATCTATTGATCAGTTTCCCTGGGAAAGGTCCAGGACAAACATTGTGAGAGAAATGGGTTAGTAGGAGTCAATGCCAGACCCTGCTTCTTACCACTCACTGGCCAAATTAAGCCATTGGCGGTAATAAGATAAATAGCTCATTTTTGTTCCTCTTTTTAAAAAGTCAACCTCTAAATTATATTGTCTATATTAAACAGTTTCACACAAACTGATTTATGCTGAAGAAGAGGACTGTTTACAAAATTGATGTGTTAATTTGTTTTCTTATGATGTATAGAAGAATAATTTTAGCAATGAAATAAATGTGTGGCTTTGAGCACATAGAAATTCTTGTAGACTTGGTTTCTTAATACATAAAATTAAAAGATTGGAATAAAATGTCAAGGTCTATGTGAGTTTTGCAGTTCCTTAATTCTGTGAGTCCTTTCCTTGTTCAGCTTTTAAGGAGGGCCCATACTGGTATTAGAAATGCTATAAAGGGTAAGGCCTTTCTTTCAAGAACTAGAGGTCACTACCACTGACATCGATGGAAACTGCCTGTGTCCTTTAAGCCTGCATTGCTCAAATATCATAACTCCTGAATTATTCCAAGAACAGAAGGAACAGTTTGAAGCGAACAAGAGGGTAAATGCTAGTGCCATAATTCTCAGATGCCTGTCACAAAAAATTGGAGACTGAGCTCATTGCAATCAAGGATGATTTCTATAAAGGAATAATAAAGAGAAAAGCTGTCAGGGAGAGTAGTTTTGAATAAAGGAGAAATCCAGAAGGAAAGAATTATTATTTTGAAATCTGACATCTTTTTTCTTTCTGAAATTCCAGTTTGTATGACTGACTCTCTAGTTTACTTTGTTACATGTAGGCAGAATAATGAAAGCTATAATGTCAAGGACTAAAGAGAAATACACATAAGACTGTCACATCATCATCATCATCAATTATACTGTTGAAAGCCTACAGAGTGTATGACACTATGTTATGAATAATGAGTTATTTTCTCCCTAGCTTAGCTTGCAATGTATTTCCCTGACTGTCTCAGAGGAAAGAAAACTCAATCTATCTCCACTGTTGGTGCTGTATCCCTTCAGATGATAGGGAATATAGCCTGAAAGCGACCTACCATCTTGAGAAAGGTAAATACAGAAGTAATTTTTTTCCTCCTCCTGGGTATCCCTTTGTTTTGTGATATGTGATTTTCTTCCCTACTATGTATTCTGAGTACAAAACTGTGATCTAATGAAAATTTGCATATAAAACTTTCACTCTCTTATATGTGTATAGTCCTAAACTGACCTGGCAATGTTAAAAACCTAATTAAAGTGATAGTTAGATAGATCAATTTGCAAAATTGGTGAGAGACATGATTTATTATATTCAGGATTTAATGCCAGGCAGGATAAAAACAATAGCTAGACATACACTAATAAAACTGTTGGGAAAAAAAAAAGTAAAGAAAATCCATTAAAATAGTCAGAAATAAAAGATTGATTGTTTATTGAGGATATAGGAAAAAAATATTTCTTCCAGTATATCCTCACAACACAATCAGTACAGAAACCTTCTGTGACCTTTGGCTACCAAAAAGTATGCGAGAATTTCTCCAACGCATCAACAACCAAATAAGATCTGCCACAGACACTAGCTGGGTGTCCTCTAATTCAATTCAATTTTAACACTATCTGCCTGGAGATAGCATCAGATAATGTCAGACTGACCCACGGTTTGAGGATCAGCCTCATAAGATTGCCCTCTGACTTCAGATGCCAGTTGCAAGTACAGGTTGTTTAACCTGTGCTTTTAACCCATCTGCTATAAGTTGGGGTTCCCTATCTCTCTCCCAGCTTTGAATAATTTCCTAAACTGGCTCATAGAACTCATTGAAACACTTACTTATGAGTATCAGTTATATTATAAAGGTTATTAGATGTGATACAGGTAAAGAGATGCATAGGGTGAGGTTATATGGGATGGGAAATGGAGATTCCATGCCCTCTCTAGGCATGCCACTGTCCAGGAATCTCCACATGTTCAGATTTCTGGAAGCTCATTTTGAACCCTGTATTTTGAGGATTTTATGGAAGTTTCATTATGTAGGCATGATTGATTAAATCATCAGTCATTAGTAATTAGCTTAACATTCAGCCCACCTCCCCTCTCTGGTTAGGCCAAAAGTCTTAACCCTGTAATGATAACTTGTCCTTTCTTTGAGCAGCCTCCAACCTGAGGCTACCTAAGAGCTGCCATTCACCAGTCATTTCATTGGCATACCAAAGACACTCTTATTACTCTTGAAGAGTCTAAGGAATTTAGGAGCTACGTGTCAGTCAGGAAACAGGGATGAAGACCAAATATATATTTCACAGTATCATGCCTGTAAAACAAAAGTATTTAGACTGATCTCAAACTTCTTGATACAACAATGGAAGCCAGCAATCAGTGAAATCTTTAAAAGTGTTCAAGGAAAATAACTTTAAATCTTCAATTGAATACTACTGAAACTTTATTTTTAAAATAATGAGTAATATTAAATAAAGTAAGTTTAAAAGAAACATAATCCATATTTACTATCAACCAATTCATGAAATAGAACACAGTCCTATAAACGATTGTATATTTAGAAAACCCCATTGTCTCAGTCCAAAATCTCCTTAAGCTGATAAGCAACTTCAGCAAAGTCTCAGTAAACAAAATCAATGTACCAAAATCACAAGCATTCCTATACACCAATAATAGACAGAAAGACAAATCATGAGTGAACTCCCATTCACAATTGCTACAAACAGAATTAAATACATAGGAATGCAACTTACAAGGGATGTGAAGGACCTCTTCAAGGAGAACAACAAACCACTGCTCAACAAAATAAGAGAGGACACAAACAAATGGAAAAACATTCCATCCTCATGGATAGGAAGAATCAATATCGTAAAAATGGCCATACTGCCCAAAGTAATTTATAGATTCAATGCTGCCCCCATCAAGCTATCATTGACTTTCTTCACATAATTAGAAAAAAAAAAAAAAACTACTTTAAATTTCAAATGGAACCAAAACAAAGCACATATAACCAAGACAATCCTAAGCAAAAAGAACAAAGTTGGAGGCATCACACTACCTGACTTCAAACTACAAGGCTACAGTAACCAAAACAGCATGGTACTGGTATGAAAACAGATTTATAGACCAATGGAACAGAACAGAGGCCTCAGAAATAACACCACACATCTACAACCATCTGATCTTTGACAAACCTGACAAAAATAAGCAATGGGGAAAGGATTCCCTATTTAATAAATGGTGTTGGGAAAACTGGCTAGTCACATGCAGAATACTGAAACTGGACTCCTTCCTTACATCTTACACAAAAATTCATTCAAGATGGATTAAACATTTAAACATAAGACCTAAAACTGTAAAAACCCTAGAAGAAAACCTAGGCATTACCATTTAGGACATAGGCACGGGCAAAGACTTCATGACTAAAACACCAAAGCAATGGCAACAAAAACCAAAACTGACAGATGGGATCTAATTAAAGAGCTTCTGTAGAGCAAAATGAACTATCAAAAGAGTGAACAGGCAACTTACAGAATGGAAGAAAATTTTTGCAATCTATACATCTGACAAAGGGGAAATATCCAGAATCTACAAAACTTAAACGAATTTACAATTGAAAAAAAAAACAAGCAAACCCATTAAAAAGTGGTGAAGGGTATGAACAGACACTCCACAAAGAAGACATTTATGTGGCCAACAAACTTATGAATAAAAGCTCATCATTAATGGTCATTAGAGAAATGCAAATCAAAACCACAAAGAGATACCATCTCACGCCACTTAGAATGGTGATCATTAAAAAGTCAGAAAACAACACATACTGCAGAGGATGCAGAGAAATAAGAACTCTTTTACACTGTTCATGGGAGTGTAAATTAGTTCAACCATTGGGGAAGACAGTGTGGCAATTCCTCAAGGATCTAGAACTGGAAATGCCATTTGACACAGCAATCCCATTACTGGGTATATATCCAAAGGATTATAAATCATTCTGCTATAAGGACACATGCACACTCATGTTTACTGCAGCACTGATCACAATAGCAAAATCATGGAAGCATCCCAAATGCCCATCAATGATAGACTGGATAAATAAATTGTGGCATATATACACCATGAAATACTATGCAACCATAAAAACGGATGAGTTCATGTCCTTTGCAGGGACATGGATGAAGCTGGAAACCATCATTCTCGGCAAACTAACACAGGAACAGGAAACCAAACACTGTGTGTTCTCACTCGTAAATGGGAGTTAAACAATGAGAACACATGGACACAGGGAGGGGAGCATCACACACTTTGGCTTGTTGTGGGATGGAGGGCTAAGGGAGGGAGGGATAGCATGAGGAAAAATATCTAATGTAGATGATGGGTTGATGGGTGCAGCAAACCACCATGGCACATGTCTACCTATGTAACAAACCTGCACATTCTGCACGTGTATCCCAGAACTTAAAGTACAATTAAAAGAAAATCAAAAAAAACACGTGCATTAATGAAACTGAAGAAGGTTTGATATGTGAGAAAACGGAGGACATTAGCATAGTGATAAATATTTATTTTTAGGGAATCTAAATAAACATAAATTACCTACAGCAATGATAAAGAAAATATTAAATTTGTTGACTTCAAAAGAGTTAGATGCAATTGTACAAAATAATATCACATAAGCTGGGAAGAGGGTAAAACATTCAGAGGTAAAACACTGTAACATCTTTGCATTGTTCATGATAAATAAGATGTTGATTGAGGGAGCCACCTTTTGCTTAGGATGTAGACTGCCAAGAATAGCATCATATCAAATCTAACAACAAGAAAAAGCTCTCTGAAGCCATTTGAGAGCAGAGATTACAGGTCAACCAAGTAACCTGAAATCTAAGACCCTCCAAGGAGAGACAGCCTGAACTCTGGCTGATCTGTAGGAGTGCAAATAGTAGGAAAGCATGCTAGAAACCACATAACAGGGTAAGGAAGGAGAATCCATCTATGTTTTTTTCTTTTCTTTTCTTTCTCTTTACAAATTTCCAGAGGCTAAGTGTGGGCTAGAATGAGAATAGAGAAACTATGGAGCCAATGACATAAGGGGAGCTTATATCCACTTTGCAGGTTCTTCTCCATTGACATACACCAAGGTCATGAGAGAGACTGGGTACAGAGTAAGAGAAAAGAAGCCTTGCTTTGTTGATGTACTCATAAAGGATAAGTGCAGCCACGGATTCATAAAAGGAATGGATACCTGCCCAAAGCCATCACCCCAACAGAAGAAAAGTCTTCAGGTGTTGGGAAGGGGCAGCAAAGCATATTTTCCCAAGGTATATATGAAGATAAAAGACAACAGGATGACATCTTTAAAGTGGTGAAAAATAACTCAAAACTGTCAAGTCAGCAAAAATGTCTTTCAGAAATAAAATAAAGATATTTTGAAACAAAGAGTGAAGTATTCCAGCCTTGAGTGGGAATACAAGTCTTTTCCTTTCTTCCTGCCTAAAGAGCAATAATTCTTACTTGGATCAATGCCTGATCATTATTCTCTGGGATTAGGCCTGGGAGTTCCGCTTAAAGAGGGGAGTATTTTTCTGGCTTGGCTTAGGTGTTATTTTCAAATGGGATGGTGCTTTGAAATGGTTTGTATTGCTAATCTCTTTCAGATTCATTGTCTAGTGAGGCTGTGTAATAAGATAGCCCAATGCATCCTTTTTACCTCTTTCAACACTAGACAGCCAAATGGAAACATGACTCACAGAAAAGGTAAACCATATAAAATATTATTTAAGTTTTGCTTTAGATTAATCTTGTTTTCAGAGACAAGAATATTTTTCATGGCTTAATTGCACCTCAGACATGTTTGCCAAAAAATGGAAGTACATAGAGATTTGAGGCTAACACCTTAAAAAATAGCAATCAACAGTTTTAACTGGAGCATCTTCAGTGTAAGAAATATACCCAAGATATCTAGAAGGCTGGATGACAGTATCTAGGGATATTACTTAAATCTTATTATATCAAGTACATAGCTAATAATTTGTATTTACTTAATTATAAAGTATTGTAGGATATATTTAGTATTATAAGTGAGTTAGAAATAAAATGATTTAATAAATTAAAGGAAGAAGAGAGCACAATAAGTAACAAAAGTTAAAAAATGTCTACTTAAGTATTGTGTTTATCAATACTGTATTAACTGCATTACAAATTCACTCAATGTCTTTGTCTGAAGAGACCATGTTCATATAAAGGATAACTGTATTAAAAATAGTATTTCTTTGCCATGTACACGTACACAGACACACACACACATACACACACACACTCTCACTTACAACCATGTAAGCAGCTGTACTGTACTTAACTCTTCTATGTGCAAAGAGAAAAATATGAGGAATAAGAATGATAGATGCAAAGTCAATGTTAGCGCTAATGATATAATTTGTGTCAAGTGCCCTTAGAGCTTGATATGTATTAGGACTGAACTTTTATAGTGAGAACATATGTTTATGACTCCCAATTAATTAGCACATTGTTATCCTTGCATCTCTGAAGCTTTGGAAAAGAATGGATCTAGCAGAATGGTAGAGAAAAATCATCTCCCAATCCTCTAATGCAAAAAATAATATTTTTTTCTTATAAGACAGAATTATATTACCATTAATATACCCTCTAAAATAGAGCTTCTTCTAAATAGTGTTAATTTCTTATCAGTAATTTCATACCCTATAATCAAAACAGAGTACTAACAAGAATAAAATATTTTTCACTCATGAAATATTTTTGAATTAGGCATTGGCAAAAGGAAATAGTACAAACTAATAACATGATAAACGATATATTATCTCTAAAGACAATGCAATTTTTCTCTATTTTCAAGTAATCAGCATAGCTTTGCTGTTCTTTTTATTCATTTGTGGTCTTTCTACTCATCAATTAATTCGATATTACTTTCACTTTCTTATTAAGAATATGTATTGCTAGTAAAATGGATTAAAACAATATATTAAAATGTATTATTGCTTTTAAAAGTAAATGTGGGTGTGTGTAGTGGCTCATGGTTATAATCACAGCAATTTGGGAGGCCAAGGCAAGAGGATTGTTTGAGGCCAAAAGTTTAAGTTTACAGTGAGCAATGATTGCATCACTGCACAATAGCCTGGGAGACAAAGCAAGATCCTGTCTCAGAGAAAAAAAAAAAAAAAAGTAAATGTGTTCATTTATTTAAATAGCTACATTCTTTCTTATAGATATGGTTACAGAATATTGTACTGATTTAATCATTTTTTTAAAAAGATAGTCACTGAAAATGTCGATCAGCTACCCTCCTGAAGTGATTATTCAATTTCACTGAAATGGCTATTTTATTACACAGTTATTCATAGAATGACATTTTTAACTGTGAATAAAATAAAGCCAAGAAAACTTACCAAATGTTAAAAATGAGGGTTTTTTTCCTATATGAATGGAATATTTTATTTACTATTACATCTGATAAGAGGTTAATTTATTACTGAGCTGGTTTATGCATAATAGAGTAACACTTAATTAAGGGCTCCTATTTCTTGAAAGATAAATCTCAAAGTATAACATTATTCCTGGAAATTTGATTTGAAGACATAAGTAACATAGAATTTTAAACAAAGGTTGAAGAGATAACATATTGAATTTAAACTAAGATTAAGAAACTTATTGAACATAGGCAGTTACACTGACCGAATTAAATAATTAAATCAGTTTTGTAGGCAAGGAAATATGCACTTGTGTAGACTGATGAGTCTTTAGGAAAATGACCTAAGATGTCAAGAGAAACGTTAGTGAGTGAAAGTCTTCCAGGAAAATGTTCTTGTGATTACTCTCACACTGAAGTACTGGCTCATCTTTATCATCTGAATCAGCTTGTGACTACTGTTGATAGGAAAAATTATGCATAAGAATTCGGAGAATTTTTTTAATGGTTACAACCATGGGAAAGGGAAAATCTATGATAGATTAGGTTAGTGAACACTCCCAGGGAATTTGTAGCATACCAGAATTGTTACAGTTCTTCTCCAAGTGTTTAATGTAAAAATGTATATTTGATTTCTAAAAGTAGTTTAGGTCAAAGATGTATTTTCTTAGTCAACAAGTATTTACTGAACATACACAATGAACCAGGTATTAAACTAAATTAGAGAAGTGTTCTGTGTCAAGGAGCTTAATTACCAAGCAAAAAAATGATACGTAAATACACAATTATAATACAATGTGATAAGGACCATTATTTTATAGTAAAATTGTCTGTTTAATCCCTGGCATGACCTTCAATGTCTGCTACTTAAAAATTACAGATGCAATCTTAACTGTGTCATAATGAAACAAAGACCACCAGATCTTTTTTCTTTCTGCTTTTTGAAAAAAAAAAAAAAAAAAAAAAACTTAAGTAATTGTATCAAGAAAATAAGAAAAAATCAGTAATAATTTGTTTCATGAATGTACTCATAGTTCATAAGAATTCAGTGAAATATTAAAATATAAATGAAACAAGCTTAAGAAGATTAGAAGCGTCTCAGAGAAAAACAAATATAATGAAATAGGATAGATGAAAAATATCTAATAAATAGAGATAAATAAAGAGAAAAGGTGAAGCTACAAAGAGCAAGTTTTGCATGTCCAATGTCATGTCATAGAGTCACCAGGTCACCAGTTATTCTGTTTTTTTGTTTTTTTGTGTGTGTGCAAGTCCCAAGCATTTCCCACTGTGGATCCCTATTTTTCAATGTGTTTTTGATGGCAATGCGAGAGAAGAGGCTATGATGCTGTATATAAACGTCCATATCATATAAATGATTTGCATTTGTCTTGTAGAAAGTAGGAGCTGTTCACTATTTTTATGCAAGAGAAATGACATAACGGTTTTAAAGTTGTTGCTCTAAGCATTTAGGATAGAAGAGAATGGAGTAAAACTAAATGTTAGGAAATATGATAATGACAACCGGAGCAAGGACTTTCAATTCTTATAGAAGGCAGGCAATGAATTTATAGAGGAGCTTTGAAAAGGTGTTATTTCAAAATATTTGAACATCTATTGGAATTAGGAAGATCGAGCAATAGAACATATTTTTTTCACATCTCCTTGGTTATGCATATATCGTTTAATCCACTTGGAAAACTCTTAACATCTAGGTTGTATCTCCTCTCTGAAGATGCTGATGAGCACTTGGCTTTCAATAACAAATAAATGGGCATTTCGTTGAAAACTTTTTTTCTCTAAAGCACTTTTGCTGCTTTTCTGATTACTTTAAGTGCAGGTGTTTTGATATTTTTCAACTCTTTATTACCATAATTTTGCATGCTGTATAGGAAATAGAATATGCTCAATTTTTTTTATGAGTTAAACTTATTTAACTAAGTGAAAAATGTCAAGAATGAATGACTCCAAAAAATTGAATGAGTGATGATGCTATTACTTAACATTAGTGAAATAAATACATTGTAAGAGACAGAATTATTTAGCTCTGCATGTAATTAATTTGTTGTAATTAGAGTCAGGTATGACAAAGAAAGAGGCAGTTGAAACTCATGGAGATAGAGGGTAGAATGATGGTTAATGGAGGCTAGGAAGAATAATGAAGGGAAATGGAGTGGTAGTTAATAGATATAAAACTATAGTTAGAGAGAAAGAATGAGAGTTAGTGTTTGGTAGCATGAAAGGGCAACTGTAGTTAACAATAATTTATTGTATATTTCAAAATAACTAAAAGTATAGGATTTGAATGTTCAAAACACAAAGAAATGATAGATACTTAAGGTGATAGATGCTGCAATTACCCTCATTTGATTATTACACACTGTATGTATCAGAATATCGCAGGTACCCCATAAATATGTACAAGGAACAATTGTTTTAAATGAATTTGTTACAACATTAAATATTTCAAAGGAAGAGCTATGAATATAACTCAGGATATCTGAAGAGTTTTGGGAGAGAAGGCATAGATTTAGAAAGCACCAATTTCAAGATAATTCTTAATGCATGAGGATTCAATGTGGTAACAAAAGAACACATAAACATAGCAGAAGAGCTTTGGTCAGAACCTGTGCAAAACCAATACAATGAAATAGTTACAAGAGAAGACTAGATACTTAAAATGATAGATAGCAGTGACCAAAGACAAAGGAAGAAAATCAAAAATAATGCTGTTATGAAAGATAAAATATTTTAAAGAGATTGAAAAAACTGAGTCTTAGGGGCCAAAAATAAAAATATTTACTTATCAAAAATCTGAGGGAGACACAAAAAATAGGGAATAAAGCAAGCAAAAAATAAAGCACAACAAAATTACCTAAATTTTTTAAATGGTGATAGTTAATTAGGAGACAATAATTATTCCAACTAGGTGGGTCATAGAAGCCATTTTCAAAGATGTGTTATCAGGATTATTGTCATCAAAGTTGTGTAGGTAAAGCTGGAGGTCTGAAGGAGTGAGAACCCCATAAGTAAACATTAGGAGTAAGAAAATCAGAATTAATTTAGGTACCCATAGGTTGTTCAGTGTAAATGGATCATAGAATCTAGGAAAGGGGGCTGGGTAGAGTTGAGACTAAACAAATTAAGGAGAAGTCATACGATGGTCATCCCTCTATTCTGTACTAAGGAAGTTTGGTTTTGTCCTAACAGTTATAAGGAAACATAGACAGATTTTATGCAGAAAAATTTACATGGTCAGATTTTCATTTTATATACTCCCCTATGTTGTAAATATGAGAATTGAAAATATTGCAGGCAGGGAACATCTTTAGGAGGCTGGCCTTTCTTTTAAAGTCTCAAATTAAGAAATTCTGCACTAAAATTGTCAGCATGTGGAAACAATGCAAGTCTGTGAAATTGCAGGAGAGGGCAAATGGAAGATTTTAGGGAGTTGTATAGAGTCTCTAGCAAGTCTCAATATGTAAGAGCTCTAGGATTTTAAGCAAAACTGTGAATTTTATGGAAATAACTATTCTATTTTTAAGAAAAAGCTTTTGGCTTGTCATTGGGCCCGGGAAGGAATCTAAAATTCTGCAAACTGAACTGCTCTTTATGAACTGGGTGTTATCTGATATAGAAAGTCATAAATATGTGATGTGCCACAGCATTCCATCATTAAATGGAAGCAATATGTACAGATTGTCCTCACTTTGTATGGCTTCAATATGCACAAATTTCAGTCACCATGGTTTAGTTAAACACCAATCGCCTAACAACACAGTTCAAATTCCAAGCACCATGGCATATTAACTTTGAGTAATTGTATGACATATAATCCTCACTGCTAGTTCTTCAATCCACAAATAACTATGTAAATAACAGATGAGCATTATGATGAGTGACCAGTCATGTCATTTTTTTCAAAGTCTTTTGATGATTGGTCAATGGAACTGTTATTTAGTTCATATTCAGACAGGAAAGAAAGTAGTTACATTGCCTCTTTACCTCTCAGTGATAAACCTATTTGGATATTAACAACAATTGATAATTAAGAGGGAATTTACCAGCTTAGATGAAAGTGTAACAAAGGAATAAAAAGTGATATCCCTGGAAAACTGAATAAGACATCAGTAGAGTTAAAGAAGAAATATCTGAATATTGACACTACTGCCATTGGAAAGACCCTGAATATATGGACAGAGGAATACAACAAAGGTGAATTAATTTATGCAAAAAGAAACATGATGAAAAGTATGATGATATCCCTGGGGAAGTTTCACATTAAAAGAACTTTCAGAGATATCCTATGACATTGAAAGTGTATAATGTAAAATTCTGTAAGCTGAGACAAACTCAGAAAGGAGTATGACAATTTACCAAGGCATAGATAAGATGACCACTTCATCTCTAAATTATGCAATGAGAGGAAGGCAAGCACTGTTTAACCTGCTCTTTATGAGATTTTACAAAGAAATAAAACACTTTAATTCTCAATGTAGTGAATGTTTTAAATTATGATTTATTAAACACATTATTTTTATGATTTTTTTCAGTTCCCTGTGTGTTTACAAGCAAAACTGAGAGCTTTTAAATGTTCTAACAAAAAAATATATATATATATGGCTTCAGAATAATCATAACTTTTCAAGCTGGTGAGATCAGCCTTTAGTCACTTTCATAGTCCTGTATAGTAAAAATCACTAATGACTCAAAGCTTCAGGAATAAAAATTTCTGTGACTCCAACAGAAATTTTGGAGTAATTAACCCCAAACAGCTCAAATACTGACCGAGGAAAGCAGTCACATGGAATATCCAGTGGAAGAATGAAGCAGCAAACAACTATGGTCCATTCAGAAATGAGCTGAAGCAACAGACACATAAATATAAACCATTAAATCCTTTCACCCTCCACGCCCTAACTTTATTTCCATAGAATCAATGTTGATGTTATCTTTACAAATTTACATTACAAAATATTCAGGTTGGGATTGTAAGTGAACTCAAAGGGGAATTAACATGGTCAGAGTTAATATAGAGGCTAATGACACTATGCCTATCTGCTTTGGAAAAGGGAGATAGTGTCTTATGCAAACTATAGTTGCATCATTTTAAATGGAAACATGATATCTTATTATTGCATACAATCTAGAGTATAAAGAGAAACAAGTGGTGTGATTGGAAGAAGAGACATGAATAAGTGATGAGTAATAGTGAGTGATTGTGTGGGTCATATGCCTGTTTGCTCCCAACTCTTTGATCTTGGGCATTCTATAAAATGATCTGCCTAGGGTAGAATTGGAGAGTAGTATTTTACCCTGAATGACTTTATATTCTCCCCGCCCCTGCTAAACTTTTCCAAGCAACCTGGATTCTACTTTCCGTACTTAACCCAAGCACTAGGGCTCTTTTCTGTTTGTAAGGGTCTGGGATCACAAAAATTACCTTTTTCAAGCTTTTTGCCAACTGATTTCTGGTTGTGAACTGCCAATGGGAGACACTAGTAGGAGATCTGAATATGTACAAAGTAGAAGAGAAGTGACTCTTTTCTGGGTTTTGGAGGAGACTATGACATCTGTAGTCAAGGCTTCAAAGTTTCTATTAAGGCACAGGCAGCATCAGAACTGACATGGAGCACAGACTTCCACAGAAAAAACCCGAGTTGCACCATGTACCTGGAATCTGTAATTGTATTACCCTTTGCACTTTTGCATTATTCATCCAAGCAACATCTCATCCCTTCTTTTTCCTACACTTTTTTGAATATTTTCTATTCACATTTTTTACTTGAAAATTTGGCCGGGCGCGGTGGCTCAAGCCTGTAATCCCAGCACTTTGGGAGGCCGAGACGGGCGGATCACGAGGTCAGGAGATCGAGACCATCCTGACTAACACGGTGAAACCCCGTCTCTACTAAAAAAAAATACAAAAAAACTAGCCGGGCGAAGTGGTGGGCGCCTGTAGTCCCAGCTACTCGGGAGGCTGAGGCAGGAGAATGGCGTGAACCCGGGAGGCGGAGCTTGCAGTGAGCTGAGATCCGGCCACTGCACTCCAGCCTGGGCGACAGAGCGAGACTCCGTCTCAAAAAAAAAAAAAAAAAAAAAAAAATTTATACTGTGTTCTACTTTCTTTTTTTTTTTTTTTTTTTGAAGCGGAGTCTCGCTCTGTCGCCCGGACTGGAGTGCAGTGGCCGGATCTCAGCTCACTGCAAGCTCCGCCTCCCGGGTTTACGCCATTCTCCTGCCTCAGCCTCCCGAGTAGCTGGGACTACAGGCGCCCGCCACCTCGCCCGGCTAGTTTTTGTATTTTTAGTAGAGACGGGGTTTCACTGTGTTAGCCAGGATGGTCTCGATCTCCTGACCTCGTGATCCGCCCGTCTCGGCCTCCCAAAGTGCTGGGATTACAGGCTTGAGCCACCGCGCCCGGCCTCTACTTTCTGATCAGATAGGACTAGTGATGGAATATTGGGCTTTGGGAATTGGAAGGAGTTGATGATTACAAAACTCTCCTACCTTAACAAGTATCTAGATGTTAAAGCATAGGTTTATAAGCGGTAATAATGTGTAATTAATATGTCAAATGTTGTCAATATTTCAAGCAGAATGAAGACTGCAAAGGAAACATGGAATTTGTAATTAGGTGTCCAGATTCAGTATATTTACTAAAACACCCTTATGGTTAGTTCAGTGTTCTTATTATCTTAAGAGTGAATTGGATATTGAATTAGGATTTCCTTTATTTATAAAACAAATGCTGGTAATGTATTTTTAAAACTTAAACTTTAGTAGAAAAATAAGTTATAGACCACTCTTTCAAAATGATATGATGAAGGCAAGAGATTTATAGGATAATATCATAAAAGATGACAGAGTTTTTTTTATGATAGGAGATGTGGGAAAATATGTCATATTTTAAAGCAAAAGAAAGAGAATATACAAGAGGGAGAGAATTAAAATGCCAGCAGAATAGCAGGGAGATTAATAGCCAGTTTCTAAAGGAGAACTGAATCAACCGCAAAGATGGAGTCACTAACCCTGTCAAAACAGAGTCACTCATTTCCAGGAGACTTTATTAAAGAAGGGAAGCAGAGGTAAGATTCTGCTATGGGAATGGGGATGGACTAAGACATTCATGCAAGATGAATTTAATATCCACACAACCAACCTTTTACATGCAAAATACATCTAAAACTAATTCTCAGTGAACAGCAAGAACAAAGTAACTTGAGATTGGCAAACCAAACCAGAGAATAAAACTGGGAAAAAGAAACAAATATAATGATGGTAAGAAAATAGAAGTATCTAGGCCCATTAAATTAATCAGCTTTTATAACTAGTCATAGGTAAATCCGGAATCTGGCTCACATTAATTGGGGGTCGTGCTTATACCTGGACCTATGTATAACATTATATGTAATCTATAGTATCATTTAACTATTCTACCCTTAGTTAGTAGTATTTTTAAATAGACAGGGTATAAACAGTTAAATGTATATTGCTGTGTATAAACTTTTCCAAATAACATTTTAAATCTGTACTTCTCATAAATAAATTATAAGCTATAGAATTGTAACCATATTAGAGATATTTTGTTATGGCGTGAGGGCACTAGATTGGTAATCCATAGATTTGAAATATTGTGCCTGCCTATATTTATAAAGCTTTAGACTAATCATTTATTGAATTAGGTTCCTAATGCTGTTGTAACAAATAAGCATAAATTGAATACTTTTAAATGACACAAACTTATTAATAGACATTTCTAGAATTCAGAAATCTGAAGTGGATTTGACAATGCTGAAAACTAGCATATTTCCAGGGCTAATCTCCTTCTGGAAGCTCTAGAAGAGAAGCCATTCTCTTGCATTTTCTAACTTCTCTATGCTGCCTGAATTTTGCGTCCATAAGCCCCTTTTCCATTTCCAAAGCCAGCATTGGCCAGTCAAATCTTTTTCACACTGCACTACTCCAACATAGATTCTTTTGCTCTGATTTTCACTTATAAATACCCTTTTGATTATGTTGGGTCCACCTGGGTAATCAAGGATAATTTCTCCATCTTAAGACGCTTTATGTAATCATATCTGCAAAGTCTCCTTTGCCAGGTAAGATTACATTTTCACAGGTTACAGGAATTAGGTTAAGAATAACTTTGGTAGGGATGGGTGAGGTTCGGGGCATTAGCATGTCTACAATATTTGATGCTTTCTGTGTATCACTTTTTCTCATCTGCAGAATAATACACTTTTGAAGGCATTTGAAAAGACATTGAGAAAAATGCCGCATATACACACATTTGTGTTTGTGTGTATAAATGAGAGAGAGAGGATAAAATGCAATCAGGTATGAGAACAATTGTTTAAAGTTAAAGCGTTCTAAACCCCTAAGCTCCTATTACATAAATTTTCTTGGCCTTTCTGGACCAAATCACTACTTACACTAATAATAAGACAAACCTGCTTTTAAGAACATAAGTGTAAGAAAATATGGGAAAAACACAAGATACAATGATCTCTAGACCATAGGTAATAATGTAACTTTCTCCATGATGTATATATTCTTGAGAACATTTGAGGTTATGAGTCATATTGTTTAATTTGAATCTGCTATTCAAAGGAAGTGCAATATAACTAAGAAATAATTTACTATTAGAGGACACAGAGGATTTTACTTTTCCCTCTTTATCTCCCCTCCCCTCCTTAAATGCTTCCAGGAAAGGAAAAACTTTTACTGTCTTTAAAGAGTCCATTTGAAAACAATCCCTACCACAGCACATGAAGAGTTTCCAGTATTACTGAAGTGTTTAGAAATTTGAAATGTTTGATGATGACCTCAAAGAAGAAAAAATGTTTTTTCTTCTGAAAATATTATTTCCTTAACTGATAGCCAACTCTGAAGTTTTCTTCAGCTGCTTAGCTACCAGCTTTGAACTCTTTTCCCATTTAATACTATTCCACTAGTACTACTACTACTGCTAATACTAGAGATCTCTTATGCTCCAATGACATAGTTTAATTAAATATTTAATTATTTGTCTTAAAAAATAAAAGGAGGAAAGAAATTTTAAAATCTATTTTTCATTTAATATATTTAAGGTGTACAACGTGGTGTTTATCTATACATATATATAATAAAATAGTTGCTACAAATAAGTAAATTAACATATCTATCATTTTCCATAGTTGTGTGTGTATGTATGTGTTAAAAGCTCCTAAGTTCTAATCTTTTTGCACATTTTCAATATATAATAGAATATTAATTATAGTCCTGCTGTGTATGATTTTTAGGCATATTTATATTTAGATTTTAGGCATATTCATCATACATAATGGCAAGTTTTCACCTTTTAACTTACATCTCATCATTTTCTCCCCTCCCTGCTCCCAGTAACTACCTTTCTACTCTCTCTTTCTGTGTATTGGACTTTTTGTAGATTCCACATATGGAAGTGAAATAATGCAGTATTTTTCCTACTGTGTCTGGCTTATTTCACTCGGCATAATGTCCTTTACTTTCATCCATGCTGTTGTAAATGGCAGTATTTCCTTCCTTATAAAGGCTGAATAATATTCCATTGTGTTATATTTACCACAGTTTCTTTATTCATTCACCTTTGGACTGATACTTGTGTTGTTTCCATATTGTGCCTATTGTGAGTAATGCTGCAATGAATATGGGAGTGCAAATAGCTCTACGAGCTGCTGATTTCATTTCCTTTGGCTATATATCTGCAAGTGAAGTTTCTGTATCATGTGGGAGTTCATTTTTCAGGTTTTAGAAAACTCTATACTGTTTTATATAATAAATTTACGTTTCCACCATGTGAATGAATGGCTCATTTGATTTTCATTTGTATATTTTGACATTGTGATGTTGAGCACGTTTTCATATACCTGTTGACTAGTTATATGTTGTCTTCAAAAAGCCTCTATTCAGATTTGTTGCACAATTTTTAATCAATTTATTTATATTTTTGCAACAGAGGTGGTTTGTGTTTAATATCCTTATATATTTTAGATATTAACCCCTATCAGCTGTATGGTTCACAAATATTTTCTCCCATTTCATAGGATACATTTTCATTTTGTTGATTGTTTTGCTATGTAGAAGCTTTTTAGTTGGATATAGTTCAATTTGTTTAATTTTGCTTTTGTTTCAAGTGTTTTTGTGTGAAACACACACACACACACAAAAATGCCAAGGCCAATGTCAAGGAGGTTTAACCTTATGTATTCTCCTAAGAGTTTTATGGTTTCAGGTCTATGCTTAGGTCTTTAACCCATGTTTAGTTGGTTTTTGTGTATAGTGTAAAAGAAGAATCCCATTTCATTCTTTTGCATGTGGTTACATAGTTTTTCTAACACCGTTTATTGGAGAGACCATCTTATCCCCGTTGTCTCTTTTTGGTATTTCTTTCAAAAACTAGTTGACGGTATGTGCTTTTGTTTATTTCTGGGTGTCCTATTCTGTTCCTTCGGTATATGTGGCTATTTTTATGCTAATATCAAGTTGTTTTGGTTATTATAAGTTTATAGTATAATTTGAATTCAGTAACTGTGATGTTTTCACCTTCTATTTGTCTTTCTCAAGATTATTTCAGCCATTTGGAGTCATATGTGGTTACATACAAATTTTAGGATTATTTTTTCTATTTCTGAGAAAAAATATCTTTGGCGTTCTTACAGAGTTCATTGAATCTGTTGACAACTTTGGGTAGTGTGGACATTTTAACAATATTAATTATTTCAATCAGTCTATGGACATGGAATATCCTTTTATATATTTGTGTCTTCTTCAATTTATTTTATCAATGTTTAATACTTTTCAGTCTACAAATGTTTTATCTCCTTAGTTAAATTTATTTCTAAGGATTTTTATTTTTGTTTTTATTGTAAATGTGATTGTTTTCTTGGTTTGTTTTTTCAGAGTAATTTTTAATGTATAGAAACACTACTGAGTATTGTATTTTGATTTTGTACCATATCCAACTTTATTGTTTATTAGTTCTAACACGTTTTTTGGTGGAGTTGTTAGAGTTTTCTATATATTAGATCATGTCGTCAGCAAACAGAGAGACTTTAATATCTTCCTTCCTCATCTGGATGCCTTTTATTTATTTCTCTTGCCTCACTGATCTGGCTAAAACTTCCAGCACTATGCTGAGTAGAAACAGCTAGAGAAAATAGAAATAGATAATAAAAAGCAATCAAAGTTGTTTTCCAATGAGATCTTAGAGATAAAGCTATTAGTTTTTTGTTGTTGTTGTTGTTACTATTGATTATATTAGTTGTAGGATTTTCATAAATGGCCTTTAATATATTGAGGAAATTTTTTTCTATACTTGTTTGAGAGTTTTTATTATGAAGTTGAACTTTATTAAATGCTTTTTCTGCATCTATTAGGATTATCACATGGTTTTCATCTTTCAGTCTGTTAATGTGGTTTATCACATTATTTTGGCAGGTATGTTAAACCAACCTTGCATCCCAGGGATAAATCCCACTTGGTCATAAAACTCACTCTAGTATTTCTTATAAGGCAGATCTAACAACGATAAACTCCCTCAGCTTTTGTTTATCTGAAAAAAATCTTTTGCTCCCCTTAATTTTCAAAGAACAGGACTTCTGAGTATAGTCTTCTCTATTGACATTTCTTTCTCTTTCAGCACTTTGAATATATCATTCCACTCCCTTTTGATCTGCAAGGTTTCTGCCAAAAAAAAATCTGCTGACAGTCTAATACGGGCTTCTTTATCTGTAACAAGTCATTTTTCTCTTCCTACTTTCAAAATACATACTTTGTCTTTAACTTTTGACAATTTGATTATAATGTGTCTCAATGTGGATCTCACTGGATTCATCTCATTTGATATTCTCTGGGCTTCCTGGATTTTGTTTTATACTTCCTGCCCTGAGATTGAGAGTTGTCAGCCATTATTTTTTAAAACAAGCTTTCTGTCCATTTTTCCCTTTCTTCTCCCTCGATTACCTTGGTAATGCATACATTGTTACCTTGACTGTATACTGTAAATATCCCTTAATTATCTTCACTATTTTTAATTCTTTTTTAAAATTTTGCTCCTCAGATTAGATTATTTCCAATGAATTTCTCTTTGAGTTTACTGGTTTTTCTTCTGCTTGATCTAGTTTGCTGTTGAACCGCTGATGAATTTTGCAGTTCAGTTACTGTCGTCTTCAGCTCTATTATTTTGATTGGTCCATTTTTGTATTTCTTTATGTTTGATAAAATTATCATCAGTTTGTTTATGCTTTTTTTTCTGGACTTCAGTCAGTATCTTTATGACTATTTTTTGTATTACCTGTTGGGTAAGTCACATATGTTTATTTCACTAGATTTGGTTTCTGGGGATTTATCTTGTTCTTTTATTTGGAAAATATTTCCCTGGTTCTTCATTTTGGTTGACTTTCCTTGTTGGTTTACACATGTTAGATAATCACTTCTCCCAGTTTTGTCAGTTTGGCATCATGTAAGAAATAGACTTCACTAATCATCCTTGCAAGAGATCCTAGGTTACTCTCAAATTTTTGTGCTAGTTCAAATCATTGCAATTTTTCTTAGTTGTCCCAGGAGATTAGAATGTGGCAAGTCCTATCAGTGTGTGGAGACAAGCATGATAGAATCCAGTCCCTTGAGATGCAGCTGGATAAACTGGAGGGCTTTGTGTGCTCTAGTTCCTTCTATCTTCAGGAAAAAGATAACCGACAGCTAGAGTTTAATTATAACTCATTCTGCACTAACCCAGGGAGATAATCTGAAGCAAATGCCTGTTTTCTCATTCACACGACACACTCCGGACCTGGAGAGAATAGCTATTGGAAGTGCACCCAAATCGTGCCTTTGTCTCTGTGATCTAGGAAAACTCAGGAATATAGAGCTACATCAACTCTCAGAGCTAGCTGATTCATGAGCCAGGCTTTAGGATGCGAGCTGCAAAAGTTGCAAGTCTCCATGTGTGCATACTCTTTCCAAAGAAAATCTGTAGCGCTTGATTTTTTGCTACAGCAAACCTGGGAAGAAGGTGAGGGAAGTAGCCACACTCTCATTCAGATGTATGGAGGTCTATTGTTTATCTGTCCCATTGGTTCTCAGATGTAAGCTAGCCAGAAGTTCAACCCAGGGGCAGCCCCTGGAACAGTGTGAAAGTAAAGGAAATTTGTGATCTGGGCATTCTCTCTGGACTGATCCTGAGGGAAAGAGCTGCTAGAAGAGAAGTGTTAATATACCCATTCAAAACCACCTCCTTGTTCCCTGAGGATCGAGGAAACTCACAATGCCATGTCCATTCCACTTCCAGAGACAGGTGATTTAAGAGTCAGATCCCCTGGTAAAATCCATAAAAGTTGGGGTTCTGCATGTGCGGCCAAAACTCTTCACTCTTTAAGGAGAAGCTGGGAGTTGAGGATTCTTTTCCAATTGCAAGGTGCTGAGCCTGAGGTGGGTTTTGTACGCAAGAATTTATCAGCTTTTTCTATCTTTTGCTGTGAATATTTTATCAGCTGTACTGTGTGTAGGACTCTCTCAAACTAGCCTGTGGCTTTTTCTCAGAGGGAATTGATCGTGTGTAGATGTTTATTTACTGAGTCTGTGGGAGGAGAGAGAGTCAGGAGCCTTCTATTCTGCCATCTTACTGACATCACACTCCAACCCCTAACCTGAGAGGCACTATTATTTACATTTTAAAGATGAAGAAATTAAAGCCCAAGAGATAAGGAAATTTGCCCAAAATTGCATACAAGTAAGTGACATAGCCAGAATTGTAACACTTGTACTCTGGCTTCGGAGCCTTATTCTTAACAGCCTTTTTATTGTTACATGAATAGCAAGGTTAACGACGACCACACAGCATCCAATCTTAATTTTGATTTATGATTCTTATCAGAGAACTCCATTACCCTGTCTTGACAGCTAAATGAAGAGTGTATGGAATATTAAACATCACTCTTTTGCATATTAGTAATACACTAAAGGATATAATTTGACTGCAAAATCTCTGGTCTTCCTCAATTGTTTAAATGACTTCGGAATAAACCAAGTACATATTGACTCACTGGAAGAGATCAATAGTAACTATACAGTGGAGATTACACCATTAAACATCCCATGTTACATCAATATCTGCAGAAAGAGTTAGACAATGCTGTACACTATCTCAGACTGTTCTTTTGTGATCCTAGAACTGCGCTGTAACTAAATCAGCTGGGAACATGGAGTTAGCAGAGCTGGTAAACAGTGAACACAGACTATGTCAGCAGAAGACTTCATGTCATGAGTTAATGACACAATGCAATTAGGAAAATAAATATCAGCGCTAAAATACTAACTCCATGAAATTGGATTAGAAAATAAAATCCAAATAGATGCTTTGTCTGGGTACATTTGGATAATTGAACACACATGTTTATTTCTAACAGCTCTTAAAGACTTGCAGAAAGATAATTAAGAAAAATTATTTAAACACACAGGTTGAGTGAGAATAGAAGATAAGATGACAGGAGATGAATAATACCAATGATATTTAAGGAAGGAAAGCAACAAACCATCAGCACCTGGCTTAGCAGAGCAGAGAAGCTAAAATGTAAGTGTTAATATTGGGAGTGGTGGGAATCTTGCACAAAATTCAAGTTGCATAATCTCAGGAATACGTAACAATTGCAGTCACCAACTTCTCAAAATGGGGCTGAGGGTGTGGAAATAAGATAAATTAGTTATATATCTTTACAAAAAGCTAAGACACCACCATTTTCTCTCTCTTTCTCCCATAATGAAGTGGTATTTGCTCCATCTGCAGCCTATAATATATAAATTTTATAGAAAACTTGAGACAGAGAGATTAGAAATATAATCAGGTATATTAGAAGACAGAAGTAAAGCAATATGATAAAAAGAGAGATAAAATGAAAGCTGCATAATGAAAAGGGAGACCTCTTTATTTCCTTGCCCACTATGCTCCAAAAGTATTGTTAGCTAGACTAATAAACTTCAGGCAGAAGACTGAACAATTGTTTTACTAGGAAAATTGATTAGCCAAGGAAAAAAATCTCTAGAAATAAGGACCTGGAGGTACACGGTGTGATGAGGGAGGGCTGAGTGCCAGTGAAATGGTAGGATTGCTAGACATTAGGTGTGGTGAAGAACGAAGAGTAAAAATTTTTGCACGTCCATGATGTGCTTCCTTAAATATTGGCAAAATTCTTAGCATTCGGATATTCTTAGGAAAAAATCTAATGTGGAAGTCTTCGACCAAAGCTTATGTTACACAAGTCTTAACAGAATAATGCAGTTTTATGTGTCTGTCAATGTTTAAATATATTCTTAAACAGATCACAAATATATTTGTGTATATTATATTGATATATAATATATATCATATACAGCAAGAATAACCTCTGTATTAGTCAGGGCTCTCTAAAGGGAGAGAACTAATAGGATAGATGTGTATATAAAGGGAGTTTATTAAGGAATATTAACTCACATGATCACAAGATCTCACAATAGGTCATCTGCAAGCTGAGGAGCAAGGAAGCCTGTCCATGCCCCAAACATGAAGAACTTGGAGTCTGACTTTCAAGGGCAAGAAGTATCCAGCAGGGGAGAAAGATGTAGGCTGGGAGGCTAAGCCAGTCTCCTCTTTGCATGTTCTTCTGCCTGCTTTATATTTTGGCCACACTAGTTAGATTGTGCCCACCCCTATTAAGGGTGGATCTGCCTTTCCCAGTCCACTGACTCAAATGTTAATCTCCTTTGGCAACACTCTCATAAATACAGCCAGGAACAATGCTATGCATCCTTCAATCCAATCAACTTGACACACAGTATTAACCATCACCAGTCCAAACCTTGTCAATTTGAACCCATACACTTTTCCTGAAATCATATATAATCTTCAAAGAAAGATAATAATAAGGTCATAATTATACCTAACATAATACAACTATCCTTCGTACAAACGGAAACACACCAATTACCAACTCAAATGCTATTACATAAAGTTGACAACACTTAAATGCTGATAGGAAGTCAATAAATCTTATGTCACATGATAAAGGAAAAAAAGGAACATATTTTCTTAGTACAAATGTATACATACACAAACATGTTTTTAACAAAAGAAGGAGGAAATACTCATGATAATGACAGTCCTTATTTCTGCAGCTGGTCTCATAGATATAGCTGATATTGATGACTACCTTCTTCAACTACCCATTCTGTATTCCCTTTGCCTTTAGCAAGCACCTCAGCAGGTCGTGTTTTTTTGTTTTTGTTTTTGGTTTTGGTTTTTGTTTTTTTTTTTTTTTTTTTTTTTTTTTCCTGGTGGAGTGACCCAAACTTTCATTCCTGAAGGGTCTGGGCCATTTGTAGTCTTGCCGGATTGGGCTGTTGTGGTTTCCCAATGACCTTAATCTCAGGGCGTAGTAATACTAAGAGACTCCCTAATGAATCTCCTGTATTCCATACATACTCTTCCTTACCTCTGATGTCGAATAGCAGACTGATTTCATGTTTTTTTTTTTTTTTTTGAAATAGAGTCTTGCTCTGTCACCCAGGCTGGAGTGCAGTAGCACAATCTTGGCTCACTGCAACCTCTGCTTCCCGGGTTCAAGAGAACTCGTGCCTCAGCCTCCCAAGTAGCTGGGATTATGGGCCCCCACTACCATGCCCAGCTAATTTTTTTGTATTTTTAGTAGAGACAGGGTTTCCCCATGTTGGCAAGGCTAGCCTCGAACTCCTGACCTCAGGTGATCTGACTGCCTTAGCCTCCAAAAATGTTGGGATTGCAGGTGTGAGCCACTGTGCCAGTCTCTGATTTCATCTTGACAGTCTGTGTTAATCACCCTAGCCAACACTGTAACTCCTTTCTTAGCCTGTTGGCTTAAAGTTAGGAGGAATCCAAAGTGTCCAGGTTACATTCTTAATTTCTAGTTTGATGGAACCGTTGTTGCGTCTCCTGGTGGCAGGGTTCCTCCCTAAGGTATTAAGATCTCTAGGCCAGTTCCATATCCACCCCTTCATACCTGGACCCATGAATCCTGGCCATGGGAGAAAGAGAACTATGTATCGGATACTGGTTCAGAGCATACACAGCCTTCTGAAAAACTTTGCCCCAGCCCTGCAAATTATTGTCACATAGTTGGTGTTGTAATTGTGACTTCAAAAGGCCATTCCACCATTCTATCAATCCAGCTCCTTCAGGATGATGGGGAACATGGTAAACCCAGTGAATTCCACAAGCACGAGCCCACTGCTAAACTTCTTTAGCCATAAAGGGAGTGGCTTGGTCAGAGGCAATGCTGCATGAAATACCATGACAGCAGATGAGGCATTCCATGAGTCCACCAACAGAAGTCTTAGCAGAAGCATTGCAGGTGGAATAGGTGAACCGATATCCCAAATAACTGTGTATCAGTGAGGACAAAGTGCTGCTTTTTCCATGATGGAGGAGGTCCAATATAATCAACCTGCCACCAGGTAGCTGGCTGATCACCCTGAGGAGTGGTGCCATATCAAGGCCTCAGTGTTGGTCTCTGCCACTGGCAAATTGCACACACTCACCAGTGACCATAGCCAAGTAAGCCTTGTTGAGTGGAAGATCATGTTGCAGAGTCCATGCATAACTTCCATCCCTGCCACCATGGCCACATTGTTCATGGGCCCATTGGGTGATGACAGGGGTGGCTGGGGAAAGAGGTTGAGTGGTGTTCACAGAACAGGTCATCCTATCCATTTGACTATTAAAATCTTCCTCTTCTGAGGTCACCTGTTGGTGATCACTCAAATGGGATACAAATATTTTCACAGTTTTTGACCACCCAGAGAGGTCCATCCACATACCTATTCCCCAAATTTCTTTGTCAACAACTTTTCAATCATGCTTCTTCCAAGTCCCTGACTATCCAGCCAAACCATTAATTGGCTATAGCCCATGAATCAGTATATTATCGCACATCTGACCATTTCTTCTTCCATGCAAAGTGCACAACCAGGTGCACTGCTCCAAGTTCTGCCCAAGGGCAAGATTTCTCTTCACCACTGTCCTTCAGGGATATCCTAGAAAGGGGCTACAGTGCTGCAGCTGTCCACTTTCAGGGTGGGGGACTGCCTGCATATCATGCAGAACCATCTGTGAACCAGGCCCTAGCCTTCTCTTCTTCTGTCAACTGATCATGGGAAACTCCCCATGAGGCCATCAGTGCAGGCTTGGGGAGAGAAGGCAGGATGGCAGGAGTGGAGACCATGGGCATTTGGGTCACTTCATCATGTAACTTACTTGTGCCTTCAGGACCTGCTTGAGCCCAATCACGCATATACCACTTCCATTTGATGATGGAATGCTGAGGTGCACACCCTACTTTATGGCTAGATGGGTCAGAAAGCACCCAGTTTGTGATAGGGAGTTCAGGTCTCACGGTGACTTGATGACCATAGTTAAACATTCAGCTTCCACCAAAACCCCGTAACAGGCTAAAAGCTGTCTATCAAAGGAGAATAGTTATCTGCAGAAGATGGCAAGTCCTTGCTCCAAAATCCTAGAGGCCTCCACTGTAATTCACCTAGGTGGCCTGCCAAAGGCTGCAAACAACATCTCTATCTACCACTGATACTTCAAGCACCATTGTGTATGCTGGGTCATATGACCCAAGTGGCAGATAACCTTGCACAGCAGCCTGGACCTGTTGCAGAGCCTTTTACTGTTCTGGACCCCACTCAAAACTGGCAGCCTTTTGGGTCACTAGGTAAATGGGCCAGAGTAACACACCCAAATGAGGAATGCGTTGTCTCCAAAATCCGAGTAGGGCCACTAGGCATTGTGCTTCTTTCTTGGTTGTAGGAGGGGCCAAATACAGCAACTTATCTTTCACTTTAGAAGGAATATCTCAACAGGCCCCACACCACTGGAACCCTGGAAATTTACTGAGTTAGAAGTTCCCTGAATTTTAGTCAAATTTATTTCCCATCCTCTGGCACACAAATATCTCACCAATAGGTCCAGTATGTTTGCTACTTCTCACTCACTGGATCCAATCTGCATAATGTCATAAATGTAATGGACTAATGTGATATCTTGTGGAAGGGAAAAGTAATCAGGTCTCTCTGAAAAAGATTATGACACAAAGCCAGAGAGATAATATACCCCTGAGGTAGGACCATAAAGGTATATTGCTGGCCTTGCCAGCTGAAGGCAAATTGCTTCTGTTGAGCCTTATGGACAAGAATGGAGAAAACAGAATTTGCCAAATCAATGGCTGTATAACAGGTACCAGGAGATGTATTATTGTGCTCAAGCAATGAAACCGCATTTGGTACAGCAGCTGTAATTGGAGTCACCACTTGGTTAAGCTTAAGATAATCCACTATCATTCTCCAAGATCCATCTGTCTTCTGCGTAGGCCAAATAGAAGAGTTGAATTGGGATGTGGTGGGAATAACCACTACTGCATCTTTCAATTCCTTTATGGTTGCACTAATCTCTACAAACCCTCCAGGGATGTGATATTGTTTTTGATTCACTATTTTTCTAGGTACAGACAACTCTAACGGCTTCCATTTGGCCTTTCCCACCATAGCAGTCCTTGCCCTACCAGTGAGGGAGTCAGTTAGGGGTTCTGCCAGCTGCTTAGTATGTCTATGCCAATTATGCATTATGGCACTCAGGAAGTGACCACAGGATGAGTCTAGGAACCCACTGGACCCACTGTAAGTCAGACTTAAGCTAAAACTCCATTAATTACCTGACCTCCATAAGCTCCTATTTTAACTGGAGAATCACAATGACATTTTGGGTCCCCTGGAATCAATGTCAGCTCAGAGTCAGTGTCCAGTCGTCCCTGAAATGTCTGATCATTTCCCTGTGCCTATTGAAGTTATACTGGCAAAAGGCCATAGGTCTCCTTGGGGAAGGATGAGAGAAAGAAAAACAGCATAAATTGTCGGTAGTGTAGTGAGGTTCTTTCTCAAGGGGATGCTGACTCCCCTTCATTCAAGGGAGTCTGGGTCTGTAAACTGGTTCAAGTCTGGAAATTGATGAGGGGCCATGATTCTCTGCTATTATAAATCAAATTAGTCCTTTGTGCACTCAACCTGGAAGTTTTCTGCTTATATAAATTAAATAAGAATGCAGTAGGCTCCCTATCAATTTCACTTATAGGAGCACCACGATTAATTAGCCAGTGCCAGAGTTCTGCAGGAGTCAGACTCTTCTGATTGCTGCTTGGCCTCTGTTGTCCATTATGGTAGCTATGATCACATTGCCTTTGATGGGTAAGTGCCACCACTTGGCCTCTGCCACCTTGGGGCCCAATTATTCTCATTGCATTTAAATTGTGTAGTTGAGTAACTGCAGTTTTTACTGTAAGATCTGGCATGCAGAAAAGAGGAATCACAGAGCTCTTCAAGGATGCAGGTGCTGCCTCACAAATATGGTTTCCAGAGTACTGATCAAGGGTATGTCTTCTGGACTCTCCCAGCTGGGATGAGTAGGTCTAAAGTGACTGATCCACTCCAGCATCCCAATCTCCCAAAGCCTTTGAGTTTCTTCTTCTACATTAAACCAAGAGGAATCAGGAATTTCCAGCTTGCTCACAGTGGGTCATCTTTTAATTAATATTTAAGCTAACCAACCAAATACACTATTAGAACCCTTTTTAACTCCACAACCTGCAACATTAAATGGAGTATCTGTGTTTAGTGGCCCCAAATCAATAGATTCAGCTTGATCCAATTCCATGTTCCTTCAACCATTATCCCACACCCTTAATAGACTTTCTCATGCCTGTTTTCCAGATTTCTGCTTATATAAATTAGAAAACTCAAGCAGTTCTTTTGAAGTGTAGCACACCTCCTTGTGGGTCAAACTCTGAACCTCATCTCTAGAGTCTTGCTGAGACTTTACTCTAGTTATAGTTCTAGAAGCAAGCCGGGTTGTTGGGGTGGGCCCTGAGGAGAATCAACATTGTCTTGCCTGGCAACTGCCTCAGGGGAAGCCATCACTGTTGACTGAGGCAGCACAGGGTTTATCTCCTCAGACAAATATAGAGCTACTGATGGCAGCATGGGTCCAGGAGGGGATGTTGCCACTACTGGGAATGTGCAAGCTGTTTCTTCTGGCAAAGAAAAAAAAAAAAAAAAAAGGCTCATAAGAGTTTACAAGCTCTGTGTCTCCAGATTCATCAGGGTCCTCCTGCACATCCTTATTCCAAGTTGCAGGGTCCTATTCTTTTCCAATCAATGCCCTCACTTTAACAGTAGACACCTGGTGAGCCTGTGCATGCACCTTTTGTTGCAGGTCAGCCACTCTCATGATAAGAGCTTGTGTCTGTTTTTCCACAATTTCAACTCTTTCTCTATAGGAGAAAAGACTGTCACTCAGGGAAATCTTAGTAGATTAGATTAGATTAGAAGATTTCAGGCTCTAGTTCTGCTTCTGAAGCAGGGAGTTAGAATCCCTGAGTTCATCATTTTCTTTCATCACTTTGTCAGTGAACTTAGGAGTAACCAACCAGGTTCATTATGGTCCTTGGTTCTCCACATGTTGTCAAAGGTATTATGCATAGAGTAACAAAACTCTTTGCTTCTCATGAGTGGTGTGAATCAAGAGTGTCAAATACATTTATTTTTCATAACTCTCTGAACACTTCACACCAAGGATGATCAGTGTTCTCCATACTATTAGAAGTAGATTCCTTAGCATTTTGGAGTCTAATCATATTAAGCAGCCAACTCCAGAAGCCTCAAAACCAATGAAAGGACTTTATCCTTAACATCGTTTTCCACTAGCACCACTCTTGGTACCAAAATCTGTATTAGTCAGGGTTCTCTAGAGGGACAGAACTAATAAGATAGAGGTATATATAAAAGGGAGTTTATTAAGGAGTATTGACTCAAACAATCACAAGGTCCCACAATCAGATGTCTGCAAGCTGAGGAGAAAAGAAATCTGTTCAAGTTCCAAAGCTGAAGAACTTGGAGTCTGATGTACAAGGGCAGGAAGCATCCAGCATGGGAGAAAGATGTAGGCTGGGAGGCTAAGCCAGGCTCATATTTTCACATACTTCACCCTGCTTTGTATTCTGGCCAAATTGACAGCTGATTATATTGTGTCCACCCAGATTAAAAGTGGGTCTGCCTTTCCCAGTCTACTGACTCAAATGTTAATCTCCTTTGGCAATGCCCTCACAGATATACCCAGGAACAATACTTTGCATCCTCTAATCCAATCAAGTTGACACTCAGGGTTAACCATCATGCCTTCAGAGTATTTAGATCCACAATTGAACATGTATGTAAATAGAATTTAGAAATCAACTAATTAAAATATGGTGAATTATAAATAAAATGGAATGTTTCTTCAATTGCTAAAAGATTATATTATGTAATATAATAGAAAATATAATAAAAAGTCAAAATACAAAAAATAGAAAAACAAAAAAATTTCAAAGGAGAGATCAAGCCAAGGATTTAACAGGTTTAATAGGTGTCTCATAATGTTTCCAAAAGAGAAGAAATAAAATAAAAAAATATTGAGGATCACTCCTTGGTCTTTTTGCTAAGATCAAATGTGGTATTTGTTTTTGTCAGTTTAATGTGTGATTCATCCCTTATCTGAGACAATATATTAAATGGACTTTTAGAACTAGGAGATGGACTAGAAAGTTGCTCCACCTACTTCATGCCTCCACACATTGACTTGATATTGCAGTACTTCCACAAAAAAGAAAAGAAAAGAAAGATTGGGGAGAAATGTACAGTATAAATATTTCCAGAAAATTTCTGAAATGAAGAGAATTTTATTTAATGATTTGATGGTATGTTTGATATCCAGATTGACTTTGGTAATGTCAGTCCCAACTATTCAATAAAACTCTAATTTAGATATTGCTATGATAGTGTTTCAGAGATGCAAGTAAAGCCCCTAATTGGTTGACATTAAGTAAGAAAGATTACAGTATTTTTGGTTTTCTGGGAGGGCCTGATGGAATCAGCAAGAGAGAGAAGTAATTCCTTCAGTAGATGAGCTCATCTTTCCTATGGATTGTGAACTTAACTTATCCAGGCCCTTGAATCATAGAAATCTCTTTATATATGTATGTAAGCATATAAATATGCATGTGTATACACACATGTCTTTCATGCAGGTTCTCTTTGCCTTCTTGAACCACAAGTGTTATGCCAATTGAATGGGCTGATTTAGAGACTTCATTAACACAATAATGAAGGGAGCATGCCATTCAAAAATTTCAGAATACCTAAGGAATTAAAGAAAAATTAGAGAAAAATCAAAAAAAGAAAAAAGAAAAGATGAGGGAAATATGTTACACACATACAAGTTCCTAGGACCCAAGTAGCATTAAAACATTCAACAATGCTAAAGTGTAGTCTATGATGTAAAAGTGACTTTAATCACCTGAAGTAAAATAATTTATAAACAAAAACTGTATAGCCCATTTTATGGGTTGAAATGCATCATCCCTAAAATGTATACGTTGAAGTCCTTAGTCCTAACTCCCAGTGCCTTATGACATAATCCTTTTTGGAAATAGGGTCAACGTGCACATAATTAGCACTGGAGTTCAGAAAATGACACTCCAAAAAGAAGGTATCAGCAACAGCCCGCAGAAGCAATTTTTTTTCTGTAATCTTCCCTTGTCCTCCTGTCTCTCATTTCCATTCTGCCAAAAGAGTAGCCACAGAAACTAGAATTTCTGTCTCCAAGGTGGGTCATAGAAACCAGAACCTCTTTTCCCAAAAGCCAGCCATGAAACCTATAAGTAGTCTATGTAAAAACTGGCCATAAAGAAATTATCTGCCCTACCTGGTTTGACTATGAGAGAGGCCTTGTCCCATACCCAGAAAAAAAGAAATGCATGCTCAGACAGACCAAGAAAAATCTAGACAGACAAGTTTTACTGGGTTTCCCCACTAAATCTATTAATCAATTAACCTATCTATTAATATTAGATAATATCCTTTGTATCTAATCATATTTCTACATGACTATCCAAACTTTGTTGAACACAGCCTAAAAATGGACAATTTCCTCTGCATCTTCAGGTCTCTATTTTTAAGGCTACTATACATATAATGTTATTTAAATTTGTATGTCTTTTCTCATATTAATCAATCTAATTCATATCATTGTCTTTCGGTGAACCTCCAGAGACCCAAGGGTCTTGGCCACTAAATTAGTTAGGTGAGATTATAGTGAAATAGGATGGGCCTCTAGTCCAATATCATGCTCTTATAAAAAAGGGAGACTTGGACATAGACACACATATAGAGAGAACATCATAAAGAGATGAAGGCTGAGGCTAAGAAATGCTTCTATAAGCCAAGAAATAGCAAAGAAGATCATCATACCACTGCAAGCTAGGCAAGAGGTATGAAGGCCTTTCTTCCTTACAGCCTCTAAGACACTTGAAATGGAACCAGTCCCCTAGACACAATGATCTTGGACTTCTAGCCTCCAAAACTGTGTGACAATCGATTTCTGCTGTTCAAACTACTCAGTTTGTGGCAGTTTGTTAAGAAGTCCTGACAAATTCACAGTCTAATAAGTTAACAAACAGAAATAAGAAAGATTGCAAACACTTCCAGAGGTGCAAAATATTTAATTTCCCTGTATCCTTCCTTCCAGAAAGCTAATGCAGAATACATTTCACATAAAAAAAGAAATAAATTAACAAAGCAAAAATAGGACTAAATACAAGATAAAGACTAAAGAATTTTCCAGAATGATATTAAAAGAAAGTGTGAGTGAGGATGCCAGCTCTGCAGCTGGCAGTTTTCTAGCCATATGTATAGGAGCCAAAGGACAGAGGACTCATAGAGGAATAGCCACATGATCAAATATGGAATGACAGATTCCATGATGTGCTTAACATTGAAAAGAAATTTAGAATTCTGTTAAAAAATTTAGGAAAAATGGGTACTGAAAAACTTAGGCAAGGCCAGGCATGGTGGCGTATGCCTGTAATCCCAGCTACTGAGAGACTAGGGAGGAGAATCACTTGAACCCGGGAGGCGGGAACTGCAGTGAGCTGAGATGGCACCACTGCACTCCATCCTGGTGACAAGAGCAAGACTTTGTCTTAGAAGAAAAAAAAAAAAACTTAAGCAAATGAAAGCAAGGCAGTCATTGGTTGCGAAACTATTGAGAAAGGATGGAAATGAAATCACACTAGAGTATGTGGCTTCTATCTGTGAACAATAAGAACATAATCATAATTATATAAAAATGATATAAACTTAACAATATGTGAGATATAATCACATTTGATCATCTATGGGGAAAGAAGATATGTGTGAGCCTGGGCATAAAGAAATGAAACCTAAAATATCATTATACATCATTGAGAATGGTTCAACAATTTTAGTTTATGAAATCAAGAAATGATAGAAAAATTTCAAAAATATGATGATAGATACCTGAAGAAATAATTCAATAGTGTCGGAAGCTGGGAAATATGATCCCAGCATGTAGGAACATTTTAAGTATAAGCTTTGGAATAGTATTTTATTTATAAATTTTATGCATTCATTAAATTAATAGCAAGTATTTTTCTTAATAAACTGCTTAGGACACTCTTCAAATCAGTCAAAAATGAAAAACTGTGTGATTATAACTTTGTTAAAACACTACATTAAAAGTACATTTACTTGTAAATAAAGCAGAAATAAGATATATGAATATAAATACACTTATATAATCTTGCTCTCTGGGTAGAATTCTATAATTCCAGAAAGGAAATGTGATAAGGAGTTCTTATGTACAATCTTTAACACAAGATGAATTAACTGGCCGTTATATAAAAATAAAGAGGGTGTTTTGTATGCAAATTTGACTTTAGAATGATAAACAAAACCTTATGTTTCAATATTTTAATTGAGAGAATATACATATGTCACTTAAGTCACCATTTTAATGTGTACAATTCAATGGTCTTTAGTGGGTTCACAAAGTTGTCCAGATATTACCACTAATTTCAAAGCTTTTTCATCACTTCCCCCACCAAAAAAAACCCATCCCAGTTAGCACTCACTCCCCATCTTCCTTATGTCCCACTGGATGTTGGGAGCGAATATCAACATTCTGTCTTTAGGGATTTGCTTATCTGAACATTTCATATAAACTGCATCATGCAATATATTAACTGTATCTCTAGATGCTTTTATTTAGCATAATAGTTTCAAGCTTCATGTATATTGTAGCATGTATCAGTATCATGTTCATTTTTATGACTCAATGATATTTAATTATATAGATACCTAATTTTGCTTAGCTATTCATTAGTTGATGGACATTTGATTTTTCCCCCACTTTTAAGCTTTTATGAATAATGTAATGAACATTTGTGTATAAGTTATTGTGTGTACAATATTCATTTAGTTCATTGGAATATAAATCTAGTATCATAATTACTGGGTCATATTGTAACTGGGTCAATGATTACGTTTTTCAGAAATTGTCAACATGTTTTCTAAAGTGTCTGTACCATTTTACATTCCCACTATCAATGTATGAGTATCCCAATTTCTCAGCATCTTTGCCAACACTTATTAATGTCTGTTCTTTTATTATATTCACCAAGTGGTTTGTGAAGTTGAATCTTTTGTGGTATTGATTTACTTTTCTCTAGTTACTAATGATATTGAACATATTTTTATATGCTTATTGGTCATCTGCATATCTTCTTTGGAGAAATGACTATATATTCCTTTGACCATTTTAAAAATCGGTTTATTTATATTTTTATTGTAGAGTTTTTTTATTCTTGTCAATATGAAAATTAAAATCTTCCTTGGAATATGTTGATTTTTATGAAGAATTGAAATGGGACAAAAATATCTTCATAATCTATAGCTACTTGAAGAGGTCTATCCACCTATGGTTTTTTCAGATCTTCTTGTTACCAGTTTCTCAACTGCCTCTTTTAAGTTACCTGATCTTTAAACCAATCTATTAAACATTTAATATTAATGAGTATGATTTTGTACCTCTGACCATCATGCCTTTTTGCTATTTGTTTTCTATATGTAATAGGTCATTTGTTTTTTTTCCCTCTGTTCTCCCTAACTGCCCACTTTTGTGATATTCTCTAGTGTGCCATTTTAATTCCATTGCCAATTATATGTGTGTGTATGTGTGTGTGTATTTATTCACACACACACACATGCACACACACATAATTCGTAGTTTCTAGTAGTTTCTGTCAGCATTATAATTTACGGCTGAATTTATAATGATCTAGTTTGGATTAACAGCAAATTAATTTCAATAGTATGCAAGAAATTTGCCCTTACATATAACATTCTTTTCTCCCTCCTCCTTTTTGCTGATCTAGTCCTACAAATTACATCTTTATACTTTCCATTCTCTCTTAGTTTATTTTGTGTTGCTAGAAAATAAAATATGAGACTGGATAAATTATAAGGAAAAAAGTTTATTTAGCTCACAGTTCTAGAGGTCGAGAAGTTCAAGGACTTCTGGCCAGGGCTTTCATATTGCAACAAAACATGGCTGGGAAGGTTAAAGGGGAAGTGAACACATGCGAAGAGGGAAAACCTGAGGGGTGTCCTCAGGCTTTATAACAATCCACTCTCTCAGGAACTAATCCATTCCTGTGAGAACAATTGCAGTCTCATGAGAGCAAGAAGTCACTCACTACCTGGAGAACAGCACATAGCCATTCCTAAGGGATACATACCTGTGACCCATTACCTTCCTGTAGGCCCCACCTGCCAGCACCACCATTTTCGGAATCAAATTTTCAACATGACTTTTGGTCTGGACAAATAAACCATAGCCAAACCATACCACATGCCCAAGAACACAGACTAATATTTGCTGCTTTATTCAATTGTCTCTTAAATCAAGTAGGATAAATAAGTTGTACCCCAAACATCCATTATGTTGTCTTGTGTGTTTATCTGTGTCATTATCCTTACTGGTGTTCTTCATTTCTTCATATAGATTCAAGTTACTGATCAGTTTCTTGTTATTTCAACATTTCATCCTCAAGAAATTTATCTATTTAGTATTTCTTATAGGGACGGCTTGCTAGTGATAAAGTTCCTCTTTTATATTGGGATATCATAATTTATTCTTAATTTTTAAAGGAAAGTTTTGCAGGGCACACAACTTCTTTAATGTTAGTGTTCTTCTTTTGGAAATTAGAATATATCAACCCACTATCAATGGTCCTTATATTGTCTGGGTCAGGATTTATAGTTTGTAAATTACAATGTTAATATTGTGTTTGAATAAAAAGAGCTGGCTAAGTAGTGACTTGTTTATATGGTGAAACTCTTGACGAATTGAAAACAGGTGAGCAGCTGAAATGATAAAATGTGCTTTGGAGTTTCAAATCAGGAAAATAAGTTTGCTTGCTCTTGTGTTAAGAGGATAAAGGATGTGTGTTTTGAGAGAAATGGGTAGGAAAAGAAAGAACTGTTAAATAATTACGATCTTGTTAAGTAAGTTAAGCTTGTATGCTGTAATTGATTATAAAATAATTCAAGAAGATAAGCCAAAGGGTAACAATGACAAGAACAGCTTCTTGATTTAAAAAGTATATTTTCCAAGAGGAGGATAGGTTGTATAAATAGCATCTTGAGATTCATTTTGAGTGAGTTTGAATAAATAATACATAATGAAAGTACTTATTGAGAACAGATTATACATAATATAATACAACTGTAAAAATGTCCCATGAGGTCCAGAAAAAAAAAAGAATGTGAAAAAAATTACAAAACACATATATATGTATATATTAATTGTGTTTCTTTATTCTGTATTTTTGATATTTTAATATCTTGGGGACTCTGTGAGTATGTTTTTCATATGCAAACCAACCAATCCACAGTTCATGGCCCCAACTACCACTTTTATTGGGCTCTTACACTCTGGGCTACTATCTTCCTTCCCTAATCATTCTAGGACCAGGCATTAGACAACTAGGGATGCTCAAAGTCCATGAAAATTATTCAAATGAGCCAGTTCTAGGCTTGCTTACCTTGCCTAGCCCATTTCTTCTCAGAGAAACTAAAATAAAGGCTCTTGCACCTGTTTTCCCTCATTTACTCTGCTACTTGAATGATCCTGGTGCTTTTCTATGTGGCCCTGTGTGGTAGGGAGTGTCTCCTGTCTCTAGGGACCTGTGAGGGAAAACATCTCTCCTTATGACAGTCATTTCTGTGCCTGCATGTCTTAAAATTCTGGTTTAAAAAACATTACTGGGTACCCTAAAAATAATACACACACACACACACACATATATATACACACATATACATATATAATATATACACAGATATATATGTATATGTAAGTGTATGTGTCAACATATGCATATATATACACACATGTATATGTATATAAGTTATGTGTGCATAATTTGTATATAATACTATGGTCCAATAAATAAGAGGTCAAAATTGAGATCTTTCACTTGGAGTACATCATCTGTTCGCTTTGAGTATCCAGATTGCTGCGACAGCTTTTTCTTCTTGTTTGTATTTGAAATATGTCTGTCCTGTGGAAAAAAAAATGCACATTCTCCATCAAAATGCTATTTAAAATCTGATGCTTATTGATGCATATTTCTATATGAGAAATCTTTATGGAATATAATGGATAGCGCATGACTTTTAATATATCACTCAGTTGTTTATATTTTAAAAAGAAACTATATTAATTCACCTTGCTAGAAGATCTAAGTAATAAAAAAGGTGACTGTGACAGAATTCCTACCCTTGGAAAACTCAGCAGGATGTCAGACAAGAATATAAGTTATTAAGCAGGCCATGGTAAGTGCACAAAGAGAGGTATAATGTGCTAGGAGGGATCATATGCTGTCCAACTGTGATGAATCCCAAGAGACAACAAGTAGAAAGTAATACGATTTGAAATCAGCTTAGAATAAAGAGTTAAACCTTGACAGGTAGCCCAATAGAAACAATAGCATTCAAACAGAGGCAGGAATGTGACCAATAATAAAAATAAAGAAAATATGGGCACTGGCTCATTATGCTGCTGGCTTACTAGAATGTTAGTCAGTGCTAAAGGAGAATTGGATGATGATTTTTGGGACAAGTGCCAAGTACAAACTGAAGAGGGCCTTGAAAGTCATAGCAAGCTGCCAGGAACGGTGGCTCATGCTTGTAATCCCAGCACTTTGGGAGACTGAGGCAAGTGGATCATGAGGTCAGGAAATCGAGACCACGATGAAACCCCATCTCCACTAAAAATACAAAAAAAAAAAAAAATTAGCTGGGCGTGGTGGCGGGTGCCTGTAGTCCCAGCTACTCAGGAGTCTGAGGCAGGAGAGTGGTGTGAACCCAGGAGGCAGAGCTTGCAGTGAGCCGAGATCACACCACTGCACTCTAGCCTGGCAACAGAGTGAGACTCCCTCTAAAAAAAAGAAGAAAAGGAAAGAAAGAAAGAAAGAAAGAAGAAAGAAAGAAAGAGAGAGAGAGAGAGAAAGAAAGAAAGAAAGAGAAGAGAGAGAGAGAGGGAGAAAGAAAGAAAGAAAGAAAGAAAGAGAGAGAGAGAGAAGGAAGGAAGGAAGGAAGGAAGGAAGGAAGGAAGGAAGGAAGGAAGGAAAGAAAGGGAGAGAGAAAGTCATAGCATGTTTTTGAAATTAAGAAAAATATCCTGGCTGGGCATGGTGGCTCAAACCTGTAAACCCAGTGCTTTGAAAGGTCAAGGCAGGCAGATCACTTGAGGTCAGGAGTTCAAGACCAGCCTGGCCAACACGGTGAAACCCTGTTCCTGTGAAAAATACAAAAATTTGCCAGGCTTGGTGATGGGCAACTGTAATCCCAGTTACTCAGGAGGCGAGGTAGGGAGAATTGCATGAACCCGGGAAGTGGAGGTTGCAGTGAACTGAGGTCGCACCACTGCAGTACAGCCTGAGTGACAGAGACTCAGATCCTGTTTAAAAAATAAATAAATAAAAAGGAAAAGAAAGAAAGAAAAAGAAATACATCTTTATGTGGTTACTGTTTTAAGGATGATCAAATCTCACCCTGCTTAATTGTTATGATAAAATATCCTGCTTGATTGATGGCATTAAGGAGTTCACTACCTTTTTCTTGAGCCACTATGACCTTTGCCATGGAATTCTGCAGTGTGTTGCAGGTTACATTCTCTGGGAAATAGACGTTGGGGTGGAGATTAGAGCAGGAAGTAAATTAACAAATGCTCTTGGACTCAACACCTGTGGAATGTGATGATGAATATAAGTTATTAAGCGGCCATAATAAGTGCACAAAGAGAGGTATAATGTGCTTGGAGGGATCATATGCTGATATGAAGCAGAATCAGACAGAAGGAGATGTTGAGCAGCAATAGAGTCTTCATGGAAATGTCAAATAACCTTATAGGGAGATCTGAAAATTGAATCACTTTTCAGAACTATTCCCTGTTGGTTCAGAACTATTCCCTGTTGGGGTTAAAGTGTCAGATTTTAATACTCCTGTGTAAACCAGTCATTAAATACTAGTTGCCCCAAGAAGGCATAATCTTTTTGAGGTGGCTGTCTTCTGCTGAGGCAACTATTAAACCAGGCTAACACTTGAGAGCTTCCTGCCAGCAGCTCTCAGAACAACTGGGATAACTTGTCCTTCACTCCTAAAGGAGGAACTAAATAGCACATGATAGCATCTGCCACGCAATGTCCTCCACTCTAATTCTAGGCCCAGCCATCTGACATGATTTGGCCAATGGAAGTTAGTAAATGTAACAAAAACACAAGTTGGAAAAACACTTGCATGATTGAGCTTGTCCTCTTATTTCTTCTACGCTGCAATTAATGTGAAAACAGGCCTGGGCTTGCATTCCAGAGATAAAAAGGTGGCTGATCCAAGTGCTACAAACTATCTATGCTGAGATCATGCTAAATCAGCAGTCATTCAGCTGACACCCACAAGGCATGTGTGTGAGGCAAGAGCTACACGGTCACTTGCATGACCTGCAGTAGATAGCTGCATGTTTGTTGTGTGCCATTGGGATTTTGTGATTGTTTGTTATTCAGCATTATTATTGTAGTAAATAACATATTCGCTAAATACAAAATATTATAATAATAAACTTTATATTTGAAAGGATTTTGATATAAATATTTCTATATGGATAATTTTATGGCTTATATGGCATTTCAAAGAGAGTCTTGTCTGAAGTAATGTACCTCAAAAATTGATCTGTGGATATTTGCTAATGGCAGATAGGAGCAAAAGGTATTACACTTGTCAACCAGGAGGTGTACATTGCAGCATATCTGCTCTATATTTCTTCCTTGATAGCGGTCGAAGAATATATAAATCATGATACAGTCAAATGAAAAGAATAGCATGTAGGTAAAAACCAAAAAGTTATTCCTTAAGTGTTCTACATTTTGTCTTGATGAGGAAACAGGAAGTTCATTCGATTAATTTACAAGTCATCAGTTTATATTTCACATTAGATATTCCTGAATTTAAAAAAAAATAGACTTTGGGCTTTCTAGACAATTAACACAACTATTAAGTAACAAGACTTATATTATTCCAGTTATTGTTATTCTTTTTTTTTTTGTTTGCTTGTTTGTTTGTTTTTGAGACAAAGTCTCACTCTGTTGCCCAGGTTGGAGTGCAGTGGCACGATCTCGGCTCACTGCAACCTCTACCTCCCGTGTCCAAGCGATTCTCGTGCCATAGTCTCCTTGAGTAGCTAGGATTACAGGTGCCCGCCACCACGTCCACCTAATTTTTGTATTTTTAGTAGAGATGGGTTTCACCATATTGGCCAGGCTGTTCTCAAAACTCCTGACTTCAGGTGATCCACCTGCCTTGGCCTCCCAAAAGTGTTGGGATTACAGGCATGAGCCACCGCGCCCAACCTGTTCTTCTTTTAATCAGAATGTCAGATTTATTCTTTCTAGATTGGGTTAAACACATAACAGAACTTTGAAAAGTGTCATAGTTAGAAAGGCAATCAGAAAGCTAGTTTCAAGGACCATGTTTCTCAATTCAACTTTATCACTAAATTAAAGAAAAATCAGTCAATGCCAAAGTATCTGTCATCCCAATAGAATACTAAATAACTATTGGACACATGTATAATTATATTACCCTTTTCTGACTCAATTTCATTAGAAAAAGGATGAGTTTATTTCTCTCCATTTCAATGCAGGATAATCAGGAGGTAGTGGACAAATGATTTATTTATGAGTTACTTTACAGAAACTAAAATTATATGACAACGGTCTGGTTAAATCTTTAGTTTTTATGATTTGGGCTATCTAAAATTAAATTAGCTCACAGCCTTTCATTCAGATACAAAGTATTATTTAATGTTTGAAGGTATTATTTCTATCATAAAAAGCAGTTTATCCAAATAGGATACTGAAGATTCCTTTCTAGAGTCCTAGAGCCTTTTTCCTTTCACCTAAGCCACTCAACCTCGCATTAGTAGATGCAATTTCTTAAAATAGGCATGTTTACGTAAACCTCAGGCACAAATCTTAAAATATGAGAGAAAGCCAAATTTCTTTAACGTACAGACTCCATTTAGCCTCAATATTTTTTTTTTATGTTTAATAGAGTCTAGTACTGTAAACTATTTTTTGGAAACTTTTGATGATAATGATGGTGATAATGATTATGACAATCATGATCTTTTAGCAAATCACTTCATATAATTGACAATTATACAAAATGAGAAGTTCTCATTACCCCATATAAAAAACAGAAATAGCCTGTTATTATAATTTTTTTTAAGGCCAGTTGATCAGTCATATAATGGTGTCACAAGCACTTTTTTTTCTAAAGCATTGGTTTTAAAAGCTGAACACTCTAATATTTCCTAAGTAGTAATAAATATTATGTAGTGTAAAAACCGTCAAAGTACTGGATTAACATTTACCGATCACATTTAAATTTGATGAGCAATTTTTCTTTCTTTGTTAAATAAAAAAGTTTGCTCCTAATAATTATAGCCATATAATTACTGTAGTGTATTTTATTAATTATAAAATACAATAAATATACATATAAACACATATGTACATTTGTGTGTATTATGTATGTATAAAAAACTTTAACTTTCATAATATTATAGGTAATTAAGAAAACAGTTACATTTTTGTAATCCGGAAGCCTTCATGTCAACGTTAGGTATTGACTATATACAACAATGCTTTAGGGAATTCCTGAAAGAAATAGCCAATAAAAGCTGGTCATAGTAGCTCACACCTATGATCCCAGCACTTTCGGAGGCCAAGGAGGGCAGATCATGAGGTCAGGAGTTTGAGACCAGCCTTACCAACATGGTGAAACCCTGTCTCTACTAAAAACACAAAAATTAGCCAGGCATGGTGGCACATGCCTGTAATTACAGCTACTCAAGAGGCTGAGGCAGGAGACTCGCTTGAACCCAGGAGGCAGAGGCTGCAATGAGCTGAGACGGTGCCACTGCACTCCAGCCTGGGCGACAAAGCGAGACTCCAAAAAAAAAAAAAAAGGAAGGAAGGAAGGAAGGAGGGAGGGAGGGAAGAAAGAATGAAAGAAAGAGAAAGAGGAAGGGAGGGAGGGAAGGAAGGAAGGAAGGGCCAATATTAAAAGATTCAAACTTTTTAATAAAGCCCTGTATAATCTTAGTGACATGGTTTGGCTGTGTCCCCACCCAAATCTCATCTTGAATTGTAGCTCCCATAATTTGTATATGTTGTTGGAGCAACCTGGTGGGAGATAATTGAATCATGGGGGCAGTTTTCTCCATACTGTTGTCTTAATAATGACTAAGTCTCATAAGATCTGATGGTTTGATAAGGGGTTTCCCCTTTCGCTTGGTTCTCATTCTCCTCTCTTGTCTGCCTCCATGTGAGACATGCCTTTCATCTTCTGCCATTGAAAGAGATCAAATGAAGAGACTAAGAGGCAGAAATGAAGTCCACAGGCAAACAGCCCGGGCGGTGCCTTGAGCCTAGTTAAAAGTTGACGCCGGACCTAACCGATAATGTTATCTATAGATTTCAGATGTTGTATAGACAAGCAATGTGAAAGTCCCTGTCTTGTTCTTTTTCTGTTCTAATTACTAGTGCTTGCCATATATCTCTCAACTTCCTGAGCCCAGTATAAACATATCCCACCATATGTCTCCCCTCCATATATCCCTCAACTTCCTGGGCTCATCCCACCATATGTCTCCCTACCATATATCTTTCAATTCAAAGACTACCATATATCTCAACTTTAGAAGGACACCACCTGGAAAATCCCCGATAAGAACACAGCCGTTTGTGAGAGCACGGGAACAATAAAAAAACTGCTAAATGTATAAACTTAAAATGTTAACCAATTGTAATGCTGTAACCTAGAGAATTCCCTCGTTCCTCTGCAACTTTACAAGTCCTGTTTACATTAGGCTATAAAAGGCAAGCGCACGCATTGTTCAGGGCCCTCCTGTATGTTGTGGAACGGAGGGACCAAGTTTGAACTTGCATTAAAGATCCTTGCCGCTTGGCTTTGACTCTGGACTCTGGTGGTCTTTTTCGGGGAACAAACGGTCTGGGCATAACACCATGATTGTGAGACCTCCCCAGACATGTGGAACTGTGAGTCCACTAAACCTCTTCATTTTGTAAATTGCCCAGTCTTAGGTATGTCTTTATTAGCAGCATGAATATGGACTAATGCAATAAACTGGTATCAGTAGAGTGGGGTGCTGCTGAAAAGATACCTGAACATGTGGAAGCAACTTTGGAACTGGGTAACAGGCAGAGGTTAGAACAGTTTGGAAGGCTCAGAAGACAGGAACATGTGGAAACTTTTGGAACTCTCTAGAGACTTGTTGAATAGCTTTGACCAAAATGCTGATAATGATATGGACAATGAAATCTAGGCTAAGGTGGTCTCAGATAGACATGAAGAACTTGTTGGGGACTGGAGTAAAGGTGACTCCTGATACATTTTAGTAAAGAGACGGGAGGCATTTTATCCCTGCCCTAGAGATTTTTTGAACTTTGAACTTGAGCGAGATGATTTAGGGCATCTTGCAGAAGCAATTTCTAAGGATCAAAACATTCAAGAGGTGACTTGGGTGTTGTTAAAATAATTAAGTTTTAAAAGGGAAACAGAGCATAAAAGTTCAGAAAATTTGCAGCCTGACAATACAATAGAAAATTCCATTTTCTGAGGGGAAATTCAAGCCAGCTGCAGAAGTTTGCATTAGTAAAGAGGACCTGAATGTTAATCTCCAAGACAATGGAGAATATGTCTCTAGGACATGTCAGAGAACTTTGTGGCAGCCCCTCCCATCCTGGCCCGGAGGCCTAGCAGGAAAAAATAGTTTTCTGGTCCAGGTCCAGGATACCTCTGCTGAGTCCAGTCTAGGCACTTGGTGCCCTATCTCCCAGCTGTTCAGACCGTTATTAAAGGGGGCTAAGGTACAGCTCAGGCTGTGACTTTGGAGGGTGCAAGCCCCAAGCCCTGGCAGCTTTCATGTGGTGTTGAGCCTACAAGTACACAGATGTCAAGAATTGAGGTTTGGTAACCTCTGCCTAGATTTCAGAGGATGTATCGAAATGCCTGTATGTCCAGGCCAAAGTTTGCTGCAAGGGTGGGGCACTCGTGGACAACTTTGCTAGGGCAGTGAGGATAGGAAATGTGGGGCGGGTGCCCCCACAGAGTCCCCAATGGGGCACTGCCTAATGGAGATTTGAAAAGAGGGCCAACATCCTCCAGAATCCAGAATAGTAGATCCACTGATAGCTTACACCATGCACCTGGGAAAGCCAAAGATATTCAATGTCTGCCTGTGAAAGCAGCCTGGAGGGGCCTTATACCCTGGAAAGCCACAGATGCAGAGCTGTGCAACACCATGGCAACTCACCTTTTTTATCATTGTAACCTGGATGTTGGACATGGAGTCAAAGGAGATGGTTTTGGAGTTTCAAGATTTGACTGCCCTGCTGGATTTTGGACTTGCATGTGGCCTATAACCACTTTGCTTTGACCAATTTCTCCCATTTGGAATGGCTGTCTTTACCCAATGCCTGTACCTCCTTTGTATCTGGGAAGTAACTGACTTGCTTTTGGTTTACAGGTTACAGGCTCATAGGTGGAAGGGACTTGCCTTATCCTGAATGAGACTTTGTGCTGCGGACTTTTGAGTCATGCTGAAATGCGTTAAGACTTTGTGGGACTGTTGGGAAGGCATGATTGGTTTTGAAATGTGAGGACATGAGATTTGGGAGGGGCCAGGGACAGATTGATATGGCTTTGCTGTGTCCCCTCCCAAATCTCATCTTGAATTGTAGCTTCAACAATTCCCATGTGTTGAGAGAGGAACCTGGTGGGAGACAATTGAATCATGGGGCAGTTTCCCCCATACTGTTGTCATTGGTAGTGACTAAGTCTCACAAGATCTGGTTGTTTGCTAAAGGGTTTTCCCTTTCACTTGGCTCTCATTCTCTCCTCTTGTCTGCTGCCATGTGAGACATGCCTTTTATCTTCTCCCATGACTGTGAGGCCTCCCCAGCCATATGGAACTGAGAATCCTTGAAACCTCTTTCTTTTGTAAATTGCTCAGTCTCAGGTATGGCTTTGTCAGCAGTGTGAAAACGATGTTAATATACTTAGCCTCCTATCTCTGCAGCCTCACTTATGCCAGCTTCACTCTAAGCCCCAGTCAAATCCTTTAGCCCACCAAATTGATTCCAATCCCTAGCCTTTCCCATGCTACATGTATAATGATCTTTCCATTCCTTGGGTTCTAGCTTGAAGCATCATCTCTTGGGAGAAGGCTTCTCTATCATCCTTATCTAAATGCTATCTTCTCCCACCTCATCTGCCAGATAATTTGCTTATTCACAGTACTACTTACCAAAATTCTCAATTCTTTGCTTTTTATCACTTGTTTCTTCTACTAGAACTATACATTTAGTGTTGCAATAGCAGTGACAAATATATTACTTAGTGCATAATAAATGCTCATTAAATGTTTGGAGAATGATTGGAAAATAAGAAAGAAAGGAAGGAAAAGGGGAAGGATTAAATGAAGAAATGAAAAAAAAATAAGGTTAGATATAAAATCTCCTAGTGAAGGCTTGGCGCATTGGCTTACACCTGTAATCCTAGCACTTTGGAAGGCTGAGGCTGGCGGATCACTTGAGGTCAAGAGCTTGAGACAAGACTGGCCAATAGGGCAAAATCTCATCTCTACAAAAAATATGAAAAATTAGTCAGGCATGAAGACATTCTTCTGTAATTCCAGTGACTCAGGAGGCTGAGGCAGGAGAATCACTTGAACCCAGGAGGCAGAAGTTGCAGTGAATTGAGATTGCGTAACTGTACTCCAGCCTGGGTGACAGAGCGAGACTCTGTTTCCAAAAGAAAAAAAGAAAAAAGAAAATCTCCCAGTTAACACTAAGTGAAACAAATGCAAATATTTCTTAATCTATTGTTTTCCAGAAAATAATTCATAGAAAATTAAGTGTAAGAGAAAAATGTGTATGACAATACAATAAATTTATACTTGAGTTAAAGAGAAAACATTTCAAGGACAAATTGATCTCTGAACCATGGTACTTCAGAAACCATCTTTTTGGAAAGCCTATTGTAAACTCTTCTCCTGGACTAGGTATTCACCTATTCACCTGATCCATTTCACCTGTTTGAATGAATCAACGTAATTAATTTTTCAATCACATCACAGCCACCAATTCACTCCCAACTATTAACTTTATCATTTTTTCTCCATAAATCAATCTACTCATGTCCTTCTATCTCTATTTGATCAGTTTGGATTTATTGATCCATCTTTATGAACAGTGTTTGTCTACTCTACACACCTGGGAAAGGCACACTCTACATAATGCCATTCTCTGTTTACTCTGTGCTTGTCCTGTGTAGCTGAATACTGTTGGTGAACAGCCACAACTATGCTGAGAATTCTTGATTTTAATTCATGGAATTTTAATATTAAATGACTTCTTAATATGGGTTAGCATTGCTACAACACTTCCCCAGTACGTTTGCTTTGTCTGTTTTCCAAAATATATTTTCCATGCCTCTTTTTCTCTCCTAAAAATTCACTGGCCATCTCCTCCTTTCTTATTCTTAAATGAAAACCTTGTTTCCTATCTTATTAAGAAAAATAATTTTAAAAAATCAAACTCAAACTCCCTTACCTTCCCTGAAATCTATTAACACATCTGAATCTGTGCCTATACTTTCTGCCTTTCCTCTTTTTCCATGGATAACTTTGAATTGATGATTTTCCACACTTCTATTAATGGCTGACCTTTTTACTTATTCTAAAGATCTCATCCCTTTTTACCCTATCTAAGCTTTGCTACCAGAATTAATTTCTTTTTTCCACATAGCCAACTTCTCTCTCTCTCTCTCTCTCTCTCTCTCTCTCTCAGAATTCTGGAAACAGAGAATCAATGACACTCTATTTGTTATAATCATTATTTGACTAATTATTATCTTTAGATAGCATCTAATTTCTCTGCTCCCCTTCACTAAAAAAAAAAAACTTATTGAAAGAGTTTTCCCTGGTTATTGTCTTTACCTTGTATCTTGAAGGGTTCACAAAGGGAAGCAGATCTGGTAGAGAGAGAAAAAGAAAGGGACAGTGTGTGAGAGAGAGAGATGGAGGGGGAGAGTGAGAGAGACAGAGAGAGAGCGAGAGATGATCTGTTACAGTGACTTGACTAACTCAATTATGAAAACCATCTAAGTTGTCTCTCTAAAGCTGCTATGTCCATACTGGAACATGAAATCCATAGGGGAGTCAGTCAAGAAAAGAAAGTTATGAGCAGGGTGGAACTTAGAAGCATAAGCTAGAAAGCCACAAAAACACACCAAATTCTGTGTGGTTTCTTGTTACCTTTGTTTTTGGTGACAAGGATGAACTGCAGAAACTGGAGCCCTTTGTCACAGAGCTAAACATATACACCTGGTCGCAGAAACCAAAGAAGGATACAGGGAAAAGTGGAACAATTGCGGGCCCAGCTGCTTCACAGCAAAGAGGTGACTCAGCAGATCTGCAGTAAGTCTGTGAACTACGAAATGACCATTGTTTCTCTTCTGCCTTTCAAATCTTCCAAGAATATCCCTTGCTGATCACTCTAATGAAAACATGCAATAGAAGATATTCTGGGAAATATTAATTTCCCAGAAATTCTGGGAAACTAGGTTGACATACTGCAAAGCCATCACAATTCTCTATCTACATTCTACCTTCAATTATAGTACACAGATTAGGCTTCTCACCTAGCACTACTTTGAGACTGATTTCTGTTCTTATTTTATAAGCTCTCTTAGAAGTTTTTTTGTGTAGTTATTGCTTGAAGCAATTAATTACAATTGAAATTTTGGAGGATGTGTGGGGATTAGGTTTCTTTCTGAAACTAGTAATTTCCCTATGGAAGGATAAATGACTGCCAGAGAGAAATTTTCAGACAGCTGTAACAGAGTTACAATTTTCATCTAAGGCAAGCTGGAAAGCAATGTGGGCCCTTTATTATTATCTTCCCAGGAATATACTAGGATGATACACAAGTACATTCTAGAAAGGCAAAGAATTGATATATCATACTTCCTATTGGAATTCAAATACTGGCCAATCCTGACAGCTGTTCCTAATAGACAATGGATTGTGACTAAAGCCAGAGTCATATGCCTCCCTTAAAGTCAATACAAAAACAAGTTGAGGCTAAAATTACTATTCAGATACTGCTAGCAGTTGGTATAAAGTTATTCATCAAAAGTTTCTTGGATAATATTTCAAAATGAGCTAAGGAAAATTATAAATATTGAAAGGAAGGGGATATATTAAATTTGTACAAGGAAGTCTGCACAGAGAAATTATAATTACAAAGGAATATCTGTTAAATGAAGGCAATGGAAAGCTAACAACTTATGGATCAAACAATACTTAACGAAGAGTGTATAAAATATTTCATATTATTTCTCCTTAATGGAAGTGTCTTTTTATATTCTTGTATATTACTTGAATTTTGAAAGCATATATTATTTTTCACTTAAAAAATTTTATTTCTAGACTATGTAGTTCAGAAGAAAATAGATGTAACAAAACTTAGATAAGACTGTGTGTGTGTGTGTGTGTGTGTGTGTGTGTGTGTATGTGTGTGGTGTATTAATACTCACTATGGGTTATGCTGTAGCCAATAAAATACAATATATATTACTTATACTAACCTGGAAATATGCTACATCATATTTATTGCTGGCAAATATGTGTAGCATTTTCCTATTTTCTTGTAAAAGATGTATACATTACGTACATGTATATTAAAGTTTTAGCTGTAGTGTTAGGAATGTCAGAGATTAACTGAAAAGAACATAAGATTATGAAAGTAAATAACAAATTTCTTATATCAATTTATATAATTTATAATATAAACTTCATATCTCAAAACAACTTGTAATTAAAATTAATAATAAAATAAGCAATTCATTGTCTTCATTTGTAAAAAGTAGGCATTCTTTGTAAAAGATCTTGGTCTATGTTTTCCAGTTGCGTCAGACTTACATGGACCCATGGGATTTATTAACGAACCTCCAAACTAAGCAGGAAGTGCATTCACTTGGGATTCTGGGAGAAAATCACCATCCTGAAAGAGTTCGGTGGGAGTGAACTGCAGAGCCTGCAAGTCAAATTGGCTGTAGGTGCATTATGTTGCCCACCTGAAGTCTCTCTTAGTTACTCCCATCATTCTCACAATCACCACATGTGAGGACCTAAGTGGAGGGGCAAGGAAAAGTACTTCTATGATGTGGAATCCATCGCTGAATAAGCTGTTGATGAATATCAGGTGTGTCTAGTTATCCAGCAGGTACTTGTAGTCATAAATTTGCTGAGGTCATCTGTAAAATTCACACCACAGCAGCTTACAATAACATACATTTATTATCTTGCCGTTTTCTTAGGCTGGATTCCAGGTGCAGCTTAGATGGGTCCTTTGCTCAGAATCTCAGAGGGCTGCAATCAATCAAAATTTGGCCAGGATCCATTTTTTCTGAATTTCAGGGTCTTCTTCCAAGTTCATGTGGCCATTGGCAAAATTCAATTTTCTTTTAGCTGTAGGATGAGGTCCCTGTTTTCTTGCTGACTGTCATTTCCAGACCACTCTCAACTTCCAAAAGGCACTTGCAGCTCTTACTAAATGACTCTGATATTTCCACAACATGGTAGCTTAATTTTTCAAAGCCAATGGAAGAATCTCCATCAAATCTACTAGGATACAGTCTTATAGCGTGTAATACAATCATGGGAGTGATTATTCCATCACCTTTGTCATATTCTGTTGACTAGAAACCAGTCACATGTTCTGCAGCATTCAAGGGGAGAAGATTATGCAGGGCATGACTCACTGGATGTCACCCTAGAGAGTGGCATATGACTGAGATCAACAGTGTTTAATGCAGAATTAGGAGGATTATAGCTAAAGCATATTATGTTTTAATTTTATGCGAGTGACAACATTTTTAGCCTCACACAAACATATCTTTCATTTTTATCCCTACACAAACATCTTACAAAATTTGCTGGTACTTATAGCAGGAAAATTACTTTCCCTGAGACAATCTGGAGAGATCTACATTATCCTCAAGCAACACATACAAATAATCTTGGGAATTATGGAAATGTTTGAAAGAAAATATCCAAAGCAAGACTGGACTTCATTTTATAGACATATCCACACACACACACACACACACACACACACACACAAACACACACAAAGAATGAGACTTTGGAGAGTAGTTTTCTCTCCCTTTTGCTTTATATGTGTAAGAATTAAATATTTTCAATGGATATATATATTTCCTAATAAATTAATCATTTTTCATATTTATCATACATCAATATTTGTTAAATCATTTTGTAGAAATGTTGGCAGTTCCTTATTCTCTGCATTTAGTGCTTTCTCCCCCGGTTATGGTAATTGTCTCTTTACCTTGCTGTTCCTTTCTTTACTTCACTGTCTTCTGAGATGTATCATAAATTTTTATACCATACTCTGATAATTAATTTTATGTATAAACTTGATTGGATCAGGGAATGCTCAAATATCTGCTTCAACACTACTTCTGGGTTTATCTGTGAGGGTGTTTCTGGAAGGCATTAGTAATCAACTCAGTAGCCTGCATAGATTGCTCTCCCCAGTGTGGGTGGGAATCATACAATCTGTTGAAGGAATGAATAGAACAAAAGTCAAACAAAAGAGAATTCTCTACACTTTTTTTTTTTTAATTTTTCCTCATCAAACATTTCATCTCATCTTTTTCTGCCCTTGGACTGGGATTTAAACCATCAGCGTCCAGGTTCTCAGATCTTTGGCCTCTGACTCAACACCACAAGCTACTGGGTCTCCAGCTTGCAGGCAGCAAATCTTAGAATTTCTCAGCCTCAATAATCACATGAGCTAATTTCTTATAATAAATCTCCTGATATGCACATATAAAGAAGATAATAGATATGTGTTCATTTTAGTAGTTTGGTTTCTCTGGAGACTCCTGACTAGTAAATACATATACAGAGATCTACATATCTCTCTCTTTTTTTTTTTTTTAATATATTTTACATTCTAGGGTACATGTGCACAATGTGCAGGTTTGTTACATATGTATACATGTGCCATATTGATGTGCTGCACCCATCAACTTGTCAGTACATCAGGTATAACTCGTCATTTACATCAGGTATAACTCCCAATGCAATCCCTCCCCTCTCCCCCCACCCCACAATAGGCCCCGGTGTATGATGTTCCCCTTCCTGTGTCCAAGTAATCTCATTGTTCAATTCCCACCTATGAGTGAGAACATGCGACGTTTAGTTTTCTGTTCTTGCGATAGTTTGCTGAGAATGAGGGTTACCAGCTGCATCCGTGTCCCTACAAAGGACATGAACTCATCCTTTTTTATGGCTGCATAGTATTCCATGGTGTATATGTGCCACATTTTCTTAATCCAGTCTGTCACTGATGGACATTTGTGTTGAGAATAGTGCCACAATAAACATACGTGTGCATGTGTTTTCACAGCAGCATGATTTATAATCCTTTGCGTATATACGCAGTAATGGGATGGCTGGGTCATATGGTATTTCTAGTTCCAGATGCTTGAGGAATCGCCATACTGTTTTCCACAATGGGTGAACTAGTTTACAATCCCACCAACAGTGCAAAAGTGTTCCTATTTCTCCACATCCTCTCCAGCACCTGTTGTTTCCTGATTTTTTAATGATTGCCAATCTAACTGGTGTAAGGTGGTATCTCATTGTGGTTTTGATTTGCATTTCTCTGATGACCAGTGATGATGAGCATTTTTCATGTATCTGTCGGCTGTATGAATGTCTTCTTTTGAGAAATGTCTTTTCATGCCCACTTTTTGATGGGGTTGTTTGTTTTTTCTTGTAAATTTGTTTGAGTTCTTTGTAGATTCTGGATATTAGCCCTTTGTCAGATGAGTAGATTGCAAAATTTTTCTCTCATTCTGTAGGTTGCCTGTTCACTCTGATGGTACTTTCTTTTGCTGTGCAGAAGCTCTTTAGTTTAATTAGATCCCATTTGTTAATTTTGGCTTTTGTTGCCATTGCTTTTGGTGTTTTAGACATGAAGTCCTTGCCCATGCCTATGTCCTGAATGGTATTACCTAGGTTTTCTTCTGGGGTTTTTATGGTTTCAATTCTAATATTTAAGTCTCTAATCCATCTTGAATTAATTTTTGTATAAGGAGTAAGGAAATAATCCAGTTTCAGCTTTCTATTTATGGCTAGCCAATTTTCCCAGCACTGTTTGTTAAATAGGGAATCCTTTCCCCATTTCTTGTTTTTGTCAGATTTGTCAAAGATCAGATGGCTGCAGATGTGTGATATTATTTTAGAGTGCTCTGTTCTGTTCGAGTGGTCTATATCTCTGTTATGGTACCAGTACCATGCTGTTTTGGTTACTGTAGCCTTGTAGTATAGTTTGAAGTCAGGTAGTGTGATGTCTCCAGCTTTGTTCTTTTGACTTGGGATTGTCTTGGCAATGCAGGCTCTTTTTTGGTTCCATATGAACTTTAACACAGTTTTTTCCAATTCTGTGAAGAAAGTCGTTGGTAGCTTGATGGGGATGGCATTGAATCTATAAATTACCTTGGGCAGTATGGCCATTTTCACAATATTGATTCTTCCTATCCATGAGCATGGTATGTTCTTCCATTTGCTTGTGTCCTCTTTTATTTCACTGAGCACTGGTTTGTAGTTCTCCTTGAAGAGGTCCTTTACATCCCTTGTAAGTTGGATTCCTAGGTATTTTATTCCCTTTGAAGCTATTGTGAATGGGAGTTCACTCATGATTTGGCTCTCTGTTTGTCTGTTACTGGTGTATAAGAATGCTTGTGATTTTCGCACATTAATTTTGTATCCTGAGACTTTGCTGTAGTTACTTATCAGCTTAAGGAGATTTTGAGCTGAGATGATGGGCTTTTCTAAATATACAATCATGTCAGCTGCAAAACAGGGACAATTTGACCTTTCCTTTTCCTAAGTGAATACCTTTGCTTTCTTTCTCTTGCCTGATTGCCCTAGCCAGAACTTCCAACACTATGTTGAATAGGAGTGGTGAGAGAGGGCATTCCTGTCTTGTGCCAGTTTTCAAAGGGAATGCTTCCAGTTTTTGCCCATTCAGTATGATATTGGCTGTGGGTTTGTCATAAATAGTTCATATTATTTTGAGATACATTCCATCAATACTGAATTTATTGAGAGTTTTTAGCATGAAGGGCTGTTGAATTTTGTCAAAGGCCTTTTCTGCATCTATTGAGATAATCATGTGGTTTTTGTCTTTGTTTCTGTTTATATGCTGGATTACGTTTATTGATTTGCATATGTTGAACCAGCCTTGCATCCCAGGGATGAAGCCTACTTGATCATGCTGGATAAGCTTTTTGATGTGCTGCTGGATTCAGTTTGCCAGTATTTTATTGAGGATTTTTGCATCGATGTTCATCAGGGATATTGGTCTAAAATTCTCTTTTTTTGTTGTATCTGTCAGGCTTTGGTATCAGGATGATGTTGACCTTGTAAAATGAGTTAGGGAGGATTCCCTCTTTTTCTATTGATTGGAATAGTTTCAGAAGGAATGGTACCAGCTCCCCCTTGTGCCTCTGGTAGAATTCGGCTGTGAACCCGTCTGGTCCTTGACTTTTTCTGGTTGATAGGCTATTAATTATTGCCTCAATTTCAGAGTCTGCTATTTGTCTATTCAGGGATTCAAATTCTTCCTGGTTTAGTCTTAGAAGAGTGTAAGTGTACAAGAAATTATCCATTTCTTCTAGGTTTTCTAATTTATTTGCATAGAGGTGTTTATAGTATTCTCTGATGGTAGTTTGTATTTCTGTGGGGTTGGTGGTGATATCCCCTTTATCATTTTTTATTGTGTCTATTTGATTCTTCTCTCTTTTCTTCTTTATTAGTCTTGCTAGTGGTCTATCAATTTTGTTGATCTTTTCAAAAAACCAGCTCCTGGATTCATTAATTTTTTTGGAGGTTTTTTTGTGTCTCTATCTCCTTCAGTTCTGCTCTGATCTTAGTTATTTCTTGCCTTCTGCTAACTTTTGAATGTGTTTGCTCTTGCTTCACTAGTTCTTTTATTGTGATGTTAGGGTGTCAATTTTAGATCTTTTCTATTTTCTCTTGTGGGCATTTAGTGCTATAAATTTCCCTCTACACACTGCTTTAAATGTGTCCCAGAGATTCTGGTATGTTGTATCTTGGTTCGCATTGGTTTCAAATAACATATTTATTTCTGCTTTCATTTCGTTATGAACCCAGTAATCAGTCAGGAGCAGGTAGTTCAGTTTCCATGTAGTTGAGCAGTTTTGATTGAGTTTCTTAGTCCTGAGTTCTAGTTTGATTCCACTGTCGTCTGAGAGAGAGTTTGTTATAATTTCTGTTCTTTTACATTTGCTGAGGTGTGCTTTACTTCCAACTATGTGGTCAATTTTGGAATAAGTGTGATGTGGTGCTGAGAAGAATGTATATTCTGTTGATTTAGTGTGGAGAGTTCTGTAGATGTCTATTAGGTCCGCTTGGTGCAGAGTTGAGTTCAATTCCTGGATATCCTTGTTAACTTTCTGTCTCATTGATCTGTCTAATGTTGACAGTGGGGTGTTGAAGTCTCCCATTATTAGTGTATGGGAGTTGAAGTCTCTTTGTAAGTCTCTAAGGCCTTGTTTTCTGAATCTGGATGCTCCTGTATTGTGTGCATATATATTTAGGATAATTAGCTCATCTTTTTGAATTCATCCCTTTATCATTATGTGATGGCCTTCTTTGTCTCTTTTGATCTTTGTTGGTTTAAAGTCTGTTTTATTAGAGACTATGATTGCAATGCCTGCCTTCTTTTATTTTCCATTGATTTGGTAGATCTTTCTCCATCCCTTTTTTTTTTTTTTTTTGAGCATATGTGTGAACTTGATCCTGTCATTATGATATTAACTGGTTATTTTGCTTGTTAGTTGATGTCATTTCTTCCAAGCATCGATGGACTTTACATTTTGACATGTTTTTGCAATGGCTGGTACCTGTTGTTCCTTTCCATGTTTAGGGCTTCCTCTTGAGGATCTCTTGTGGGGCAGGCCTGGTAGTGACAAAATCTCTAAGCATTTGCTTGTCTGTAAAGGATTTTATTTCTCCTTCACTGATGAAATTTGTTTGGCTGGATATGAAATTCTGGGTTTAAAATTCTTTTCTTTAAGAATGTTGAATATTGGCCCCCACTCTCTTCTAGCTTGAAGAGTTTCTGCCAAGAAATCTACTGTTAGTCTGATGGGCCTCCCTTCGTGGGTAACCCGACCTTTCTCTCTGGCTGCCCTTGACACTTTTTCCTTCATTTCAACTTTGGTGAATCTGACAAGTATGTGTCTTGGAGTTGCTCTTCTGGAGGAGTATCTCTATGGCATTCTCTGTATTTCCTGAATTTGAATGTTGGCCTGCCTTGCTAGGTTGGGGAAGTTCTTCTGGATGAAATTCTGAGGAGTGCTTTCCAACTTGGTTCCATTTCCTCCTCACTTTCAGGCACACCAATCAGACACAGATTTTGTGTTTTCACATAATCCCATATTTCTTAGAGGCTTTGTTCATTTATTTTTCCTCTTTTTTCTCTAGACTTCTCTTCTCACTTCATTTCATTCATTTGATCTTCAATCATTGATACTCTTTCTTCCAGTTGATCGAGTCGGTTACTGAAGCTTGTGCATGTGTCGCGTAATTCTTGCGTCATGGTTTTCATTTCTATCCATTCGTTTATGGCATTCTCTGCATTGATTATTCTAGTTATCCATTCTTCTATTCTTTTTTCAAGATTTTTAGTTTCTTTCCGTTGGGTAAGTAGTTCCTCCTTTAGCTTTGAGAAGTTTGATGGACCTAAGCCTTCTTCTCTCAACTCCTCGAAGTCATTCTCTGTCCAGCTTTGATCCGTTGCTGGCAATGAGCTGTGTTCCTTTGGAGGGGGAGATGCGCTCTGATTTTTTGAATTTCCAGCTTTTCTGAACTGCTTTTTCCCCATCTTTGTGGTTTTATCTGCCTTTGATCTTTGATGATGGTGAGGTACTGATGGGATTTTGGTGTGGGTGTCCTTTCTGTTTGTTAGTTTTCCTTCTAACAATCAGGACCCTCAGCTGCAGTTCTGTTGGAGTTTGCTTGAGGTCCACTCCAGACCCTGTTTGCCTGGGTATCAGCAGCAGAGGCTGCAGAAGATAGAATATTGCTGAACAGCGAGTGTTGCTGTCTGATTGTTGCTTTGGAAACTTCTTCTCAGAGGTGTGCCCAGCCGTGTGAGGTGTATTGCATCAGTCTGCACCTAGTGGGGGATGTCTCCCAGTTAGGTTACTCAAGGGTCAGGGACCCACTTGAGCTTGCAGTCTCTCCGTTCTCAGATCTCAACCTCCATGCTAGGAGACCCATTGCTCTCTTCAAAGCTGTCAGACAGGGTCATTTACATTTGCAGAGGTTTCTGCTGCTTTTTTTTAGCTATGCCCTGTCCCCAGAGGTGGAGTCTACAGAGGCAGGCAGGCCTCCTTGAGCTGTGGTGGGCTCCACCCAGTTCGAGCTTCCCTGAGGCTTTGTTTACCTGCTTAAGCCTCAGCAATGGTGGGCACCCCTCCCCCAGCCTTGCTGCTGCCTTGCAGTTTGATCTCAGACTGCTGTGCTAGCAATGAGGGAGGCTTCTGTGGGCATGGGACCCTCTGGGCCAGGTGTGGGATATAATCTCCTGGTGTACCATTTGCTAAGACCCTTGGTAAAGCGCAGTATTAGGGTGGGAGTTACCCAATTTTCCAGGTGTTGTGTGTCTCAGTTTCCCTTGGCTAGGAAAAGGAATTCCCTTCCCCCTTGCGCTTCCTAGGTGAGGCGATGCCTCGCCCTGCATCAGCTCTCACTGGTCGGGCTGCACCAGCTGACCAGCATTGATTGTCCAGCATTCTCCAGTGAGATGAACCTGGTACCTCAGTTGAAAATGCAGAAATCACCTGTCTTCTGTATCACTCGCTCTGGGAGCTGAAAGCTGGAGCTGTTCCTATTCAGCCATCTTGCTCCGGGACTACATATCTCTTTTGGCCTGTAACATCACATGTATTGGAAAATGAACTAAGAGAGATTTACTTAGATATTTTATGAACTCTGAAGTTATTGGTTGGTTTCTTTGTTTTTACCTGTGAGAGAGGATGCTGGTTAAAAAATTTAAAAAAAAAAAAAAAACTAGAGTAATAATTGAATCATATTATAGCCCCAAATATATGATGTCACTCAGTGCCTTACCTGAATTCAGCACAAATGGAAACTGACTTTCATTGTAAGACTTCATGCTAAATAATAAGAATGTATATATTACAATGTTTATGATGTTATTTGTATTTTTATTAACAACCATAATTTAATCACCATTTATTGAGTCTATTCTACAGACAAAGCACTATACTAAACATGTACGTAACCTGTATATCCTTATCCTCACAAAAGCCATATAAAGTATCCTCCTGGTATTTAGTAAAATGTTCTGCATTACTGGCTTAAAAACTGCAGAGCCCACATTTAAACACAGGCCTCTCTTACTTTTGAATCAATTCTGAAATTTTTCCTGACTCACCGTGACCTATTCGTAAATTTATATGTGTTCTCTGTCCCTGGTTCTTGACACAGAACTCCTAAAACCCTTTTAATTTCCTAGGTCATATGGGTATAGAAATGGCAAAGAGCTCCTAAGTACTTTGAAATTTTCTTGGTAATTGGAGCATTTTTTTGTTCTAATGAGGTGGATTGCTTCAAGATGGGGGCTGGCCACCAGAAAGATCAAGCTATGATTAAAAGCTTCAAACTTTCAGCCTTACCTCAGCGTCCTGCATGGGAAGACAGACGGGCAAGAGCTTGAGTTAAGACTCAGTTGTGCCTACATCGTAGAAACTCCATTAAGTTCCTACAATATTGGGATTTGACTTCCAGGTTGATGAACATATCTTTGTGCCAGGAGCATGCTACATTTCCACAGGGACAGAGCTCCTGTGGCCAGGACTCTTCTGGATCTTGCCCTCTGAATTTCTTCATCTGGAGTCAGCTGTACCCCTTGTCATATCCTTAATAATAAATCACTAAATGTAAGGAGGTGTTTTCCTTAATTATGTGAGTCATCATAGCTTGAAAATTATTGAACCTGAGAAGGGGTGTAATAGGAACTCTCAAGTTGTAGTCAAGTCAGAGAGAAGTGTGGCTAATTTGGGGACTTATCATTTGGCGATTGGCATCTGAAGTGGGGTTCAGTCTTGTGAGACTGAGCCTTTAACCTTCAGAGTCTGCAGAAACTTTAGGTAGTTAGTGTCATAATTGAATTGTAGGACACCCAGTTGATGTCTGAAGAGTTAGATAATTGGTTGGTGTAGTTAAAACCCCATACAATTTTGTGTCATGTTTTGTGGGTACAGACAAAAATAGTGTTATTTTATTTTCACTTACATTAATGTGCATGAGAAAATATTGAAATATTCCTATATTTTATAAACTCTAAAATACTATTTGATCCATGAGTCTCTTAGATCCTATAATATCACATTAAAATAACTCAGAATATCAACATAATTAAAGAACAGGCTTCAATGAGGTTCAAACATGGTATCTACTTCCTTATTAATTAAGTAGCTTATTTGCATATGTGATAAATAATTCAGTTAAAAGTCAGTTTAAACTGAAAGAACACATTACCCACACTGTAATGTAACCCTTTCTACTGTAGTAAAGGTATTACTGACTTAACCTTTGGCGTTTCCTTCCAAAATATTTCTTCAGAAATCTAGGTTATATCAAGATGTAATTATTATTTACTGTTTTTGTGTTTCCTATTTTATGCATTTTATTTCCAAATTTTTAGTCATGTTCTTATACTACAATATCACACAAATAATTGTAACCTACCCAAATACATTAAATCTCCTAACTGGCATAAATCTTAGAAATCACCTCATCTAAATCTTTTATTTTATAGAAGCAAGGGGTTATGGGAATAATAGAGTAATTTGGGAAATTGTGACCACAGGGGAAAATAAATGGGCGATTCACAGTACAAGGAGGCAATATGCCATGGTTAAGAGAACTAACTTTGAAATTGGAATGATGTGAGTTCTAGTCACAGTCCAACACTTGGCATTTGTTCAACCTGGAACAAAGAATATTTTTTCCTCATATTTCTGCCTCACTGAGTTGTAAAAGGTTTAGAATAATGCTTTGCACATAGCAGACATTCTGTGCTGGTAACTACAGGAATGCATTATTGAAATAGTTACGGGTAATGGAAAATAAATTGTTCTAGGTAATTTCCACTTGCCACATATGTTAAGATATACCCTCAGATATCACCATTCTCCTGGCCACTCTGACAAAATATCTTTTAATAGTTTTCAGTAACTTCCCCTTGTTTGATTTCTTATTTGCAATAATTCACCCACTCATTTTTTTTTAATGCTTATTGAGGAATTATTATGTATTGGGCCTTTTTTTCCAGATTCTATGAATATTTATTAGGTCAAAATATTGGAACTTCTTGCTATTTAACTCTTTTCTGTCTTCAAGGAGGTAGGATTTTATAGAAAAAAGCTACAGGTTCTTTTGCCCTTTGGCTTCTGGTGGGGTTGGCCAATGAGAAGTATCAGCCACTTACCAGGGATAGCAGAGGTGAAATGTAGGGGGGTATTTTGAGAGTTTTCTTTCTGCTGAACAGCAGTTAACTGCATTTAGGCAACTACTCCCTCCAGTTAGCCTTGCAGGCTTATTCATGGTGACAGGTCCCACTGTGTTTTACTACCCCATATTGATTTTCATTAACCATGTCCACATTTTTTATATGATCTCTTACATAACCTATTTGAGTAGGCCATCTGTATTGAGCTGAGACCTTGATGTGCACACTTTAATCCTGAAAGTTGAATTCTCTTCTATGCCATGAGATCACTCTTGGTTAGGGTCCTCTGAGCATCTAGGGCCCAGTGCATCAGAGGAATGACCAATATACATCCAGCTATGAGCTACTAAATGGGAAATACTAGGAACAGGAACATGCTTTATGTACCTTTATATCCCCACAGTGCTTTGTGCTTCTAAAACTTATGTGTTAAAACTTATGTAAAACTGATTTTATAGTTGTGTTAACTTGTACCCCTCAAATTTAGCTTGCTATTTTCCCTTCCTAATGAACTTTTTATCACCAATTCTTCAGTTTCATTAAAGATTCCCCTAGTAACTCAGACAGGTTATGTTATAGTAGCTTTTAGTAACATTCCCTGTTTATTAGAATAATGTCTTCACTAATGTAAAGAATAATGAACCATTTCTACGTACCATGCAATTTTCCAGGTTCTTGGATATAAATAAGGACAAAACATGGGAGCTGTATTTTAATAGAAAGATAAACAAGTCACCAAATGCATGAACAAGATAGTTTCAGATTGCTACATAACCAAGAAGAAAAAAAAAACAGTGATATGGAAGAGATAATTGTGATAATTGCCATAAAATAATGCTCAATTTGATATGATAGAGAGTAAAACATTGGGTATGTATGGAGCAGTAGTGTAGACCATTCCATAACACCACTCCACATGTATTTATATATGTATTATGGGAGTTGCGAGCAACCCCTCCTCCTCCAAAGTTCATATGTTGAAGTTCTAACCCCATTGCAATGGTATTAGGAGGTGGGGCCTTTAAAAAGTGGTTAGGTCTAAAATAAATCAGATGAGGAAGAGAGAGAAATTTCTCTGTCTCTCCATATGCACATGGTGAGGAGAGGCCATGTTGAGCACACAGTAAGAAGGTGGCTACCTAGAAGCCAGGAAACAGGCCCTCACCAAGAACCAAATCTGCTGACACCTTGAGCTTAGACTTTACAGCATCCAAAATGGAAAGAAATACGAGTCTGTTGTTTAAGTCACTCAGTCTATGGTATTTGATATAGGAGCCAGAATTGATTAAGATGGGGGTAGTTTAGGTAAAGTATCAGGGAGAACAACTCTAAACACATGACATTTAAATTAACAACTAAAATGTGAGTCAGAGCCTGCCATGCAACAAAGCTAAAAAAGAGTTACATTTCATCCAAAAAGACAAATGCAAAGTCCCAGAAGAGGGGAAAAGCTTGGGATGTGCCAGAATGGAAAAAGCACCAATATATAATGCAAAAAGCAACCATATACCCATATAGGTAGAACATAATAAGTGAGCCCATGAACGGAATTATAGAACCACATGAACCAGATCATGTTGGGCTTTGTACTCCATAGTTAGAACTTCTAATTTTATTGTTCGTATAATGGTACATCATGGATATATTTACAATGGAGAATTATATAATTTCAGCTAGGTTTTATTTTGAGCTGGTAAGAATTAAGAGGCTATTACCATTATCCCTGAAAGAGGTCTAAATGATACTGTTGAAAATGGAAAGATATAGGGAAATTAAAAATCTATTTTATGGGATTAATTATGGGAGACAAAGGAAAGGGCAATATCTAAAATGATTCCTATGGTTCACCTTCAGCAATTGTGAGAGTGTTGGTGGCATTAACTGTGAATGAGAAAACTGTGTATTATCTTGTTCTGTACATTCTATTTCTGAAATAGTCCTGACATGCACCCACCTGACAAGTCATCTCTTCAGCAATGCCCTTAATTCAAGTCTGTCCTTTAAGGACTTTGGCAAAGGTATCTTAAATATTCTTACACACAATATTCAACACACAGTTAAAGTATTTATGTTGCTGAAGGAGAGTTCTAGAAGCCCCCCCAACCCCCACCTATACTCAGAGAAACATGAAAAGAATCCTTCTTGGCCAGAGACACAACTTCTAGGACTGAGGTTCATGGTTTCTGAAACTAACACTTCTCTAGCTTCATAATCTATTAACCTGTTTTTCTTCTTCACGCACTACAACACAAACAAAGTTGGTATTCTCCATTTTCACCCAGTATTTTTCTGTATCCATTCTTTAGCACCTTCTTCTTCTAAATAGAATGAATTTCCTGTCATCACCGCATCCCCATGTGCTCAAATTATTCTTATTATCTAGGGCCCAATGCAAATTTTATATTTTCTATCAAGATCTCCTGAAAGTGATTTATCTCTCTTATAAACACCCATAACCCTTTATTTGTCCCTTTTCATGCGTCTGAATTATTTCTGTCCATATTATCATTCAGTATGATTATGGAATGTTCTAGGCTATATCTATTCTATTATCAGAAAAATTCTGTTTGATTACATTTTCTACAACATTTACTCATGCCAACCTCTCACAAAATGGTAAACACCTAAATTAATGAAAGAGTAGAAGATGTAACTAAATCTAAATGTCTGTTAAATTGAAGCAAATTAACAGTGATGGGTTAAATTAATTTATGATACATATTGAATCAGTCAATAAAATGTGACCCAGCCAATGTTACCATGTTTTTTTAACGTTTAAACAAAATCAAACAGATCCAACTATCTACTTTCTATTGGAAGTTCAATGAACTTGTCAACATTTCTGTGAATTTCTAAAGTCCTGTAATTAATACAGATATTTTGACTCTGAGTTCCTGCTTCTGCCCAGGACCCAATTCATTTTGCTCATCAGCTCTTTCTAAGGCTGTCTTTTTTTCTTTTTCTTCCGTTTCACGAGTTTAGATGTGGAACTTCAGTTCTATTTTCATGGTTAAAATTAAACATGACAAGAAGCACAGAATGAAATACTAAAAATAGTCAAGACTGTGTGTCTAAACCATCATTTGGGTAAGTGATAATTTCTTTATCTAGGTTGTTGGTCTTTTTATCTGGCTCCAGATTCCTTCCCAGCTCTCAGCAGCCATTACCTCGGGAAAAGGGTTTTTCAAGGATAGTCTGGCAGACAAGGGGATAGGGAATAGGGAATGCTGTTTGGTTGGGTCGGCGATAAAATCATAGAGGGTTGAAGTTGTCTTTGTGCACTGAGTCAGTACTTGGGTGGGGGTCACATGACCAGATGAGCCAGTTTCTTAGTATGGGTTCAGGTGGTACCAGTGGTCTATCAGAACTCAGAGTGTGGAAAATACCTCACACCAATCTTAGGTTTTACAGTGGTGATGTTATCCATAGGAGCAATTGGGAAGGTTGTGAATCTTGTGACATCTGACTATATGACTCTTGAACTTTAATTTTAACTCTGTGGCTAATTTATTAGTTTTACAAAAGCAGTTTGGGTCCCTGAGTGAGGAAGAGGTGGATTTTGGGAATCAGTTATTACTACATTTGTTTTAAAGTTAAACTATAAACTAAATCCCTTGCTAGTTAGTTGGCCTATGCCTAGAAATAAATAAGGGAAGCTTGGAGGTTAGCAGGAAGGTGGAGTAAGTTAGATCAGATTTATTTCACTGTCATAATTTTTCTATGTCAGATTTCTCTCACTTTTACAATTTTTGCAAAGACAGTTTCACTAGCATACATTTAACTTTACATACCCTAAAATAAACCTCAGTGCAAATTTGTTATATGTACTCTAATGAAGCAATTATATTTTGAACAAATTAAGAAATGTGAGGAAAATGTTTTGTTTCCCTATATATGTACCTCACCCAAATCTCATCATTCAAATATGTCCAAGTGCTCTTATCGTAACACTTATCTTGCCGGGCGCAGTGGCTCATGCCTGTAATCCCAGTACTTTGGGAGGCCGAGGCAGGCAGATCATGAGGTCAGGAGATCCAGACCATTCTGGCTAACACGGTGAAACCCTGTCTTTACTAAAAACACAAAAAATTAGCCGAGCATGGTCGTGGGTGCCTGTAGTCCCAGCTACTCTGGAGGCTGAGGCAGGAGAATGGCATGAACCCGGGAGGCGGAGTTTGCAGTGAGCCAAGATCACACCACTGCACTCCAGCCTGGGTGACAGAGCGAAACTCCATCTCAAAAAAAAAAAAAAAAAACCAAAACACTTACCTTTAGCATGATTAACTTACATTACCGCTTCTTGTAAGACAGGTTTACTAATGACAAATTTCCTGAGCCTTTTTTCATTCTGAAAATATTTCGTTTTTCATTCATTTTTGTAATATATTTTATTGGATGTACAATTACAGATAGTTTCTTGTATTTTGGAACTTTAAAATGTCTCTCATTACCCTCTTCCTTATATTTTCTAAATGTAATTGTGTTATCCAGCTGAATATAATCTTTTTTTTTTTTTCTCTAGTTCTTTTGAGTATTTTTTTCCTCCTACCTTTGTTTTGGAAATCTTATTGTGATATGCTTACTTGTGGTCATCTTTATGTATTTCTGACTTAAGGTTCATTGTTTTTCCTAGAATCTGTGTGTCGATATTTTCATCAAAATTGGAAAATAAAAATTAGGTATTATTTCTTCAAATGTTTTTTCTGTCCCAGTCTCTCTTCTCCCCTCTAAATCTCAGATTACATGTTTGTTTTACTACTTGATATTGTCCAATCAAACATTGAAACTCTGTTCATGGTTTTTAGAGTCCTTTTGTTCTGAACCTCAATTTGCGTTATTTTTACTTACCTGTGTCTTCAGGAATTTTGCTGTTTGCTATTTCTAATTATTGAATTTAGTTCTGGAAGACAGTTAAAAAATGGTGGCTCACCCTGATACTGCCAAAGTTTGTTTATTTATTTATTTATTTATTTTTATTTTACTTTAAGTTCTAGGGTACATGTGCATAACGTGCAGGTTTGTTACATATGTATACTTGTGCCATGTTGGTGTGCTGCACCCATCAACTCGTCAGCACCCATCAATTCATCATTTATATCAGGTATAACTCCCCAATGCAATCCCTCCCCCCTCCCCCCTCCCCATGATAGGCCCCGGTGTATGATGTTCCCCTTCCTGAGTCCAAGTGATCTCATTGTTCAGTTTCCCCCTATGAGTGAGAACATGCGGTGTTTGGTTTTCTGTTCTTGTGATAGTTTGCTAAGAATGATGGTTTCCAGCTGCATCCATGTCCCTACAAAGGACGCAAACTCATCCTTTTTTATGGCTGCATAGTATTCCATGGTGTATATGTGCCACATTTTCTTAATCCAGTCTGTCACAGATGGACATTTGGGTTGATTCCAAGTCTTTGCTATTGTGAATAGTGTTGCAATAAACATACGTGTGCATGTGTCTTTGTAGTAGAGTAATTTATAATCCTTTGGGTATATACCCAGTAGTGGGATGGCTGGGTCATATGGTACATCTAGTTCTAGATCCTTGAGGAATTGCCATACTGTTTTCCATAATGGTTGAACTAGTTTACAATCCCACCAACAGTGTAAAAGTGTTCCTATTTCTCCACATCCTCTCCAACACCTGTTGTTTCCTGATTTTTTAATGATTGCCATTCTAACTGGTGTGAGATGGTATCTCATTGTGGTTTTGATTTGCATTTCTCTGATGGCGAGTGATGATGAGCATTTTTTCATGTGTCTGTTGGCTGTATGAATGTCTTCTTTTGAGAAATGTCTGTTCATATCCTTTGCCCACTTTTTGATGGGGTTGTTTGTTTTTTTCTTGTATATTTGTTTGAGTTCTTTGTAGACAAAGTTTGTTTTTTAACATTTGAGCGGATGTGTCTACAGTAGCCCATACTCCTAGGATGAGATAACCACATTCATTAGGAGTAAATGCCCTGAAATTTTAAGTGAGTTCTTGATGTTTCCTGTCAGTTGTATGGAGTAAAATATTTATTTCCTCGCCCACTGCTAGGTTTATGGCAAAGGCACCTACAATAAAAGACAGATTAATAAAATCCTAATTATGTATTTAATGTAAATTTTACCTGACAGGTCTCTAGAAATGAAGATTCAAAGAAGTAGGGAAACCTAGGTATCTTTATGCTTAGTCTGATGAAGTGTGAATAGTTGTAGGTAAGTACGATTGCAAGGGAGGAAAATCTAATGGTAATACATTGCAAGGAACTTAGCAAAGCGTGTTTGCTCAGATTCTATTTCACATCTCTGTTTTAGAGAATAAGATGTTTCTTTCATCTGAGTATACAGAGGGCTACAATGGAATGAAGTTTTTATGACCTGCTTCAGGAGTAAGGCAAGGGAAAGGTGAGAGTGACCCTCCTGCTTCTACTGTTTTTTTTTTTTCAAATGCCACGGTGCCAAATTTTGGGATAGCATGTCTTTAACATTGTAACAGTTCTCTCCATTCTAGTAGCTCAGAAATCTATCTTCCAATATATGTGACCTCTAGACTTTCCATTCATCTCACAGTTCACAGGTATTTGCTTTCTGCCAGGATTAGCACCATCTTATGCTGGGCATGTGAAACTTAATCTTTGGCTAAAGACCCCAGGGAAACTCAGAAAAACTTTACATGACCAATTCTCACTGCAGCTATCTCTGAACCATTACCTTTTCCTGTGAATCCCATCCATTTCAGCTGCCATGAACTTCTCTGTTTCCTCCACGCAGCAAGACCATCACATTCTGAGCTCCACTTGCATCTCCTGTTTCAAATGTGACCTCATGCAAAAAGCAAGGTAAAGGTAGGGCTCACCTAATATATTCCTCTTTTCTCAAAGACCTATGCTCTCTGTTGCCCAGTACAAGAAAATATGTTTTATCCAATTCCATAGTTTACAGGATAAGGTTAAGTTTGATCTGTATGATGAGAAAGTCAGAAATCTCAAGCTAGTATTTTGGAAATATGTTGGCCAAATTATAAAGCCACATTTACATGTTGAAAAAGGCACACTTTTAAATGATTAAAAGATGATGCTCATTCTAAGCATTTTCACATTTAACATTTTGTCTCTTTTTACATAAATGAAGTTTTTTATAAACTGTTAATTTAGTGAAATATGAATAATTTTAGGAAATTCTCCAGTTATATTTTAATGCAGATGTGTTTTGCTATTATTTAGTGACATCCTTATTATTTCAACTTGTAACAATTTTGTGCTAATAGGTAATACAATATAAATGTCATACAGATGAACACTGTCACTGCTGTCAGTACACTTACATTTGTGTTTTTACATATTTTTATTGATTCTTTAAGGGTCAGGGGAAATTTTAAATCAATTATATCTCTTATGATTTGGGTACAATCAATATTTTTGTTGTTAAATAATGTTAACCTCAATTTTGTAAAGTATATCTCTTCACTTTCATTATCTTCCTTAATACGAATTTCAGATGGAAATCCATATGAAGATAAAAAACAATGGAAAAGAAGCTATTCTAGGAGACATAGAACAGTTACTTGATAAATATCATATCCAAAATTAATTGCAACTGTAATTCTAATAAAATTAAGCATTCATGTACCACTGTTTGATTTTAAAGTTAAGTTAAAGATCTGAGCACACTAACAAAAAATTTTCACTAATTTTAAAATGTAATTATACATTTACTTTTATTTTTTCAAATGATAGAAAATTTGATTTTTAATTACAGAATTTAAGACAAAGCAGTTATAAGATTGGATTGCCAGAAGGGGACTTACTAGTACATAACTAGTATAGCATCACCATCTTTTTATTTTTTATTATTATTATTATTTTGAGTTGGAGTCTCACTCTTTTTCCCAGCCTGGAGTGCAGTGGTGTGATCTTGGCTCACTGCAACCTCCACCTCCTAGGTTCAAGCAATTCTCCTGCTTCAGCCTCCCGAGTAGCTGGGGTTATAGGCATATACACTACCACACCCAGCTAATTTGTGTAGTTTTAGTAGAGATAGAATTTCACCATGTTGGTCAGGCTGGTCACGAACTCCTGACCTTGTGATCTGCCCACCTCAGCCTCCCGAAGTGCTGGGATTACAGGCGTTAGCCACTGTGCCCATCTGCATCACCTTCTTTATAAGGTTTAAACCTCAAATCTCTAGAACAAGATTTGAGCAGAGGATTGAGAAGTGCTTCTTAAAAGAATAAAACACTTTTTATAGAGCTTGTACATTTATACACTTATAGTAAGCATTTTGAGGCTGTATTAGTCTGTTTTCATGCTGCTGATGAAGACATAATTGAGACTGAGGAAATAAAAAGGTTTAATGGACTTATAAGTCCATGTGACTGGGGAGGCCTCACAATCATGGCAGAAGGCAAGGAGACGCAAGTCACATTTTACATGGATGATAACAGGCAAAGAGAGAGAAACTTGGTGTAGGGGAACTCTTCTTTTTAAAACCATCAGATCTCATGAGACTTATTCACTATCTTGAGAATGGCATGAGAAAGACCTGACCCTATTCAATTATCTCCCACCGGGTCCCCCCATTACACATGGGAATTGTAGGAGTTACAATTCAAGGTGAGATTTTGGTGGGGACAAAGCCAAAGCACATCATTCCATCCTTGGATCCTCCCAAATCTCATGTCCTCACATTTCAAAATGAATCATGCCTTCCCAACAGTCCCACTAAGTCTTAACTCATTTCAGCATTAACCCAAAAGTCCACAGTCCAAGGTCTTATCTGAGACAAGGCAAGTGCTTTCCACCTATGAGCCTGTAAAATAAAAAAGTGAGTTAGTTATTTCCTAGATACAAGGAGAGTACAAGCATTGGATAAATCCAGCCATTCCAAATAGGAGAAATTGGCCAAAACAAAGGAGCTACAGGCCCCATACAAGTCCAAAATCCAGCAGGGCAATCAAATCTTAAAGCTCCAAAATGGCCTCCTTTGAATCCATGTCCCACATCTAGGTCACAATGATGCAAGAGGTGGGTTCCCATGGTCTTGGGCAGCTCTGCCCTTGTGGCTTTGCTGGGTATAGGCTGCCTCCAGGCTGCTTTCACGGGCTGGCATTGAGTGTCTGTGGCTTTTCCAGGTGCATGGTGCAAGCTGTTGGTGGATCTACCATTCTGGGGTCTATAGGATGGTGGCCCTTTTCTCACAGCTCCACCAGGTGGTACCCCAGTGGGGACTGTGTGTGAGGGTTCCAACCCCACATTTCTCTTTTGCACTGCCCTAGCACAGGTTCTCTATGAGGGCCCCACCCCTGCAGCAAACTTCTCCCCGGGCATCTAGGCATTTCCATACATCTTCTGAAATCTAGGTGGAGGTTTGCAAACCTCAATTCTTGACTTCTATGCACCCACAGGCTCAACACCACATGAAAGCTGCCAAGGCTCAGGGTTTCCAATCTCTGAAACAATAGCCTGAGCTATACCTTGGCCCCTTTTAGTCACAACTAGAGTGACTGGGATGCAGGGTACCAAGTCCCTAGACTGCATAGAGCAGAGGAATCCTGGATCTGGCCCACAAAACCATTTTGTCCTCCTAAACCTCTAGACCTGTGATGGGAGGGGCTGCAGCAAAGATCTCTTATTCACCATTGTCTTGGTGACTAACATTCGGCTCCTTATTACTTATGCAAATTTCTGTAGCTGGCTTGACTTTCTCCACAGAAAATGGGATTTTCTTTTCTATCGCACTGTCAGGCTGCAAATTACCCAAACTCTCACACTCTGTGTCTTTTATAAAACTGATTGCCTTTAACAGTACCCATGTCACCTTTTGAATGCTTTGCGGCTTGTAATTTTTTTCCACCAGTTAACCTACATCATCTTTATGAAGTTCAAAGTTCCAAAAATCTCTAAGGCCAGGGCAAAATGCTGCCAGTCTCTGCTAAAATGTAGCAAGAGTGACCTTTACTCTCATTTCCAACGATTTCTTCATCTCCATCTGAAACCAGTTCAACCTGGATTTCATTACCCATATCATTATCAGCATTTTGGTCAAAGCCATTCAACAAGTCTCTAGGGAGTTCCAAACTTTCCCACATTTTTCTGTCTATTTCTGATCCCTCCAAATTGTTCCAACATCTGCCTGTTATCCAGTTCCAAAGTTGCTTCCACATTTTTGGGTATCTACAACATTGCCCCACTCCCACTATCAATTTAATGTATTAGTCTGTTCTCATGCTGCTGATAAAGACATCCCAGAGGCTGAGAAGATAAAGAGGTTTAATGGACTTACTGTTCCACGTGGCAGGGGATGCCTCAAAATCATGGTGGAAGACAAGGAGAAGCAAGTCACATCTTATATGGGTGGCAGCAGGCAAAGAATGGGGGAGCTTGTGCAGGGGAACTCCTCTTTTTAAAACCATCAGATCTGGTGAGACTTATTCACTATCATGAGAATAGCATGAGAAAGACTTTTCCTCATTTAATTACCTCCCACTGGGACCCTCCCAAGACATGTGGGAATTGTGGGAGTTACAATTCCAGATGAGATTAGGGTGGGAGCACACCAAAACCATATCAGAAGCTAAGCAATTACTTGTTCTGGATTTGTCTCCATGCACATCAGTCTTACTTTTCTATGATTATTTATTAATTCAGCAAATAGCTATTGGACACTAATTTTATGACCTGCATGTTAGGCAACAATAATGCAAAGATGGATGATGTGTTATTCTTGCCCTCAAGGTATTGAGAACAGTAGAGAAGCAGACATAAATACTCATTTATAACAGAATGCTGTATTTACAGAAATAGATGAATAAACAGAGCACTGCTAGTGCACAGAAAAGGAGACCCATATCCATATCTTAGGGTTTACCTCAGCAACTCTCATTGAGAACTCACAATATGTCAGGCACTGTACTAAGGATCATATTACAGTAAAAAGAATATTGAAGTTGAACCTTAAGACTAAATTTGATATCCAACTCTACTATTTCCTAGCTAAAAATTATATGGAAATCATTTAGTCTTTCTGAGAGTGCTTTTCATCATCAATACAACAGGAATAACAACATCTAATTTTAAGCTGATTAAGAAGATAAACATTGATAAAAATGATACCATCTATGAAAACCATAAAATTTTAGATAACCATAAGACTACCATGTTTATAATATAGCCATTTTGGGCCCATCCTATAGTCATAGCTTTATTTTTATTATAAAATATAATATATATATAAAAAGAGTGCCATAAAATTGTACAGCTCAATGATTTTTCAGAATGCAAATACCTATGTAACTGCTACCTATGTTAAGATTGGTGATGGACAAAATTTCTGAAACTTCTTTCATGCCTCTTCTCGTTATCACTACTTCATCCCTCTAAAGGTAACCACTATTCTAATCTTTCTTTTAAATAGTTTTAAATTAATAACAGATTTTTAAATTTTTAGCACAAGATATTTGTTTTTAAGTATTTATTTTACAAATATATATATATATTAAAGATGTGATGTGACAATGTGATGACTTACATATATATTGCATAATGATTACCATAATCAAATAAATTTACTCATCCATTACTACCCATGCTATACCAGATTGTAAGATTGTCCATCTTACCAACTGAAATGCATGTTCTTTGACCAGCTCTATTTTTTATCTAAATCACTACCATGTTTTAAAAATATTTTTGCCAATAGAAAATGTCCCTAAACAATATTTTTACCTTTTAACTTTAAATAAATAGAATCACAGTGAGTGTATTCTTTTGTGTCTACCATATTTTGCTAAAAGATATCATTGTGAGATTTATCTGTATTATTGCATGAAGCTGCAAATTGTTATTTTATTGCAAGTTATTATTCTATTTTATGAATATAACTTTATGTATTTACTCTTTGATGGGGATTTGAGTTCTCTCCAGGTAGAAAAATCATGAGCTCACATCGGTATACCCAATTCTAATCTGGTAAAACAATGTTTATTCTAGTTGTCTCCCATTCTATATTTTTAACTCCCTTCTTTGATAGTAGGAAATATTACTCTCATTATTCTTAATAAACTAGATTTTATTATCAAATCCCTTTTATGTAACTAACCTACCACCACCAACTATACCTTCCACTCCTATCCAAATGCCTACAAGACCCTATGCAGATCCAGCACTCCTCACTGGTATATGCCCACACATGAAAGCCTTTGTACACCATTCAGGCTTCAACACCACATGGCAGTAGACTCTGTGTTCCAGGGGATCTCCTTCACTATGCTTGGGCTCCGATATCCTTCTTTTGGCCAGAGTCCCCTCATCTGCAGCCACCTAACTTCCTTGGCCTCATTGGTTTTTGAACAGAAAATTTCAAGAAAATAATACAAGAGGATTTGAAAACAGGATAGAGAGAAAGATGGCCAATTAGACGCAGCCAGGTGGAACAGCTGCCACTGAGGGACTGAGAAGACTGGCTCACTCCTAACAAATGTTCAGAGGGAATACACCAGAGTAAACAGAGGGAAGACACAGAAGCTGGGTTGAAAGGAATTTAGCTGAGAACTCTGCACGGGACTACAGTGCACTGGGACACGTTCCTGGCCCCCAACAACTCTGGAGAAATGGGTGAGTTAAACTGGCAAGGAGTAACTTGCTCTTACCATGGGACACTGGAATCCTGGCAGAAGGAGATCCCTTGACCACCACAGACACTTGAGTTAGCAGAGAGAATGGCTTAGAGAAATACTAGGGTCAGCATACCAACTAAAGCCCAGAGGGTTTGGTGCCAGAATGTCTGTAGTGGAGCATGTCTAGGGAAGAACATCCCCCAGGCTCGACTTGCTGCCATAGGAGATGCTAGCCCTAGGGGAACTGTTGAATCTGAACTCTGCGAACTGACTTGCCCATCAGAGGAGGCTGGTCTGACATGAGTACCCTGTGGTCTTCTGGCTTCTCCAGGGGCTCCAACCTGGCCATGCGTGCTTGTAGGGCAGCCTCAGGTGATCCAGGGGAACACATCATAGCTTGTGCACTGATGGATACTGCCTGACCAGTGGGGAGCTCCTGCGGAGCAGCCCCTACAGCCATGCACCAGCCCACCCACTTCCTCCCTACACTGAAGCGTTCCCCAGGCCCATGGGAACCCCCACATCACTTTACCAGCATGTGTGTGGGTGGGTTTTACATTCCTCGCCTGACCAGTACACCTCTGTGTGTGAACTCTTCCAAGCCTTTGCTGTGGTGGGAATGCAGTCCACCCCACCCTCCGCCACACTGCCTTTGCAGTCAGAGCCTCGGGAGGCACAGAGCCAGCCAGCCCCACACCTGCCAGTGCCCCATACCTTGTGTGTGCCAACACTGCCGTGGGAATGAAACTAGGCACAGAGAAACAGTGGACCCTCCCCAGCCCTGAGTGGCCACCCCTGCCTTCAGTGCACAGAGAATGCATACAGACTCACACCCACCAGCATTCCACCACCATACTAACACCATCACCAGCATGACTGATTGTACAGTTGTTGGCAGGAGCCCCCTGCCTCTCAAGCCACACTGCCTCTGTCACTGTAGTAAATGCCCACATGGAAACAGGCATTTTTCCATGTGGCCCCCTTATAGGCTTAAAATAAAGGGATAGAGAATAACCTACCAAGGAAATGTAAATCAGAAAAAAACAAAGCCTGCAAATCCAATTTCAGATAAAACAGACTTTAAATCAACAAAGATCAAAAAGACAAAAAGACAAAAAGACCCTGGCCCCCTTAGCATCCTGCTGCAGCTGACAAGTTTGCACTCCACTGCACTGCCGCGGCTGCTGATGCATGTACGGACAAAGATAGATCCCACTGGCAGCGCGCTACGAAAAGCTTTGGCTGACACCACTCATTGGAGTGCAGTGACCAGATGTCCCAGACACCTCAGTCCAATGTAGTGCAGTAGATTTGTAACCTCAGGGATCCAGAGAACAAAATATAGGCCCAATACAAATTCTTCAAAGTTAGAGCAGGCAGTCCAGGAGTTGGGAGCTGAGTGTTCGCCCCCTACAATCTTCCAGAAATGAAACTGGCCTGCTGAATCCACTTTATACCATAATAAACCCTAAAAGTCATTAAATAGGATCAAAGGGAAAACACAAACCATCCAAAGGTCAGTTACTTCCAAGATTGAAGAAAAATCATACCATAAAGATAAGAAAGAACGAACACAAGAACTCTGACAACCAAGGGCTCTGAACCAGGCTGAAATGGCTGAAATGACAGAAATAAAATTTAGAATACGTATGAATGAAGATTGTTGAGCTTCAGGAAAACATTAAAGCCAAATTCAAGGAAGTGAATAATCACAATAAAATGATACACGAGCTGAAAGACAAAACAGCCAGTATAGAACAGAACACAAATAACCAGATAGAGCTGAAAAACACACTACAAGAATTTCATAATGCAATTAAAAGCATTAAGAGCAGAATAGACCAAGCTGAGGAAAGAATGTCAGAGCTTGAAGACAGACTTTCTGAAATAATGCTTCAGGCAAGAATAGGGAAAAAAATGAAAAGGAACAAACAAAATCTTCAAGAAATATGAGATTATGTAAAGAGACCAAATCCATAGATTGGGCCTAGTTGTTGTGCCTGAACTAGATGGGAAGGGTTTAAGCAACTTGGAAAACATATTTCAGGTTATCATTCATAAGACTGCCCCCAATCTAGCTAGCATTCAGTTTGAATGAGGGCAACATTCCAATTCAGGAAAGACAGAAAACCCCATCAATGCACTTCACAAGAAGGACATCCTCAAGACACGTAATCATCAGATTCTCAGAGGTAGAAATGAAAAAAAAAAAAAAATGTTAAAGACAGCTAGAGAGAAAGGTCAGGCCACCTACAAAGGAAGGCCACCAGACTCTCAGTGGACTCTCAGAAGAAACTCAGCAAGCTAGAGGACATTGGGATCCAATATTCAATGTTTTTAAATAAAATAAATTTCAACCCATAATTTCACATTCAGTCAAACTATGCTTCATAAGCAAAGGTGAAATAAAATCCTTTTCAGACGAGCAAATGCTGAGGGAATTCATTACTACCAGACCCACCTTATAAGAGCTACTGAAGGAAGATCTAAGTATGAAAAGGAAAGACTGTTACTAGCCACTACAAAAATACATGTAAGTACACAGACCAGTGACACTGCAAAGCAACCACATAAACAAGTCTGTATAATATATAGCTAACATCATGATGACAGGATCAAATCCACACATATCAATAATAACCTGGAATGTAAGTTGGCTAAGTGCCCCAATTAAAAGGCACAGAGTGGTAAGCTGGATAAAGAACCAAGACCCATAAGTAAGGGAATGGGACCAATCTCACATGCAATGACACTCATAGGCTCAAAATAAAGGGATAGAGAATAACCTACCAAGGAAATGTAAATCAGAAAAAAACAGAGGCTGCAAATCCAATTTCAGATAAAACAGACTTTAAATCAACAAAGATCAAAAAGACAAAAAAGGGCATTACATAATGGAAAGAGTTTAACAAGAATTTAACAAGAATAACCATCTTAAACATATATGTACCCAACAAAGGAGCACCCAGCTTTGTAAAGCAAATTCTTAGAGACCTTCAAAAAGACTTAAACTCACATACAATAATAGTGAAAGACTTCAACTCCCTACTGTTGGTATTAGACATATCATCAAGGCATAAAATTAACAAAGACACTCAGGACCTCAACTCAACAATGGATCAGATGGACCTGATAGACATCTACAGGACTCTGCACCTAAAACTACAGAATATACATTCTTCTCATTGCCATATGGCACATACTCTAAAATCAACCACATAATCAGACATAAAACATTCCTCAGCAAGTGTAAAAGAGATGAAATCATAACAACCACTCTCTCAGACCACAGTACAATCAAATTAGAACTGAAGACTGAAAAAGTCACTCCAACCATATATTATATGACAACTGAATAACCTGCTCCTGAAGGGCTTTTGGGTAAATAACAAAATTGAGGCAGAAATCAAGAAGTTCTTTGAAACTAATGAGAACAAAGAGACAATGTACCAGAATATCTGGCACACAACTAAGGCAGAGTTAAGAAGGAAATCATAGCACTAAATGCCCACATCAAAGAACTAGAAAGAACTCAATTTAACAACGTAACATCACAACTAAACAAACTGGAAAACCAAGAGAAAACCAACCCCAAAGCCAGTAGAAATCAGAGCTGAATTAAAAGAGACTGAGGCACTAAAAACATTCAAAAGATCAATGAATCTAGGAGCTTGTAGCTTGTTTTTTGAAAATATTAACCAACTAGACTAGGAGGCAGGAGAGCAGGTTCAAATAAACACAATTAGAAACGACAAAGGGAATATTACCACTGACACCATAGAAACAGAAATAACCACTGGAGAATATTGTGAACAACTCTATGCATATAAAGTAGAAAATTTAGAAGAAATGTATAAATTCTTGGAGAAATAGGCCCTCCCAAGATTGAGTCAGGAATAAATTGAATCCCTGAACAGATCAATAACGAGTTCCAAACTTGAATCAGAATCAATAGCCCACTAGCCTACCAACCAAGAAAACCCCAGGACCCAGAATTGAATCAGTAATAAATAGCCTACCAACCAAAGCATACTGATAATGAAATTATTCTCAAAAATTCAGGAGTGGGGACTTCTCCCTGACTCATTCTATAATGCTAGCATCATCCTGATACCAAAGTCCGGCAGAGACAAAATAAAAAGAGAAAACTAAAAGCCAATATCCTTGATGAACATTGATGCAAAACTCCTCAACAAAGTAATGACAAACCAAATCCAGCAACACACCAAGTAATTTACCCACCATGATCCAGTAGTTGACGTGTAACACTACCTGACTTTTTACTACAGGATGACAGTAACCAAAATAGCATGGCGTTTTGCCAGGGCAAAGATTTCATGACAAAGATGCCAAAAACAATTGCAACAAAAGCAAAAATAGACAAATGGGAACTATACTAAAGGGCTTCTGCATAGCAAAATAAACTATCATCAGAGTAAACAGGCAACCTACAGAAAATTTTTACAATCTGTTAATCTGAAAAAGATCTAATATCCAGCATTTATAATAAACTTACACAAATTTACATGAAAAAAAATTCCATTAAAAAGTGAGCAAAGGACATGAACAGACACTTCTCAAAAGAGGATATACATGTTGCCAATACTCATATTAAAAAAAGCTCAACATCACTGATTATTAGAGAAATGCAAATCAAAACCACAATGAGATATCATCTAACACGAGTCAGAATGGCTATTATTAAAAAGTCAAAAAATAACAGAACTGACAAAGGTTGTGAAGAAAAAGGAATGCTTATACACTGTCGGTGGGAGTATAAATTAGTTCAGGCATCACGTCCTTTGTGAAACACAGTGTGGTGATTCTTCAAAGACCTAGAGACAAAAATGCCATTTGACCCAGCAATCCGTTACTGGGTATACACACAAAGAAATATCAATCATTATATTATAAATATACATACAAGACTGGGTGCGGTGGGTCACACCTGTAAGTACTTTGGGAGGCTAAGGAGAGTGGTCAGGAATTCAAGACCAACATGGCCAACATGGTGAAACTCTGTCTTTACTAAAAATACAAAAATTAGCCAGGTGAGGTGGAGGGTACCTGTAGTCTCAGCTACCCGGGACCTGAGGCAGGAAATTTGCTTGAACCTGGGAGGCAGAGGTTGCAGTGAGCTGACATCATGCCACTTCACTCCAGCCTGGACAACAGAGCAAGATTCCATGTCAAAAAATAATAATAATAATAAAAAGACACATGCACACATATGTTCACTGCAGCACTATTCACAGTAGCAAAGGAATCAACTAAATACCAATCAACGATAAACTGAATAAAGAAAAGGTGAAATGTATACACCATAGAATACTATGCAGCTATAAAAAAGAATGAGATTGTGTCCTTTACAGGGGCATGGAAGCAGCTGGGGGCGATTATTCTTAGCAAACTAATGCAGGGATGGAAAACTAAACACCACATGTTCTCACTTACATGTGGGAACTAAATGATGAGAACACATGGACATATAGCGAGAAACAGTATACACTGGGGCCTACCAGAGAGTGGAGGGTAAAAAGAGAAAGAGGATAAAAAAATAACTAATGAGTACTAAGCTTAATACCTGGGTGATGAAATAATCTGTACAACAAACCCCATGACATAAAGTTTTCCTATGTAACAATCCTGGACTTGTACCCCTTAACTTTAAAACAGTTAAAAACAAAAACAACAATGAGATACCATCTCACACCACGCAGAATGGCTACTATTAAAAAGTCAAAAAATAACAGGTGCTCTCAAGCTTAAGGAGAAAAAGGGACGCTTATACACTGTTGATGGGAGTGTAAATAAGTTCAACCATTGTGGAAGACAGTGACGATGTGGTGATTCCTCAAAGATCTAGAAACAGAAATGCCATTTGAACTCAGCAAACTCATTACTGAGAATATACCCAAGGCTTATAAATCATTCTATCATAAAGACACATGCATGCATATGTTCACTGCAGCATTGTTCACAATAACAAAGACATGGAATCCACCTAAATGCCCCATCAAGGGAGACTGGTTTATAAAATTGTGGTATATATGCACCATGGAATTCTATGCAGCCTAAAAAAGAACAAGATTACGTCCTTTGGGGAACATGAATGGAGCTGGAAGTCATTATTCTCAGCAAACTAATGCAGGAACATAAAGCAAAATACCACATGTTCTCACTTACAAGTGGGAGCTAAATTATGAGAATACAAGGACACATAGAGGGGAACAACAGACACTGGGGCCTAATAGAGAGGAGGGAGAGAAAACAACTAATGGATACCAGGCTTAATACCTGGGTGATGAAATAATCTGTACAACAAACCCCCTTGACATGAGTTTACTTATAAAACAAACCTGTACATGTACCCCTGAACTTAAAAGTTAAGAAAAAAAAAAAAAGAAGATAAAGGAAGATAATTGTTTTAAGAAGGAAGATAATTGTTTTAAGAAGGAAAAAAAAAGAAAAAAAGAAATAAAGAAAAAAGTTTAAGCTAGACATTTTTCTAATTTAATAGATAATGCAAGCTTTTAAAATGATTGCACCGATCTTTACTCCAACCAGAAGTTCATATAATTTATCCATATAATTTCTAGTACAAAATAGGACACTTCTGAAAATGAAAGAGGCCCTTTTTAAAAAATATATACTGGGACGATTGTCTTTAGCCAATATTTTCTTGAGCAAATCAGATTGGTGTTGTCCACCTATGCATCAAAGTTTCTATCTCTGTACATTCTCAGAAAAAGTCCATACTGTAATTGATTTCAATGTTAGTCCTTTTAGTTAGTGCAGTAGTGATACCTCGTTGTGATTTTAGTTTGCATTCTCTTACTTGCTAATGAGAATGGCCACATGTTAATATGCTTACTGGTTATTGGATATCTTCTTTGGGAAGAGAATATACTACTCTCATCTATTTTTGAAATGGGCTGTCTTTTTAACCTTGATTCTTACATGTTATTTTGAGATTCTGGATTGGGAGCCATTCACCTTTATTGTTCAACTCCAAATAAAATCAGTTTCAGTAAATGCATGCAAGAAAAGTGTGAAGTCCATTAACCACTTTCGGGTACGTCACACATCCAGAATTGTTAAACATGCCAGGACTGTGGTGCCAGATATTCATTTAGCCATTGTATCCAAGTGGAGAGAATAAACTTCATAGCTCATCAATCCACTATTGATATATGATGCTACTACTGAGAGCTGGCATTCCACATTCACACAAATACCTTTCCACACCACTGTGATTCTTCACTGCTCCAACTTCATGCACAGACCAGCAAGGTTTTCTCTTTCTATCCTCATTGTCAGATATTGTTGCCCAGAATTCAAAACCTGGGGCAGGGGAATGGGTTTAGAACAGCTTTCAGAATTATAAGGTACACTGAAACATGTCTCCTCCATGACCTTGATCTCCTTGTTTTGAGCCTAGGTCACTACCCTATGCTAGATTCCATTTTGTGTGGGTAATTTGATTATAGATGTTTCATTGTCTATCTCTTCTACTGAGACTTGGTTAAGCCCACTCTATGTCCATCCTACTGGTAGCCCCAAAGTAATGAATGCTGGCAGTGGCCACCCACATGCCTATGACCTTTCTAGGTGCTAGTGAATGCATTTCTAAATCCGAGGAAACTTTTTTTCCAGAATATTGTAAAGAAGATCTGAGTGCAGTCATAACACACAAAAAGTACCAGTACATTAACACTACTCTTTCCCCTGGAGACAGCCTTCAATACATGACCCCAGAAGCTGGTCTATAAATCAATAGCACAAAGACCTCACCCCTTGAGAAAGAAGAAAGGGAAAAATAAAAATAATTTAAATCAAGTGACAATAACATTTTATATGATAGAGTTTTATAATATCCAAATATTTGATACAGATTAATGATGTAAATATAAAATAATTGAAGTTATAAGGCATGTGTAGCTTTTGCTATGTCATTTGAATATTAAAACTGAAAAATAATTTCTTTGGTGCCAACCTTACTGTAATATAATCCACTATTGTCCTTCAACTGTCATTCATTATGGGATTTTAATTTTAATATTGTGTTTTATAGACTCTTATTATTCTCTGTTTACTTATTGAATACAGCAATTATTTATAATAATACAATTTTAGGTTAAAAATTAGCTTATTGAATAACATTTAGTTAATGAATGCTAGTGTTTGCTACACGTTATGATTGGTTCTGGGATAGAGGATCTGGATTAGGGGAATAATTTATAATACTTCAGAAATAATGTTAAAGTTAGTGAAGCATGCTGAGAATATGATTAACTTGCCAACACCTGGCTGAAGTGATGTACAACTCAAGTTTATAAATGGTGGTGAAGCATAAATTATAATTTGGTAGTTATTTTGCTTTTCAAGAAAAATGAAAATGTATTATAATGAACATCTGAAATGGAATATAGCAAGTAGTATAACTTATATCTCTAACCTGCATACATCTTCTATTTGTGCGTGTACACATGTGCATGCATACAAATGTAACAACATTAAAAGCTGCACCTGGCGTGGGTGAAACAGAACAGAACAGAATTATATATGCTTTTCTCCCAACATAAAATAAAATTTAAAAAATTTAAATGAAAATTATATATGCCAACATCAAATAAACAAGAGAAAAAACATAGCAAAGGAAAAAAATGTAGCTATCATTGAAATAAACAAAAAATTCTAGGTCAGCACCTCCAGCCAGATAGAATTGAGGAAAGTCAGTGATTGGAATTCATCCTGAGAATTCTTACTAATACATTTCCATCTCAACGTTGATTGGGATATATGTGGATGAGTTACGAGTAAACTCCTGTGGGAAACATAGGGTAAAACAGTGAGCACAGATGGTGCTGCATACTCATGCTACCATGGAAGATATTAGAATGAAAGTCCCCTGATCATGTCATTTTTCCAGACTTTTTAGGAATGAGAAAAGTGAGCAAAAACTCATGATACTGAAATCAGCCTGGACAGAATGATATACCTGTATATACATACACAATAGCTTCTAGAGAGAAACAAGATAGAAAGAAAAGACTGGCAGGGCCATTGCATTGCATCACTACAGAAGATACACAGTTCTGTAGAATACAATGTGCATATCTCCCTAGAATTTTCAGAAACTACATTCAGCACAAACCAAGCTCTTCCTTTCTAAATCACATGTGCTTTGGGTACATATGACTTAGGTTAAAGAAAATTGATATGAGAGCAACATTCAGTCCTAACACCACCCTGCTAAAAAAGAAGAACTGCTTTCATTTAATAATTATTTTTAAACTATTTTTAATCTGTAATAGTATTTTTAAATTTCTTCACTTATTTGTTTTCCATCTGTACATTCATCTATCCTCCCATCCCATCTATCCATCTGTCCATGTATGCATGCATAAATATAGCCATATTTCTTTCTGTATAGATTCAACAGAAAAATTTCTGAAACAATATTTACTAAATGGTAAAAATATATTTACTCAGTGACATATCTGAGTTATCTTTTGCTTTATTCTGTGTCACTTTTATAATTTTAGAATATATTTGTTACCATAACAAATAAAATAAGAATACAGAGACAGCTGTTTCAGCTAAGTGTTACTGAGAAATAGAATTCCTGAAAATAATTCCAAAACAACTGTTTTCAAAACTTTTTCAAAGAGAGTAAGAGAGACTTGTATCTTTACTTCTAGCAGTCAACACAGCAGCAGCAAAACAGCAGGAATTTGAAAGTGATATGAACAGAAAAAATATATATATACTTTGTTAAGCTACCGATAGTTATCTCTGCATTTATTTATTGTTCTCACCCTCTTCTTAATCTGATTTTTTTCTTCTCGTGATATGAAGCTGAATTTCTGATACAAATGCAGAAACAAAGGATTTGTGTTGAAATGGATATGTTGTTTGCATCCTTGCTGGTTTGTATGATTCTGTGTGTGTGTGTGTGTGTGTGTGTTTGTGTTTGTGTGTGTGTGTGTGTAGAGAAGGGAGGGACAGAGAAGACACAGTAAATTAAGAGATCGTTTCAAGGGGTTTGAAAACAGTAGAGATTTACATTTGTAAATCACTGTCAATACAATTACAGGTCACAAGAAGGAAATCACCTAGGACACATGAATTAACACTTGATTTGCTTAGATTTTTATATTAACTGTCATTCTGCATCCCTACCCATAGGCATTAACAGCTGAGAATAATGTTAATGTTATTAGATTTTATGATTTTATTATTTCCATCTTTCTCTGTGATTAACTAAATAGAAACTTATGTGTTACATCATTCCCAATTTTCTTTCAGTCTTTGAAGCTAGCCTCTAAACCAAAGTAAAGCTGGTTATCCCATGTCAGCAAGTATTTTCATTTTAATAAATATTGTTCTGCAAAATGACTGTGGCCTGTTCCTCGAAACAATATCTATAATATTTCCTTCTTTGAATAATAGCTTTTACATAGGTTATAATATCAAAGACAAATCATTAAATTCTAAACAACATGCAAAATTTTAATGATTTGTTATTATCATGTAGTGCAAGAAATTACTATTTATATTTTAAAATGTGAAAAACAATTTTCAAAAAATTTCCAAATCATCTATCAAATGACATTAGTAAATAAAGTTGCCATAATACAGACTAGGATTGAAGTTATTTTTACTATTAAATTCTATAAAAGAGAAATTCAAAATATCATTAAAGGCTCAATTGCTCAACATCTATTTAACTCTTACTGGGCTTGCTGTAAACCTTCACATAGTCCTTCAAGTATTCATACCAAGGTATGAATGCTGCTTTGGCAAACTCAAATTCTATGCCTCCTTAAGACAACAACAATGACATTCCCTGGGGTCTTAAATGCTGGTTGTAGCCAGTATTTTTCTTTGAATCTGTAGTAAGAAAAAATACAATTAATTGTTAGTTGTCACTTTTGATGACCTCAACTATCAAGACATTTCCAATAAACAGTAAAAAGTGCCAAAAATAGTTTTGTGAGTGTTTAAATGATTTACATTTCTTGAAACGATATGCTATAACCCAACAGGCTGCTGAAAAATTGTCAATGCCACAACGTAATTGCGTTAACAAACAGAACTTTAGTACTGAAAACAAAGCAGTGTTCATCTCCAATCACATTATCAGTCTTAGATTTAGGTTAAATAACTTTGTAAACATATATAGTTAGAGTGTAGAAGACCCTTAATTTTCTCATATCCTTTTTATACTCCGCTGTCTTTCAAATTTAAATGTTTATCAAACCTCGAAAAAATTGACAATAACGTAAATTAACCTTCTATACCTCCACTCTCTTCAAAGTATCAAACTACTGACAAGAAATAAGTGGCAGAATAAAGTTAGAACTTTGGACTAATTGCATAGTTTTGTTTTTTAGAAAGAATTCAGATTTTAAACCAAAGGACAGATTGAAGAGTAAAATAAAAAGACCTTGTAAAATATACAAAAAATTGTTTACAAATTAAAAAGCACATCATTTAAGGATTTGTTTTTACAGTCTATGTGACTAAATCATATATGTTCATGGTGTATTTCCAAATAATGTTACTAAATAAATATCAAGGCTTGAGGGTACATAAACCACATTCAATGAGAAAAAATATTTTTTTATCCACCTTGAAAAATGGTGTTAATTGCTTTGTTGCCAATTGCTTTGTGCCAAAAGTCTGTAGTTCTCAAAATTGCGAATAATCTATAGAATATTAATTATTTTGCATTATGTTTGTATATATTTACATTATCATGTGCTATTGATTAATTTAAAAATCTACTCTTAAAATAAGAATTAATGCATAACTGAAGGAATAAGTTAATTTTATTGTTGTTGTTCTGCTGTTAGCAAAGCCTAGATGCTTGGATATATGTTACCATTCGTTTTATCTCAGACTGTGGGTAGGTATGCAAGGCAAATAAAAGTTGTATTACATTGATGTCGACTTGATAGTAGTAATTGAAAATTCAGGGACTTTTTAAATAAATTATCATGCTTTTCTTTCAAATTAAGACATTTTAAAATTACTGCATTTCAGAAACAACTATTTGGCATTATAATAAAAGTGTATTCTGTGTTTAATGATTGTCACAGAACTGGGCTTTACAACCTAACATACAGTACCTTTCAGGAGAGAGTTAACTGGTAGTGTAAAAGGGTATCAATTCTCAAAATAAAGAAAATGTTTCTTTCTGTAGTGTCAGATGAAGTTGGTGAGGATTTTAAAATATTTTGGTATTAAAACTACATTGATATGGCATCTATTTGTAACTATTTGGATGCTTTGTAAAATGAAAGTAATTACTTCATAACAAAATGTTTTGCTCAGTAAGTCTGCTTAGTATAAGCCCCTAGACAACTGGAGACAAGCATTCATTCCCTCTTCTCACAAGAACTACTTTAATGAAAGTCTGAGGAGCACTGTAATACCAGAATCTGAGTAGCCTTAGGGTACACGGTAAATTTTTCTCTCAAAATTGACCATCAGAAAAACCTTGCATAATACAGGAAAATTGAAAGTTGGCATTAAAAATACTTTCAAACAAAATGGCGACGTTTCTACTAATGTTTACATTTAGTGAAAATAAACACGGTATAAAATGGTGCTAAAACAACATCTGTGATGCAAACTAGGAAAACCTGTTAGACACGCCATAACACCATAACAACGGTATTGAAGGAATACATGAAGACCAGACTTTTTACTTTTCTTATGCATTGGGCATAGGTGGAAAAGAAGGTTGAAAAGTACTGACAGCCAGTTACTTATAAAGGGAAGGAGACTGAGTGAGTTTGTAGACGCAATGCAACCAGGCTGCCCTGTGGCAAGAAAACCGTGCCACAAGGAAAGACAGATATCAGCGGGCCATGAAACTTAAGTGAATGGCCACGTCAGACAAAGGGAAAGGATTCTTTATCAACGGAGATGAACATTTTTATTGTAACTGCCTGAAAATCTGTCATCCTTCATACTTGATTGTAACCATTCTGGAATGGAAAATACGTTAATCTCCAAAGCCGAGCACAATGTTGGGAAGATTGTCCCTGCCACATTTTAGCTCAGGAGGAGGCATGTTATGACTGCTTCGCAATGTTTGCTATTGGAACAAGGGTGAGAAATTATATAAAGTGATCTATGTATTTTTTGGCTTTGTCCTAAATGATTGGATTTCTAAACTAATTATCCAGATTTAAAAGCATTTTTTCTCTTTTTTAATCTTTATTTTATTGATATAAGTTACTTAGTTTTCCTTTTGTGGCCCTTTTAGAATTTCTCTTTCTTGGTAATTTTTTGTGTTTTCTACATTGTATTATAGATTTCTTTATTATCACAGTTTTACTTGGCACTCATCAGGGAGAGCTAATTTGAAAATTTTGATATTGTATTTTGAAAAAAAATTATCAGCAGTTTTCAACTTGAATCTTGCTTCTTCTATATTACCCCTATATTTTTCTTTCTAGAGACCTTATCCAATTTTTTTGAGCTTCTCATTTTATCCTCTGTGCCTTTTAACTTCTCTTTCATGTTTCTTTTTGTCTTTCTGTGAGGTGCTAGCAGGTTCTCCATGTTCTGCCTGCCACTACTCCAATTCTCTACTCAAAAATGGACTTAGGAGTATCTAATAGAGGTGTTAAGAAAGTTTATTTCAATGGCAATGTATTTCTATTTCTGTCATTTTAACAGTTAAAGACATTGTGCAATGTGTACCTTGCCCTGGGAATAAGGGTCTATTTCTTAGTTGTCCTCTGATTTCTATATATGTAATTCACCGAAACCAGCACAAGCTCATGATGGAGAAGTCATGCACACATACACAGACACAGGAGCAATCTGAGCATGCAAACTGAGGTAGGTAAGTTACATCTTCATGTTGCAATTCCAGAATTCTGGTTTTCAAATATTTAATGTGGGAAATGTATTATTACTGGCAGCAGGTCATCCTTACTGGTTAGGTATTGAAAAATAGCAGCAGATTCTTGAGGAAATTAGTCCTTTCTGATCAATATTCCATAAACAGTGTCTACTTTGATTTTCTTTCTATACCTCTCTCTTTTCCATTTTCTCTACATTCTCTCTTATGTGCCACTTTGTAGAAAATAATAGAATTAGCTTAAGGCATAAGTAATATAATATAATGGGGGCATAAAATTTGAGTACATTCACTGATGAAATGATGTGAAACAGTCACAGGTTTTATTTGATCAGGCCCCCAGGATTGTCTCACACAAGATACTGATTGTTTTTAATATTTTATCTAATTTTTGTAAAATCCATTGGCAACTTTTAAAAACTAAAGAAGTTCAAATTAAACATATTTATTTGAAGATTTCCTTAAAAAAATAGAAAATCTGCCAATATGGGGTTCGTTATTTCATTAGGCAAAAATGTGTGTATAAAATACCACACTTTGATGAGACTCTTGATTTCCAGTTCTTATCACAATGTCTGCTTCATTTATTCACTCTGTCTACCTGTCCCCTCTTGCGTTTGAATTTGCAACCTCTCACAAGAATTCATTGGGGAGGATCCCAGGCTCTCTTTCCTTCTTTCTGTAAGCTTTATCCCTAGGTCGTCTCACCTACTCCCATAATTTTCCATTGCCACCCACATTGAAACTACTATCTTTTCTCACTTCATGTATTAGTTACAACAAGATAAATTATCAAGCAACATCCAAAACTCATTGGCTTGGCAAAACAAAGATATATTTCTTGCTCTCACAAAATTAGTTCTAGATTTGAGCAACTCTAACAGCAACTCTACCCCATACCACAAATTTCCAATCCAGGATGTTTCAATCTTGTGGCTTCACTATCTTATTACTTCGCCTTCCTCCTCAACCCCCATGGTAAGCAAAAGATCAAAACGGTTTCAAACTGTAAATGAAATATATCAGCCTAGAATGGATATATGCACCTCCATGAATGACATATTTTCCAGAAATAGCCAACTATATGAGTCTGAGAATTACAGTAATTTTTGTACGGACCCAGGAGAGGGAAAACAGATTAGTGAACAAAACCGATGTGTATGCACCTGGAACACTGTGGCATATTCTAACTAGTCTCCTTTAGCCTCTCTTGCCTCTTCTATAATCTGTGCTCCTCACAGAAAGCAGAATGATAGTTTTTAAAGTGTGCATTTCATAATCCTCAGATTAAAAATTCTTTGATGATATATCATGTTCCAGTACTTTAAACACAGATTATAAGACTTGCATGATTGATTTCAGTTTTACAACAGTTTTTCAATGGAATGCTATTTTCCAGCTATTTTTACCTTCATTTAGTTTCTGAAACACAGCAAGTTCATTTCCACCTAAGAACTGCTGATCTTTTTGTTCGTGTATTTTTCTAATACCAGCCTTCACTGAGTATTTTCAACATTTGATTTTAGTGTTTCCTTTTTATTTTTAAAAATGATTCCACAAACATTCTTGTGTATTCAGCTATTTCTGCATTTCTGCCATTTTCTGAAGTTCAAATTCTAACTTAAAAATATTTTAGGGGCAGGTACAGTGCTCACACCTGTATTCCCAACACTTTGGGAGGTGGAGGTGGGAGGATTGCTTGAGCCTAGGAGTTCAAGGACAGCAGAAATAGGGAGACCTCATTTCTACAAAAAAATTAAAAATTAGCTGAGCATGAGAATGCATGCCTGTAGTCACAGCTATTTGGAAGGCTGAGGCAGGAGTATTGCTTGAGCCCAGCATGTTGAGGCTGCAGTGAGCTGTGATCATTCTACTATACTCCAGCCTGGGTGACAGAGTAAGACCCTGTTTCAAAATAAATAAATAAATAAAGGTATTTTAGAATGCTGCATATTTATATGTTAATTACTTTTAATAAGGTCTCTAAAATTTAACTATTTACCTCTAGGATACATTCTCATTAAATTCATTCAATAACTTACTGTGTCAGGCAATAATATTTATCACACTCTCATTATGCACCCTTGTGAAAAATATGAGTTTTCACTGAAAATAATAAAAGATTTGTTAATTTTAAAAGTTAAAAAAATCTTATCCATATTTATAATTGACTTTTTTTGATTCTTTGTGGGTCCAAATATATTTATTCAAATACTTGGCAGCCATTTTTTATATGCTTTTCATATATTTACCACTTCTATATTGAAACTTTAGAGTTTTCATTGATTACAGAAGAAAATGAGGGCGAGGAACTGATTATTGCCTTTATCAAAGTGAAGGTTATTTATGTTTTTAATGACATAAATTTTGGTAGAATAGTGGCAGCAAAAATTGAATGGAAAATACCCCCCAAAAATCCAAAAAAGAGTACTAAGTGGGGTATTGTGGGCAAGTAGAGATTTCTATTTTATGGTCTTTTGCTCTAAAGAAGCACAAGGAAATAAGATGGTGTGTGGAGGGAAGTGGAATCAACTTTCCATCCCTCCCTGCCTGTCACTACACAGATACACACACACATGCATATATCTATTACATATTTTATTATATATTATATACTTCTACATATTTTATGACCATATTGTATTTACTGACTATTACTACATGAGGTATACTTGAGATACACAATGAGTTGAGTTGCAACTTGCCTTTGCCTTGTTACAATAGAATAATTATACATATGAAATAGAAGGAGGTGGATAAAGGAGATAAAGACCAGTGTTAAGGTTGAGCCACTCTTTTTATGGTGGTTCTGAATTTTGTGGTTTCAGATAGTTTCTTCGGGGGTGCATTTCTTAGCTAACTGAACTCCAAATAGTCAGTTAATTAAATTTTATATACATATGTACACATACACTTATACATATACGCTACACAAGTGAATTAATCAGGGTTCAACCAGAGGAATAGACCAGTAGGAGGTTTCATATTGAGAGATTTACTTAAGAGATAATGGTTTACACAATTTGGGGCCAACTGGCTAATTCCCAACTCCGTGCGACAGGTCATCAGGAAAGGCAGGCTGAGAATCTTGGATGTGGGCTGAAGCCGTTTCCACAGGCAGAACTTCTCCATTAGAATTTCCAAGCTTCAGCTGTGCTCTTAAGGCCTTTCAACTAATTGATTCAGGCTCACCCAGATTGTTTAGGATACTCTCTCTACTTAAAGCCTTCTAATTATGAGCTTGAATCACATGTACAAAATACCTTTGCAGCAACACCTAGATTAGTGTTTGATCCAACAACTGAGGGCTGTAATCTAGTCAAGTTGACATATCAAAAGACCATCACAGCAGGTCAGAATATATTTCACTGATTAAGATGATACTTTCCAAGAAAATTCTTTTGGGAAATCAAATCAATATCAGAAGTTTATTTCAACGATTAGGAAAGTGTTCAAAATTTGTTTTAAAAAGTATTGGAATATTTGTCAGACAGACCTAGACCATTCATAAGGGTGACCCAGGAGAGTCTCCTTGAAACCCTGGTGAAGCCTCACTGTTATGTTCTTTGTCATCATTGGCAGTAGTATTATTTCTCTTCTTTTTCATCCCTCTCTTCTTTTCCTTCCCCTCTCCCTGTATCTTACTTCCTTAATCTTTTATTTTCTTTCCCTTTCTTTTTTCTTTTCTTTTCTCTTCTCTTCTCTTCTTTTTTTTCTTTTCTTTTCTTCTCTTTTCTTTTCTTTTCTTCCTCCCTCCCTCTCTCTCTCTCTCTCTTTCTGCCTCTCTCTCTCTCTCTCCTCTCTCTCTCTCTCTTTCTGACAGAGTTTTGCTCTTGTTGCCCAGGCTCAAGTGCAATGGCAACATCTCGACTCACCTTAACCTCCACCTCGCAGGTTCAAGCGATTCTCCTGCCTCAGCTTCCTGAGTAGCTGGGATAATGGGCATGCGCTACCATACCCGGCTAATGGCTTTTTTTTTTTTTTTTTTTTTCAGTAGAGACAGATTTTCTCCATGTTGGTCAGGCTGGTCTCAAACTCTTGACCTCAGGTGATCCGGCCACCTCGGCCTCCCAAAGTGTTGGTGTTGGGATTGGAGGCACAAGCCACTCCTTCTCCTTTTATTCATCTTCCTTTCCCTCCTTCTTTATTTTAATTTAATAAGTAAAGCATGAGTTTTCTATTATAACTTATTATATTATACTTGTTACAACAAATTGCATAAGAAATGCTTTTAAAAATATTCTTACAAATTGTCCTTCCTTGATGATGACATTAATCACGATGGAATTCTTAATGATCATTTGGAAGACATCCTAATTACATTACTAACATATTTATTAGAGTGAATTCTTCTGCAGATGTCTAATCCAATCCAAATTTGCCATTTCCAGTGTTTAGGTATACATTTATACAACACCTTGTGCCTTGAAGAAATTTCTTAAACATATAAATATTTTATTAAGTAAATAATTACCTTAGCACAATTTCATGCAAGACACTTTAACAAACTAGGGAAATAAATGTCGTTAAGAGGCTTTTTGCAAAGAAATCTTAAAGTGTTATAAAATATATCTCTCTACTTGCTCAATCTGGCCCTCAGAAACAATGATTAGTAATAGTATTTAATAATTAAAACTATTGAACACTTACAATGAACTAGGTACTTTGCTAAGGGCTATGCATACATCATCTCATGGAATCTTAACATCTGATGTTAACATGTAAGCTAGTAATAAATAATTTCAGATAAAAAACAAAAGTTCCAACAGTATGAGGATCCACAACAAGAAAACTTCACAGAATAATGTTGACCCCAATAAAGTTTCAGAAACTGAAATGTGTTAATTTTTCCATTTGTAGAGAAAGAAACTGAAAACTTTCCTGAGTTAGGTACATGTAGAATATGTTCAAATTAGAATATATTCTAAATATATTAAACAGCAGATTCACATCTTCCACATTACCTAGAACTAATCTCAACTCAAAGCAGGAAAGTATTAAATGGCTCTTGTGCCACTAACCTTGGTTCCAGTATGAAGATGACTGCTGTTAATTCAACCTGGAAACCTTGTCCTGATACCTGACTTTTGTAGCCTGGATTCCAATAGAGGTATACTTTTTATCCTTTAATTCAACTTGTTTCAGTGTTCTTATAGTTTTACTTGATCCCTATTAGGCCTGAATTTGCCCAATTAAACAGATGCATATAAAAATAAAATCCGTATTATGTGAAACAGGTTAGAAAACATGGAGTAGTTTCAGAATTTATAAGAACAAATAAACACGTTATTTTGAACAAGGGAATACAGAGTAAGGATATTTATAACACTTCGTTTCATATCACAAATCATGCATTTATCCTTTTACCTTTAGTTTCAATGCTCATTAATGTCATCTATAAATGGGAAAATGTTGCTGTTTGGTATTAATGGGTAGAAGTGATCATCAAAATTGACTAAAAGGTATTTTTTTAAAAACATTGGTTCATGAATTGCAAATATGTCAAGAAATTCAAGATAGGATAAATCAGAGTTGTACCATAAATTAATGGAAAATTAAAACAATATAAAATCCTACTTCTTATAATATGAAAATAGTTGTAACTTTGAATTCACAGGGAAACACTACAGACATAACTGAGGAAAGGTTTTAGCCCCAGTTCAGAACTTATCACTGGCTTGATCCACTGGAATCAAACAAATACTCTATAGCTAAACTAGCTCCTGGTGTTTGAGATGGGAGTAGATACGACCACTAAAAAAAGATTCTAAAAGTTTCAACGATATCCAGGTAAAATAGAGGTAAATTAGTTAAGAATTTCAGAAAAAAATACCAAAAGTCGCAACAGATGCCTATAGTCCAGCATTAAGACATCTTGACAGAGCAATACCGAGTCCAAACAAGTTTCAGAAACTAGGCATCCTATTTAAAGATAGGAAGGTCTTGTTTAACAATTTGGATACAGGAGAATACTTCATTATTTTAGACGATGACTCATAAAAGGAAGGTACAGTGGTTCAGGTCAAAGAGAGCTGTATACATTAAACTCCAGAACTTATTCATCCCTCATAACTGAAACTTTTTATTCTTTGAGCAGCATCTATCCAGTTCCGTAATCCCCACCCTGTGGGAGCCACCATTCTACTCTGCCTTTTCACATGTAAGCGAGCTCATGCAGTATTTTTCTGTGTCTGATTTCTTCCACTTGGAATAATGTCCTCTGGGTTGTTGCATATTGTTGCAAATGACAAGATTTACCTCTTCTCAAGGGCTAAATAATATTCCTCTGTGTGTGTATGTGTGTGTGTGTGTGGTGTGTGTGTGTGTGTGTGTGTGTGTGACATTTCCATGTCTTCTTTTTTTTTTTTTTTTTGAGACAGAATCTCACTCTGTCACCCAGGCTACAGTACAGTGGCACAATCTCAACTCACTGCAACCTCCGCCTCCCGGGTTCAAGTGATTCTAATGTCTCAGCCTCCCAAGTAACTGTGGTTATAAGCATGCACCACCACATCCAGCCTATTCTTGTATTTTCACTGGTGAGCAGGTTTTACCATGTTGGCCAGGCTGGCCTCAAACTCCTGACTTCAAGTGCTTTGCCCACCTAAGTCTCCCACAAAGCGCTGAGATTACAGGCGTTAGCCATTGCACCTGGCTGTCTATCACATTTTCTTTTATCCATTACTGGACACTTAGGCTGATTCCGTATCTTGGGTATTAAAAATAAAGCTTCAAGTGGAATATTTAGTTTTGTTTATAAATCAACATAATACCTCAGAAAATATTTAAAGTGTAATACAGAAAATATAGTTCTCTAAAACATAGCTACAAATAAAATGGAAAAAAGGAGTAGTTGCAGGTATTGTTTCTCTCTTAAAGGTAGTTTTTATTAGCTAAGAACTTTGTTAGTTAATTTGAGACTGTTTCTGTAAAGAGTCTCTTTAATATCTCACAGTTAAGTAGAAAAATTAGAAGAAAAGTCAACAGACAGTAATTACTATTTGTCTGAATTCTCCTTTTTCAACAAGATGATGATCCTTAAGACAACACAATTCCTTGATATGTATGCATATTTATTAAAAGGAATTTTCTATAATTAAGTACTTTTTTAAAATTAGAAGATAAAATAATTAAAAGAAATTTGAGAATGCCATTCACTAATATCACCTCTGAGGAACTAAAAAGGATCAGAGTGGTTCTTTCTATAATGAATAATAAAATAAATGGCACTCTATCTTCAGTGACAGAGTAGTTGTCCCCCAGTGAGGCAGATAATGCTTGGTGGGAAACTAACATGGACAGGTACTTGGGAAGTGTTGAGTTTGTGTTCACAGAAACAACTCTTCACAACTACACGTTGAAGATATTGTTTTGCTCCCAGTGTTTCATTTCTTTCCCTCTTATACTCTTGAATTAACCCATTTAGCAAGTATTTATTGATTACTTAATAAGGAGACATGTCCTGTTGTAGGCATTGTGGATACAAGATGTACACTGCAAAATCAGAGACAAAAAAAGGGGATAATTTGATGAAAGATAATCTATACCTCTGATCCAACTTTGCATTTAGGTATGCCTCCTAGTTTTATTACAACAGTTAATATTTATCTTTATTTTTATATACTAAGATTTTTATGCATAAGAGAAATACTCTTGAGACATGTTCTTAAGTGCTGCAGCTTCTCTGACTGAATAATGTCAAGGATTTTGTTTTCCTGGTGTATGTTTCGGAACTTCTTTCTAGGTTTTTCTCTATAATGACCTATTTCATCCCAGCCTGATACCATGGCTTATTTTGAGACGACAAGAGTTAAGTGTCCAAGACAAGGTACATGAGAGCAACTGAGCATTTGCTTTGTCTGGAGCTATGTTTCACCTTATGCAGCTTTTAACGTTTCTCCTTCCTTAAAATATTGACAAAGATACAGATTCTTCTCCAATTTGATTATTTGCAGTGGGTTGTCCAAGGCTCTTTATGTCTGTTCATACCAAATTACCTAACTTTAATGGCCTACACAGTAAAACTACTGCTCTTTCCTTTCTTTGAATTTCCAGACTACTTTTATTTTTTAAAAAATCTTATTTCATATGCTATAATAAGTAATAAGCCATGGAAAAATCCTACTTTTCGCACAATTTCAAACATAGTTATAGTTAACATCGTGAATGTTGTTTATGCCATCGTATCCTGAAGATTCATTTTTAAATAATTTTCCTATGACCACTTCAATATGGTTGATTTTACTAGAATGTGAGAGCATTCTATTTATTTATTTTTTCTATGTGGGCTGATTAGCATGAAGAAGACATGACATTTATCTCAGAGATGGTTTTTTTATGGACTGCATTTTATTCATGTGGGCTAGTACTCTTAAATTATGTGTCTTACTCAAGGGTCACTATAAAATGCTTCATGTAAAATTACAAAAGCACTTTTAGATCCTTGAGATTGATTGAACCATAAATATACAAGGAAATTCAGTTCATAAAACATCACTGGACTGTTAAGTTGAATCTGTATGGATGCAAACTCTAACTGTATGTGTACCACTAAGTCTGCTCATGATAACCAAATGTAACTCTAACTGATTTTCTGGAGACCTGAGGATGTTTCTGCACTATAAAAGGAATAACTCAAAATATAAAATACAAGTATTTAATTAATAAATTATAGCACAATATTATAATAAATTATCTAAAATTTATTTTCTGTGATTCTATAGAACATATGATCTATTTTAATTTTCACAAAAATCCTGGAATGTAGACCAGGTAGGTGTTCAGAGATGTTAAAATATTTTCCCTCCAAAATGGAATTAGCATTAAAACCTGATGACTCTTAATATAGGACTCTCTTTAATATATCAAACTTCTACTAAAATTTGATATGATGCAGTGTTAATTTATAAATAATATAATGTTATACAACAAATATAATGAAATATTATACAATTAATTATAGTACATAATAACACAAACTATTTGAAGGTTAGTATTCTTGTAGCTGAGAAAAAAAAAAAAAAACTTTCTACCACTCAGAAATGAAGAATACTAGTGATGTGACAGAGACCATCGTGAAACCTATTATCTCTTCCTGTAAGCCATGGGAGCTGATCTGCCTCTGTGGAAAAAAAAAAAAAAAAAAATTGAGGGAAATAATAGCTAGATGGTTTGGGGCAGTTTGTGGTCAGGTTTTTACAACTCTCAGGAGAAAAGATTGCTTGCTTTTTAGGTAGAAAACCTAGTCTCTAATATAGCTCTCAGGTAGTTAAAAAATATTAACGGCATTTTTATCTATCTGTCATTCCCATACTTGGTATACCCTATGCTCTCCCAAGTAACTTAACCCAAGTAGCACAACCTAAATTCTACTGTGTGAATTATATTGGCAAGTCACAAGTTGTCTGAAGGCATTTCAATGTGCATATTACTAATATGTCTACTATATAGAGTATGCTCAGTGTCCACTAATTTTATTAAGAATGCTAAATATTTTTGCACCTACAGTACAATCTCACAGAGTGGCTTTTGTTTTTATAATTCTATGTCCATCATTTGCTAATTTTAATATTAATATCAGTGACTGGCTGAAAAGAGGGAGCATTCCAGTGATGTTAGCCTTATATTGAAAGGAGCTAAGTGAAATTCATTAAACAGAAAAATCAAATGCATTTATCAAAATCTCCCAAACTATATGTTTATGAGCAAAGAAGGGGATATTAGATCAATATATCAAAATATATGACATATATAGACATCCAAAGAAATCAAAGGAATATTTTACATGCTGCTATGCAGTATAGATGGGATAAGGAATATGGACTTGCAGTATTTTCTAAAGATGAGGATAAATACAAGAATATTATTTTTGGAATCTGTCTATGCCATCAAAGCAAAAACATTATGTACTTGATGGATACATTGAATATTCTACAATAAATAATGATGAATGTCTACCAATGTATTGTTCCCCAGGAAATATGTTTGGTAGCCTAAAACAATACAACACAGTGTCTCTCACACACACACATGCACACACACCCACCCACCCATATATGGGAAATACGGAAAGTTTAGGGCAGCTTGTTCTGAATTTTATTAGCTCTTAGGGAAACAATAAAAGATTGCTTGTTTGTTAGATAAGATATATAGATAAATGAATAGATAGATACATAGACAGATGCATATGTATATCATAGATATGTGAATATATATTTATATACTACATATTTCTACTGAGTAAAATCAAACTAGCAACATTTTGATGAGGAATGTTATTTCACAAAATATGACTATTTTCATATTGCTGAAGTAAATATATATCATGAAATCTATACAGCTTGTATCCAATATATAAATTAGAGAATGGTATATTTGGCATTCAAAATTTAAGAAGTATAAATTTTTTTTTTTTATTTTTTTATTTTTGCTTTTAGCTTACTTTATTAATTATTTATTTATTTATTTATTTATTTTTTTATTATACTTTAAGTTCTAGGGTACATGTGCATGACGTTTATATCATGTATAACTCCCCAATGCAATCCCTCCCTCCTCCCCCCTCCCCATGATAGGCCCCAGTGTGTGATGTTCCCCTTCCCGAGTCCAAGTGATCTCATTGTTCAGTTCCCACCTATGAGTGAGAACATGCGGCGTTTGGTTTTCTCTTCTTGTGATAGTTGGCTAAGAATGATGGATTCCAGCTGCATCCATGTCCCTACAAAGGATGCAAACTCATCCTTTTTTATGGCTGCATAGTATTCCATGGTGTATATGTGCCACATTTTCTTATCCAGTCTGTCACAGATGGACATTTGGGTTGAAGTATAAATGTTAAAAGAAAAAGAAAACTTATATTTTAGTGTGTAGATTCTTTCATCAACTATATATATATATATATCAACTAAATACATTTTTAAATACTTTAAAGTGAAAGCAATGGAATGTTTGTAAACCACGATGCAAATTTTTAAGATACTAAAAAAAAAAATGTGTTTAATGTCTTGTCATAGTAAGATGTCCATGGATCAATAATTTCCAAGTTTAGCATGATAAAGAAAAACTTAGGAATATTACTAAATTTTTAGGTCTAATATCTAGAGTTAGTGACTCACAAAATCTATAACACAGTTCAGCATCCAGAATCTCAAGTTATTCTGGTACAATTGCTCCACAGATCAAACTTTCAGGTGGGAAGATGGGGAAAAGCTGCCACTGATAATATACTTTCATGGAAAATTTTTATTTAAGTAAAAATAAATCAGATATTAACATTCAGTTGGATGTTCCTTTCATTTTGAAATAGGAATAGAGTATTTGTGAGTTATCAGCAAGCAAAGATAATTTAAACGAAGTAGTATCCTCATCCTTCTGTAACATACTAGTTGTTACAATCACCTTAAAGGATTAGGAGCAAAGTTACAGAAATAGCAAAGAAAAAAATGATGGTTTGTGTCCCCTTCCTACAAAGGAACAAATAAAAAAAACATGTGAGTGAAGAAACAAGAAAAACAAAACAAAATAAAAATACAACAAACACACAAATGCAAGATTATCTCTTTTTTTAAAGTAAAAGCAAGTTTATTAAGAAAGTAAAGGAATAAATGAATGACTATTCTAAATAGCTTATAGTTATCTCTTGATTTATATGCTAAACAAGGGGTGGATTCATGAGTTTTTCAAGAAAGGGGTGGAGAATTCCCAGAACTTAGCGTTCTTCCCCCTTTCAGATCATATAGTGTAACTTTCATACATTCTCATGGCGTTTATAAACTGTCATGGCACAGCTGAGAGTGTCGTTTAGCATGCTAATGCATTATAATTAACATATAATGAGCAATGAGGATGGCCAGAGGTCACTTTCATCACCATCTTGGTTTTGGTGAGTTTTGGCTGGCTTCTTTACCACTCCTGTTTGATCAGCAGAGTCTTTGTGACCTGTATCTTGTGCTGACTTCCTATTTCATCCTGTGACTAAGAATACTTAACCTTCTGGGAATGCTTCCCAGCAGGTCTCAGCCTCATTTTACACAGCTCCTGTTCAAGATGGAGTCACTGGTTCAAATGCATCTGACATATATCCCCCATCCCTTTTACAAGGCTACCTATATTTGTAAAGGTTATAGTGGGATGAAGATCCATCTTCTGTAACTTAGTCATACTGAATAAGGGTAATGATATTCCTGCATAACTTGTAAGGTCTCTTGTATTCAGGATAGAGAGTAGTTTAGTCAGAAAGCATCAGTATAGTGGGGTCCATTCATAACTCTGAGTCCTGCCAAAAGGTGGTATCTATAAAATAAGTGTTCAAGTTAAGAAAGCATTAAGTAAGTTTATCTTGCATTTTTACACAGAGCACAATAGCAATATATTCCACAACAGTAAAGTAATATAAGTAAAATTATCTCAACTAAACTCAGTAATGTTTTCCATGACGTGGGCAATTGTTAGAACAAAGCTGAGATGGGATCACTAACAGGTGTAACACAATTTTTGAAACAATTTTTCTCTCATCCTCATTTTTATTAAAAACAAATGATGGTAGTTCTGATTTGTTTGCAAAACAAGTTTTAATATTATTATACTTGGCCTGATTATTTGCATAAAATGCATCAAGAACAATTATTTGCCACATAGGCTTTTTAAAAAAATGCCTTTATTAGAACTTTTTCCCGTATGGAATTTTATATTAGACATTTTAAAGCTATAAGCTCATTATAGTTTTGTGCCTGAAAATACCTGTATAAATTGAGTGAAATTGTCTCCTCTTGCTGCACAAGATAACTTGAGCTTCCCAGGCCTGTCAGAAAGTAACATTCTTTACTTACCACAGGTCAGGAATTATGCACAGGGAACATGTAGACAAGGTATGAGGCTAGTTTTCCCAAGGGTCTTTCATTAGATCTTTAAGTCAAGTTTGATTCTTTAAAGCCATTTGTTTATATTTGAAAGCATGACATTCCAATCAAAGCCTTGGTAAAAAATTATCAGTTTTTCCAATTGTGTCCTCTTGCAAAAGAAAACAGATTCTTATTTGACTTATGCAAATAACTATATTGCTATAGGTTAAAAATACTCACAAATAGTTTCCAGTTTTTGGAGAAATTAGTTAGCAATTTTGTTTACAGGCGTATACTTTACTAATTGCTAAAAGCTGTTAAAAAACTCAAAATAAGAGTTTTCTAAAGTCTGAAAAACAAAGCAGGTCAGCTGCTGTTTTGTCTACAGGATTACACCTGTAATCCCAGCACTTTGGGAAGCTGAGGTGGGAGGATTGCTTGGGTTCAGGAGTTGGAGTACAGCCTAGAGAACACAGCAAAGCCCTATATCTACAAACTTTGTTTGTTTTGTTACTTCGTTTCTAGCAAAGGTAATAAAAATATTATTTTGGTATTTTATTAGTTCAGTCTATGCAATTAATTCCTGTTTTGCTTGATATTTATGAATGCATTAATTGTCCAAGAGAGTCTTGAAACTTTTTCCCTCTTTATTTTAATGGCACACTTTCCAAATTTGCTTACATTTAAGTATATTCATCAGAGTTCTATAGCTGATTATAAACTGACTTTTGAAGAGAATCAAAACAAGACAATTGTCTGTGGATGACAAAATGTCTTAGGAAAGCCACAGTCAAAGACACAATTAACAAGAAAATTTGGCTACCTCTGTGGCACACAATACTTTGGCATAATAATTATCATTATTACTGATAATGTGCCATAAGTCATGTCAGAGTTACAGGAGTTTCTCATAATTCTGGAACATGCACTAATAGTGCATTTATACAAATACAGTCCAAGGAAAGCCAAACACCATTTGATACTTGACAATCGTTCCTGTATAATTTTAATACACAAAATAAACCAAATGTATGTCTCTTTTTATACTTTAGGAGATATGTCTAAAAGGAATTATCAAGTCGGAAAAAGATTTAATGTTGAATTAGATTTTGGAAAGTTTGTCAAATATGAAAGGTTTAAACACTTGATGTTGTAGAATCTTAGGTCACCATAAGTCATTTACTTAGTGAAAATGATAACTCAAAATATTTTAAAAAGGCAAAAAAGCTTTATTCATTGATACAGGGAGGAATTAGCTTTCCAGTTTGTCTCTTCTTTCCTCGCTTCTTTTCCTGTTGCTTATTTAAAGGGCAAATAAAAGTCTTTCTTTTTTTTAATATTACTAGAAAATCTTGTTCAAGAGAGAAAGCCAAATTTCACCTTTGTATGAGTGTACTATTAATGTCAAACCCAATTCTTAATAAAATCTTGTTGACAAATTTATTCAATCTTAATCAGTTTGACCATGAGGTAAGATTCTCATAAACCTTGTAAAACCCTTTTAAATTTTTAGTTAAAGAATAGATCAATGCTCTAAGAAAACCGTGTTGTGCTTTTATTCCAGTGTTCAATCTATGAAAAAACTGAGTAACACCCCTTTAACTTTAGCCAGTATGTTCACTAACAGAATTTCTTTTACAAGATTAAGCTTTCAGAACTTGCTCAGACTTTCAGCTTTATCTTATCTAATTCAAAATAATCCTTTAACTTTCCAAGCAAAGCAAAAGACCAGCTGCCATGGCTCACACCTGTAATCTCAGCACTTTGAGAGGCTGAGGTGGAAAGATTGCTTGAGCTCTGGAGTTGGAGGCCAATCTGGGGAACACAGCAAAATCCCATCTCTATAAAAAATATAAAAAGTAGCCAGACATGGTGATGTATGCTTGTAGTCCTAACTACTCTGGAGGCTGAAGTGGAAGGATCACCTGAGCATAGTCTTAGCTACTCTGGAGGCTGAGGTGGGAGGATCAACAGAGCACGAGAGGTTAAGGCTATGGTGAGCTATGATCACACCACTGAACTCCAGCCTGGTGAGAGAATGAGACCCTATCTTAAACAAATAAATAAATAAAATGAAATATAAGGAAGCTTTCTCCTCCAGCGGTAAGGAGGAGGAACAATTTGACGCACCTGTCCAGTATGCCATTAGTATATAATATACATTTCTTTACACGAGTTCTAGGTGAACCAGACTGTCAAGTTACAAGTCCTCTGAAGCAATTTTAAGGGAAAATTTTCAAAAAGAGGTGTAAGAAAAAATCACAATTAACTTTTTTGAGTCTACCTCAGCTAGATAAATAGAATCTAACTTAAGCCTAAATTCTGTTGGCCCTATGATTGGACATGCCTAGACATGAGTAGAGTGTCTAAATCAGGTCCTAAGCCATGGTATGTGATACCTTCCATGGAAAGAACTCTTTCAGGAGAAAGGATAGTCAAGGCTCAGAAGCTTAAGGCAAAACAATCTTCCAATGCTGGGGAAGAACATGCATTGAATACCTTGAATGTATTGTGGATTCAGATAATATTCCATGGGAGTTCCAATGGAATTCATTCAAGGAAGCTCTTTCATTTGTTAATGAAATTTTTATTGCATATCCTACATGTGTCAGGTACAATTCTTTCTTATTAATTTAGATCCACTTACTTTTGGCATAAAATTATTTGTAATAATACTACTGCTACTATTAATAAAAATAACAGTCAAAACAACATAAGTTGTTTATTCAGTGATAATCTGTGAGTAATGAATACATTAGTCTTTGTAAACCTGAAAATTCACTCTTCCTTTCAATAAAAGTTTAGTTTATTATAGAATTATTGATTGATTCATTACATCTTCAGATAATTCTGGCCTCTGTTGCTCATGATAAGCTTGCAGTCAATCAGATACTTTCCTTTTTTTTTTTTTTTTTTTTTTTTTGAGACGGAGTCTCGCTCTGCCGCCCAGGCTGGAGTGCAGTGGCCGGATCTCAGCTCACTGCAAGCTCCGCCTCCCGGGTTTATGCCATTCTCCTGCCTCAGCCTCCCGAGTAGCTGGGACTACAGGCGCCCGCCACATCGCCCGGCTAGTTTTTTGTATTTTTAGTAGAGACGGGGTTTCACCATGTTAGCCAGGATGGTCTCGATCTCCTGACCTCGTGATCCGCCCGTCTCGGCCTCCCAAAGTGCTGGGATTACAGGCTTGAGCCACCGCGCCCGGCGATACTTTCCTTTTTAGGAACTCCATGTTTACATATATACGTGTGTGTGTGTGTGTGTGTGTGTATCTTTAACGTTGATATTCTGAAGATAGTTAGTCATGGACTTTGGTTTTATTTTCCTTGCTTGGGATTCGAGATGATTATTCAATCTGAAGATTCAGTATTTTCTCTATTAGAAAGTAATTTTAGTCATGTATTATGAAATTGTGCCTCTTTCTCTTAATGTGTTTTTTCCTTATTGTTTTATAATTTTTAATCATGAGCTTATCCTCAGCAGCTATTTATTTCGTAGGAATACCACAGGCCCTGGGTTCTATAGGCCTTTGAGAGAGTGCTTCATGTTTGATTCTGCTGGAATAGAATCAAGCTTTAGACATGCATCCATGTTCAGCTGACATTTAAGTTTCTTATTCGTTAGAAGTAAAACTATCTCAGCTAAGTTTATAATACTAACTGAGGTCTACTGTCTTTATTTATTTCCTTCATTATATCACGAGCCTTAGTTGCACAATGAATTATCTTTCACTTTTATTTTTCTATCTGTGTCTTACACATCATAGGTAATAAATATGTATGATTTTCAACTATACTGATTACTTAGCAACTAAACAACCAATCTGCATACACAAGAAATTAATATTGTGAAACTAAAGAAGTTATAATAACCCACAGTTGATGTTGTAAATCTTATCGACTAAATAATACTCAAACAAATACATCTAAAATGGAAGTTCAATTTCTCCAATATTTTTAATCTGTTTTGTTTTCTTTTATACAAGTAGAGAAAATAATATGAAATATGCTTGCATAAAAGCCTCAAAGTTAAGCTATTTGTCAGGTGTAATGATTTTGTTCTCTCAAGCCCTGATGCAAATATTTGTTTCCCAAGAAAGCCATTACAGCATACTACTTCTCTCTAATAACAAAATGATAAGCTTATATAGAGGAAAAAATAAAATTCCTAAAGGAGGAAGTGCATTCTAAGTACATTAATAATGAAAACAGCTTTAAATGTTAATCTATGTACAAAACAATATTCCAAAATGAACCTCCTGTTACATTTGCCCTCCAGTGAAATAATACAAGATGCTAGGAGAAAATCAAGCTGTTGGTAAATCAGGCCCTGAATGAAAGATCACATTTCTATAGTTTCTATTACCAAGGAACACCTGCCATAAAATAAAGAACACAGATATATCATTAAAATATTT